>NC_037682.1:115842855-116149203 GCF_003255815.1 Theropithecus gelada | reverse complement strand
AGACTGGGCTCTGCTCCGTTTCCCTCCCAGGAGGCATGGCTCAGGACTCCCCGCCCCAGATCCTAGTCCACCCGCAGGACCAGCTGTTCCAGGGCCCTGGCCCTGCCAGGATGAGCTGCCGAGCCTCGGGCCAGCCACCTCCCACCATCCGCTGGCTGCTGAATGGGCAGCCCCTGAGCATGGTGCCCCCAGACCCACACCACCTCCTGCCTGATGGGACCCTTCTGCTGCTGCAGCCCCCTGCCCGGGGACATGCCCACGATGGCCAGGCCCTGTCCACAGACCTTGGTGTCTACACATGTGAGGCCAGCAACCGGCTGGGCACAGCAGTCAGCAGAGGCGCTCGGCTCTCTGTGGCTGGTGAGGTCTGGGAGGGGAGCTTCAGGGTGGGGCAAACCTGGGTGGAGACATATGAATTGAATGTTCAAGGGAACATCTGAGAGCAGAGGCCCGGGCTGCAAGGCTTGGGAGGGCAAGCTGGGGTGGGGCTGGCCCGAAATGGGAGGCCAGGAAGGTGGGCAAAGCAGAAGGGGGCAAGAGTGATAAGGGAGGGAGAGGAGGCCTGGGCCCTGCTCCCTGTCACCTTCCATCCTCTCCACAGTCCTCCGGGAGGATTTCCAGATCCAGCCTCGGGACATGGTAGCTGTGGTGGGTGAGCAGTTAACTCTGGAATGTGGGCCGCCCTGGGGCCACCCAGAGCCCACAGTCTCATGGTGGAAAGATGGGAAACCCCTGGTCCTCCAGCCCGGAAGGCACACGGTAAGTGTGGCCCCCTCTCCCACACTTCATCCTGGCCTGGGCAGACCTGGGCACACCCTGAGGGACTGACCTGCCCTCCAGCCCTGCATCCTCCAGTAGAATTTGAGGAGGGGAGAGCAGGGGGACCTCAAATTTCCCCCCAGCTCAGAGCCCCTCCCCACGTAGGAGACTTCACAGTGAACCTGGCCCTGACAGGTGTCCGGGGGGGCCCTGCTGATGGCAAGAGCAGAGAAGAGTGATGCAGGGGCCTACATGTGTGTGGCCGCCAACAGCGCAGGACACAGGGAGAGCCGCGCAGCCCGGGTGTCCATCCAGGGTAAGGACAGGGGTCGGCTAAAATCAGGGCCAGGCTGCGGGCTCCAGTTAGGGTGGTACGTTCTGGTTTGGGCTGAGGTTAAGGTATGTGGGGTCAGGGTCAAAGTGCTGGGGGTCTCATGTAGTGGGAGGTTCCCCCTGCTAGAGTAGAAATCGGAATGCTCAAGACCTGGAGACTGGGAGTTCGGGTTCCCTGGGGTTCCTCCCTGGCTGAGGGATGTTCCACACCTCAGTTCTGTCACTCCGGCCTGTAGGCCCCAGCCCAGCCCCATCCTCCCCGCAGAGCCCCAGGACTACACAGAGCCTGTGGAGCTTTTGGCTGTGCGAATTCAGCTGGAAAATGTGACACTGCTGAACCCGGACCCCGCAAAGGGCCCCAAGCCTGGACCGGCTGTGTGGCTCAGCTGGAAGGTAAGGGCCAGGTGCTAAGGGTGAAAGCCAGTCCAGAGCTCAAGAAAGGGCTGTTCCTGAGTTCTCTGACCCCTCGCCCTTCCTCGCAACTCCTTCCCAGGTGAGCGGCCCTGCTGCACCTGCCCAATCTTACACGGCCTTGTTCAGGACCCAGACTGCCCCGGGAGACCAGGGAGCTCCGTGGGCAGAGGAGCTGCTGGCCGGCTGGCAGAGCGCAGAGCTTGGAGGCCTCCACTGGGGCCAAGACTATGAGTTCAAAGTGAGACCATCCTCCGGCCGGGCTCGAGGCCCTGACAGCAATGTGCTGCTCCTGAGGCTGCCGGAAAAAGGTCAGGGCCTGATCCCTTCGGAACCCAACAATATGCCCTCTGGCTCCTTCTTATCTGGGGGCCCCTGGACTGTTCTGCTTCAGTCTTGGGGGGAGATTATGGGTCCTACTCTGGAACTCCCTTCTGCCCTGGCCAGGCCAGCAGAGCTTCGAGAGGCTTCTTGTCTCCTTGGTGGGGTTCTGACTCTGTGTCCCCCATCCCAGCTCCTTTCCCTAGCGTCTTCTCCCTCAGAGCCCCTCATAGCCTCTCTTCCACCCCTCCAGTGCCCAGTGCCCCACCCCAGGAGGTGACCCTAAAACCTGGCAATGGCAGTGTCCTTGTGAGCTGGGTCCCACCACCTGCTGAAAACCACAATGGCATCATCCGTGGCTACCAGGTACCCCCACAAACTGACACAGCCCTTCCTAGTGCTGCCAGGACATCTCTTTTCTCTAGAGTTCTGCATACCCTTGCTCTGTGCACTGAGAAAGGCACCTGGGCAGAGAAGCAAAGAAAACCTTCTTTTGCTGAGCAAGGACCCACTGTGCCAGACCCTGCCAAGCACTTGACCTCCCTGATCCCGTTTCACCTCACAGTCCACCGTGGGGTATTATCCCCAGTGTACAGACATGGAAAGTGGGGCTAAGGCCACAGGAATAAGAAACACACTAGATCAAACCAGGCTGTGAATAAGGGAGTGGTGCTCAAAGTGTGACTTCTAGAGCAGCAACATCAGCCTCACCCAGGAACTTGTTAGGAACACAAACCCTGAGATCTTTTCTCAGGACTAATAAATCAGAAACTCAGAGAGGGGCCTGTCAAACTATACTTTAGCAGGCCCTCCAGGTGACTTGGAAGGCTGCTGTTGTTTGAAAACTACTATGTTACATGTATTTTAGCAAATTGCTTTTGCCCTTCTTCTGTTCATCTAGAGAGAGGTAGCTCTCACTTGGTTGGGAGAATAGGAGGGGAATAGGAAATTGGGTGCATTCCCCAAGTGGATGGCAGGGCAGAATAACCACATCCCTGGAGTCTGATCTGCAGACAAAGGGCTTAGCTTCTGGGATGGTGCCTGGGGCAGCTGTTCACCTCTTCTTGTGCCTCAGGTCTGGAGCCTGGGCAACACGTCACTGCCCCCAGCCAACTGGACTGTGGTTGGTGAGCAGACCCAGCTGGAAATCGCCACCCGCATGCCAGGCTCCTACTGTGTGCAAGTGGCTGCAGTCACTGGTGCTGGAGCTGGAGAACCCAGTAGTCCTGTCTGCCTCCTTTTAGGTGAGGGCAGTACCCACAGGCCCACCCTACCCTTCAGCCTGCATCCCACCTTCCTCTCTCCCTGCTCCTGCCTCACACTTCTAGCTCTTCCCCCTTGCCTGCCAGGCCCTCACTGCCTCGACTCCCCCTCCCCCTGAGCTCTGCATCCCATACAGAGCAGGCCATGGAGCGAGCCACCCGAGAACCCAGTGAGCATGGTCCCTGGACCCTGGAGCAGCTGAGGGCCACCTTGAAGCGGCCTGAGGTCATTGCCACCTGCGGTGTTGTGCTCTGGCTGCTGCTTCTGGGCACCGCTGTGTGTATCCACCGCCGGCGCCGAGCTGGGGTGCACCTGGGCCCAGGTGAGATTCTGAGGGGTCCCACACATATACAGGCCTCCTCAGCATCCAGTCAGACTGGTGCAGGGGCTTTGGATCTCTGGCCAGGTGATTCAGCCTCTGGATTTAGCCTTCCTCCTGTCTTCTCCCAGGTCTGTACAGATATACCAGTAAGGACGCCATCCTAAAACACAGGTGAGAGGTGAAGGGGGAGGTCTGTAGTAAGGGAGGGTGGCAAGGGACAGTGCAGCTGCAACAGAGAAGAATGGAGGACTAGTCTACCTGCCAGGCAGTCTGGGACTCTCGTACATGAATCTCTCCTATAACTCCAACTGAGAGTTCGTTTCTCTGTCATTACTATTCCTATCACACCACTTGACAGACCAGTAAACTGAAACTCATAGAACTTGAGTGACTTTACTCAAGGCTGCCCAACTAGAGACTGGCCTTCTGAATCCCCAGTCCAGGGCTCTTGTCACCCCACCTCTCCTGCTGCCTAACCCTGCTAGGTGGAGAATAATCAGCATGAGACAACCAGCTCGAATGTCTCATCTTATGTGTGCACCTATGGTCTACCAAGTAGTGCTTTTGCACTCAGTAATTCTCTCACTGAGCCATTGTGCCTGCATCATAATCCATCCGCAGCTACAGCAGAGGCTGTTCGGTGCCTACATCATAGATTCTTCCCCGCTGTTCTCAAAAACAGGATCTGCCCATAGGCCCTTCTGCTTCCGGTGTATTTGGCTGCCAGGACAAGTCTGCAGTTTTGGGACATCATGCTGATAGAGAACACATCCTTCTTGCTCCCGTTCTCTGAGTTCTGTACTAAGTAACCGCTTCATCTCTCTGTCTGCTTTCTTGGCTCTTTATTTCATTAGATCTCCTCTGGGAGGCTTCCCACTCCAGGTCTGCATCTATCCACAGAAGTTACTGAGCACCTACTGTGTGCCAGCACATCCAGGCCTAGAGCTGCCATTTCACTGTCAGGTCCTCAGCCCAGAGCAGGGGTCCAAGCCGGCTGGTGTTGTGTTCTGACCTTTTCTGAGTTCACTGTCTTCTTTCTTTCAGCTACCTCCTGGCTTTGTCTGCTCTGCCCTAAGCTTTCTCTGGCTTCCCTGGGAACTCCTGCTCTGTCCTGGAGGGAGATTCCATTCTGATCTGTGGTTCATTCATTCTTTTGGAAGAGCCTCCACCTGCCAGGATCTCTCAGTGTAGGCAGAGACAGGCATGAGGGGATATGAGTGCAATCCTGTACTGGCCACGCAGAAGTGGGTACAAGACACATGGAGGGGGTCAATGTGGAAAAACATAGGAGAAAGAAGATTCCACAGTACCCTGACAGTAAGAAGAGGGTGGAGGGAAAAGCAATGAAGCAGCAAGTAATAGCCAGATATGTCCATAGGGAAAGACAAACCATTTGTTCTAGCTCGGGTATAGGGTGAGAGATGGGTCAGAGCAAAGGATATAGTTAGGGAGTTGGAAACCAGACCAAGGAGAGTCCTGTTAGCCATGCTAGGTACCTGGGCTCTACCGTGGTAAATGAGGGGCCGTTGAAGGTCTTATGCAGAGAAACTCCTTGCTCAGATCCCTGTTCTTGAAGGATCACTCAGGCAGCCAGAGGCCAACATCCATGGAGCAAGCTCCTGCTCTGCCAGCTGAGTAATCTCAGATTTCCCCCATTTAAACTCAGACCATCAGCCTTGAAGTGTAGAAGGTCTTATTGTTACCATTTTACAGATGAGAAAACTGGGGCTTAGAGAGGATGTATTTACCCAAGTACAACAGATGTACATACCCAAGCTAAGCTGTGACAGATAGGGATTGTCAAACCAGATTTGTCTTCAGGTCTTCTTTTCACCTCAGCAAACATAGCTGTCTGTCATTACTACCTCCCAGCTCTGGGTGACTTGGATTTCCCCTCATCCAGGAATAGAAGGGTGCTGAGTTTGGGGGATGGGTCAGAGATCTTAAGGAGTCTGTGAAAAGCTGAGAAGCAGTAGTAAGGATAAAGCAGGTACCACCAACTCCTTGCCCTCTTCTGCTGCCCTCTGAACAGGAGGTCTTGGCCAATAAGGTTCTCACTTCTCCCTGTCTCTCCCGGCCTCACCCCCTCCCTCCACTGCCCCAGGATGGATCACAGTGACTCCCAGTGGTTGGCAGACACTTGGCGTTCCACCTCTGGCTCTCGGGACTTGAGCAGCAGCAGCAGCCTCAGCAGTAGGCTGGGGGCGGACCCCCGGGACCCGCTAGACTGTCGTCGCTCCTGTGAGCATGTTCAGTGGGGGCAAGGGCCTAGCTGGGGGCAGTGATCCCAGGGATGGAGAGTGGGACATGCTCACCATAATTCCTCCTGTCATTTATATCACAGTGCTCTCCTGGGACTCCCGAAGCCCCGGCGTGCCCCTGCTTCCAGACACCAGCACTTTTTATGGCTCCCTCATCGCTGAGCTGCCCTCCAGTCCCCCAGCCAGGCCAAGTCCCCAGGTCCCAGCTGTCAGGCGCCTACCACCCCAGCTGGCCCGACTCTCCAGCCCCTGTTCCAGCTCAGACAGCCTCTGCAGCCGCAGGGGACTCTCTTCTCCACGCTTGTCTCTGGCCCCTACAGAGGCTTGGAAGGCCAAAAAGAAGCAGGGTAAGGAGAGGGAGAATAGACATAGCCTGAGCTGGTGGTAGAGGGGCCCAGGAGTGGGAATGTGATGGGAATGAGACCTCAAAGCCTGGAGTGAGGTGAACCTCCATACCCTCCTTCCATTCTCTCCAGGTGGACACAAGACCTCTTTCTCCTACCACCAGAGTACTCAGCTAGGGGTGCAATAGCCTCAGCTTTTTGCACTGTCCTCTTGTTTCAGTTTGGCTACACCAGCAGTGAGCCCTAATTCTGCAGTCAATTCAACTCAGCAAACATTTAATAAGGACCACTGCATGCCAGACATGGGGAACACAAGAGACACCACATACAGCCCTTGACTTCTAAGGGTTCAGGGCCTAACGAAAGTGCTGACTAGCATACAAGTAATGCTAGAGCCTAGAGGAATGTGACCAGTGCTGCCACGAAGCCTCAGGCTCCCATGAGTTCATCTCCTGGTGTACTATATACAGGTGTGCTTGGGCACCGACTTCCAACTCACTTCTCGGAGAGGAATGGGCATTTCCTTTCTGGAGAGGTTTCTCTCCTGACTCCCAGCTGCCTTCTTTGACTTTCCAGACAAAAATAATTATAGCCTCCATTTCTTGATCAATGACTATATACTGGGTGCTTTACTTATATCTGTTACTTCATTTAATCCTCACAATAGATTGGCTGGCTACTATTTCTCTGATTTTACAGACAGGAAGAGGGCCAGAATGATTGAGTTACTAGTTCAAACTTCTGCAAGTAATTAGCTACAGGACTCAAACCTGAAGGCAGGATAGTCTGCCTCTGAGGGCGATTCTGAGTCTCTCTGGAGCTCCCTCAGGAAATCTGATTCTCTCTTTGAGTATTTTTTCCTATTTCTGGCCTGCAGAACACTGGCCTGCACTCTACCTGCTGTCTTCTTGAGTCTTCTGTACTGATAAGTAAGACCTAACAAATGTTCTACAGCCAAGTCTTTTTTTTTTTAAGTGGATTTAATCCAACTTTTAATAAGACAAAGATAGATTAAGATAATTAAGAGCTTGTTCAATATCCAGAATTTTATGACTCTAAATATCAGTGAAGCTGGCATTCTTACCAGCTTTGCCTCAGAGCTATTGGATTATAAATCCTTGGTGGTAATGAAACACCAGATAAAAAGAGGTTGAATAGTCTTATTTGAAAAACAGCCTTCCCACGAAGAACTACACCGACTTTAATGGAATGGATAGCCCCTCATAGAACAGTAATGCTACTGGAAAGAGGTGAGTGGTCTTCTACAGCCAGTTCTTAAGAAGGGTTCCAATTTGGAGATGAAGCTTCCTAGCCTGTGGTTTACTTCACTCCCTGTTTCTCCTCACTCTAGCCCCATCTCACCACTGTCCCCAGGATAGGTCAACCACAGCAACTCCTTGGCTGGTGGACACTAGATATTCTACCTCTACCTCCCAGGACCTCAGCAGCAGCAAGATCATGCTATGGTCTTCTGCAGAGCCATGGAGCTGATTCTACTGCTGTTTCTTCCTCTTCTAAAACTGGCAGCCTCTCCCATTGCCCCCCACTCCCCTTTATCTGCTTGTTCCTTTTTCTTATTATTTGGCCTTAGTTGGGGTTTCTTCTCTAGTGCTGATATCCTCACAATTGCAGCCTCCTGTCTCTCGTCCATCATAACAGGTTCTTAGTTCTGCTCACTTTGCCAGATACATGCACTGAATAACCTCATTCATTCATTATTTTATTCAAACAAATATTTATTGCAATTTGGCCAATGAGTTTCAACCTTTCACCTTGATAACATTTTTCTTGTATAGTTTATTCAATTAGAATTGAAACTAAAGTCCAAGTAACTCCAAGCAATGTAGGAGGATGGCTTTTGTTACCAGGGTCCCTTAGAGGAAGTGAAACAGGCTAGGATAAAAGTGGCCTTTTCCAGGCCTGGCTGTTTTCTTTCCCTTTCCACTCAAACCAGTCAACCAACTTGTGCTCACATTTCTGAGCTTAGTCAAGAAGCCAGGCACTAGACAAGACGAAGCTGATGATAGCAGAGTTGGCGCACCAACCCAGAAGTTGGCTCCCAGGACTACCTGGGTCATATGAAAGCTATAGAAAATCAACAAAAACCAAACAGCCAAAGTACCAAAGGAAACTTTGATGGAGGGAGTCTAGTCATTGATGAGTTTCCATCCCAAAGGATCAGAAGGTCTGGCCACTAGTACATAAATGGGGTCTTGGTCAGTGCCAAAGCCTGGCTCACTTCCTTGCTCTGAAGCTGCCCATAGTGGCCTCCAGATCTCTGATACAAGACTGACTAGATAGCTCTACCCTGAGTGTCCTGCCTAGTCCCTGGTCCACCAAGATGGGAAATCCTTTCCTAGTTGGGCTTCTGGTCATGGGACACTAATCTAAAGGCTGTTTCTTTTCTCCTTTGATGGTCTTCAGGTTCCTGGTCCTGCAAAAATCTCTTTCCTCTATTACCCTATTCTTGTCTGGCTTAAACTTAGATCCCTTTTGCATTCTGGCCTGACCAAGAAGCATGATCACAGGTCACTGCACACAATTGGGGCTGTCTCTTTCATTTCCAGCTTCTCCATTGTGAAAGTTCACTCAGAGCCCTGTCTCTCCACTGCCCATGTGGGCCAGATGACAGCTTCCATCTTGTAGGTGATTCTTCCCACTGTGTGTTTATATCCACATTTCTGGTATCACCCATGCATTCGTTCTTCCATTCAACAAAAAGTATTGAATAGCTATGGGCAGGGCATTGCCTCCCTGGGAAAGACCAATACCTTTTCCTACTCTGAAGTTCCTCTTCCTACTAACCAACTGTCTCCTGTCACAGCCGACATTGTGTGTCAATCCCTGTTTTTGTCTTACTCACTCAGCTCAACCTGACAGTCTACCCCACCTTTCAAGTGAGAGACAGTCGAGTTTCCCAGAGCAGGGCTATCCAGAGCCATGTGAGATACTTGCAATGTGAGAAATGGAAATTCATAGATTCTCTCCAAGAAAAGAAGGAGTATTTTTCTTACTGAGCCAAAATTCATGAGAGTAGCAATGTGAGGATATAGAGATCAGGAAGATTGGAATGAATACAGTCAAGGAAAAGGAAGTTGTTTTTTAAAGTATCTATCAAGGCCAAGAACTTGCACAATCTGTTTTACTTAATTGTCAAGACCATCATTCAAAGTGGTTGTTTACACATGAAACTGGGACTCAGAAAGGTACATGGACTGCGCTGAGGTCACACAGCTGAGCTGGGCAGGTCTTTTGACTCCAAGCCTAGTGCTCCTTCTACCCTATCACAGCTGCTGGATGAAGATGGGGGTGTGGAAGGGATTCAGGGGGGTTTCCCTCTCTTTTCTCTGGGTTCCGGGTCCTGCAGGCTGAATTGAATAAGACTGAAGATGGAGACAGCAGCTGGGATCTGAAAGGTCCATCCTGGGCCCCGCAACCACCAACTTTTTCTTTGCAGAGCTGCAGCATGTCAACAGTTCCCCACTGCTCCGGGGCAGCCAACCCTTGGAGCTCCGGGCCTGTGAGTTGGGAAATAGAGGTTCCAAGAACCTTTCCCAAAGCCCAGGTGAGAGAAGGTCCCTGAAATGGAAGTGAAGGGGCGAGATAGGGTGTAGGGGTGCAGGGGCTCACCAGCCCAGGCCCCTCCCACAGGCTCATCCTCCTTTCCCTGAGGAGGCTGATGAGGGTTGGATGGAGTAGGGGACAGGTAGCTAAGGGGGCTGGTGGGGGGGTCGGCAGGCTGAGCTCCAGAGCAGATGGAGATGCCAGTTCTCACACCAAGCTTCTATTCCCCAGGAGCTGTGCCCCAAGCTCTGGTTGCTTGGCGGGCCCTGGGACCGAAACTCCTCAGCTCCTCAAATGAGCTGGTTACTCGTCCTCTCCCTCCAGCACCCCTCTTTCCTCATGAAACTCCCCCAACTCAGAGTCAACAGACCCAGTAAGAGGGTATGGGGTCCGGAAGCAGGGCTGGGAGAGAGGGGGTGTGGGGAGTGTGTACTGGGATTGGACAGGCTGGGGAAGGGGAGAAAGGACTTGAAGAGCTGTACTAACCACTGTGCTGTCACTCTCTCACCCTGATCAGGCCTCCGGTGGCACCACAGGCTCCCTCCTCCATCCTGCTGGCAACAGCCCCCATTCCCATCCTTAGCCCCTGCAGTCCCCCTAGCCCTCAGGCCTCTTCCCTCTCTGGCCCCAGCCCAGCTTCCAGTCACCTGTCCAGCTCTTCACTGTCATCCCTGGGGGAGGATCAAGACAGCGTGCTGACCCCTGAGGAGGTAGCCCTGTGTTTGGAACTCAGTGAGGGTGAGGAGACTCCCAGGTGAGTGTCTTGAGAGATAGCCAAAGAACTACAGAAAAGCTACGGGAGCACGCGCCTCTCCACCCATTCCGCCCTCCCTCAACTGGGGCTTTTCTGCTACTACAACCCCCATTCCACCCAAACCATTGCTGTCTCCCCTTTTGCCTCTCCCTAGGAACAGCGTCTCTCCCATGCCAAGAGCTCCTTCACCCCCCACCACCTATGGGTATATCAGCACCCCAACAGCCTCAGAGTTCACGGGCATGGACAGGACCGGAGGAGGGGTGGGGTCCGAGGGGGGAGTCTTGCTGTGCCCACCTCGGCCCTGCCTCACCCCCACCCCCAGCGAGGGCTCCTTAGCCAATGGTTGGGGCTCAGCCTCTGAGGACAATGCTGCCAGCGCCAGAGCCAGCCTTGTCAGCTCCTCCGATGGCTCCTTCCTCGCTGATGCCCACTTTGCCCGGGCCCTGGCAGTGGCAGTGGATAGCTTTGGTTTTGGTCTAGAGCCCAGGGAGGCAGACTGCGTCTTCACAGGTAGGTGAGGTCTCCCCATCTTACTCCTCACTCATGCCCCTCGCCTTTCTAACAACCATCATAATGTCATCATTGTTAAAACAACTGGTTTTATTGAACGATTATTGTATCTCAGGTACTATGATAAGTGCTTTGCATACATTTAATATTGAAAGTCTATGTGGAATATTCTTTATCCCTCTTATCCCAATGAGGAAACGTTAAGTCAGATAGTTTTATTAGTTTGCTCAAGGTCACCCACAGAACAAGGACAAATTGTCCAATTCGTTTGTTTGTTTGTTTTTGTTTGGTTTTGTTTTGTTTTGTTTGTTTGTTTGTTTGTTTTGCCCAAGCAGTGGCATGATCTGAGCTCACTGCAACCTCCGCCTCCCAGGTTCAAGAGATTCTCCTGCCTCAGCCTCCCGAGTAGCTGGGATTACAGGCACCTGCCACGCCCAGCTAATTTTTTTTGTACTTTCAGTAGAGACGGGGTTGCATGTTGGCCAGGCTGGTTTTGAACTCCTGACCTCAAGTGATCTGCCCGCCTCAGCTTCCCAAAGTGTTGGGATTATAGGCGTGAACCGCTGAGCCTGGCCTAAATTGTCCAGTTCTAAAGGCAGCCAACTGTAGGTCCATTTTCCTGCCTCTAGGACTCCCCTCTTACCCTGACTTGAGTCTCCACGAAAGGTTGCTCCATCCTCTTCCAATTCCATCCTCCTGCCCTGTCAGTGGCTGGGGCTGAGGAGCCACTGGGCTCACCCCTGACATTCCCAGCAGAGTGGGACCTTTATCTCCATGTCAGTAGAAGGTAGTGCAGGGTCCTGGCTGCTTTGGTGTCCCTTCCCCACATGTACCATCAGATCCCCCATCTCCATTTTACTAACCCTAACTCTACCCTTTGCCCCCAAGAAAAACAACCAGGATTGTGCTAAATGGGAGGGCAAGGATTATCCAGGACAGAGGTGCCCATGATGGCAGAAGAAGAATGCCCAGGGAATGGGGATGTGCAAGGAGAGTGCAGATAGAAGGCCAGAGCTGGGCTGGGAGGAAACAGTTCAATCACTTCTCCCTAAAGAAACAAAATGGATCAAGCCCCTGGGGATGTGGCCTCTGGGACTGATGGGCTGAGTTGGGGCTAGGTTATGTTTAGGGCTGGGTACATGCCCTGAGCTGGTCCTAAGCTTCCTGTACTAAACTGGCCCCTAGGGGCTGAAGGTCAAGCCCCCACAGACACCTCTACCCTCCCTGACAGATGCCTCATCACCTCCCTCCCCAAGGGATGACATCTTCCTGACCCCCAACCTCTCCCTGCCCCTGTGGGAGTGGAGGCCAGACTGGTTGGAAGACATGGAGGTCAACCACACCCAGCTGCTGGGAAGGGGGATGCCTCCCTGGTCCCCTGACTCTCGGATCTCTTCCCAGAGAAGTCAGCTCCACTGTCCTGTGCCCAAGGCTGGTGGTGAGTGTCTGTCTTCCTGGCTAATGTGTCCATCTTGACCAGAGGGCCTTTGGGAAGAAGCCAGGAGGAAGCCTGTCATTGGGGAAGGGAGATAAGGAGCAGGGAAGATAACTCCACTGTCCTTCAGCTTCTCCTGTAGATTACTCCTGAACTGTGTCCCTGAGACTGCCCAGACGGGAATCAGAACCACTTCTCCTGTCCACCCACAAGACCTGGGCTGTGGTGTGTGGGTCTTGGCCTGTGTTTCTCCGCAGTTGGGGTCCACCTTCCCAAGCCTCTGGACACTTCTCCCTCCAGGATTGTGAAAACAAGTGAAAACAAAATTAGAGCAAAGCTGACCTGGAGCCCTCAGGGGGCAAAACATCATCTCCACCTGACTCCTAGCCACTGCTTTCTCCTCTGTGCCATCCACTCCCACTACCAGGTCGCTTTGGCCTGAAGAACAGCCCAGTCTCCTGCTGTCCCCACCCATTTGGATCATAGGAAGTAGAGGAGCCAGAGGTGCCTTCATGGAGAACAACAGTGGCTGCTGGGAGAGGGCTGTGGAGGAAGGAGTTTCTCGGAGCCCCCTCTCAGCCTTACCTGGGCCCCTCCTCTAGAGAAGAGCTCAACTCTCTCCCAACTTTACCATGTAAAGAAAATAATTATGAAAGCCACTGAGGCACTGAGGCCCTACCTCATGCCAAGCAACGGGTTCAAGGCTGGGTCTAGGGAGGATGCTGAAGCAAGGGAGGTGTGAGACCATAGGTCCAAAGCACCGTCCCTGTACTGTTGTCACTATGAGCTTAAGAAATTTGATATCATAAAATGGTCAAGACTTGAGTTCTGTGAGATCATTCCTCGGAGCACCATTTTTAAGGGAGCAACTGGAGAGATGGTAAGAGTTTCCTGCGTTAGGTAGGGATCAGGCATTCATTGACACTCAGGGAGAACACATTTCTGTTCTGCAATTAAAGGAAGAATGAGGTTCTTCCACCAAATTTTAAGCAGAATATAGGAAGGGCAGGGGTGGGAGTTTCAGGGTCTGCTGGTCCCGGCAACTTATATTACCGCCAGGTCCAGGGCCAGTCTGCCTGCGCACAGTGAATCAATCACTGTGACAGAAGTTTTGCAAAAGAGGAAAGATTTATGTGCAAGACTGCTGAGTGAGGACGTGGGAGAACAGCTCTCAAATCCACCTCCCCAAGATAAGCCTTAGGGATATTTATGGCTGAGGGAAGTGGGATAGTCTAAGGCATGGGGAAGGGTGATTGGGAGTGGGGAAAATTTAAGTAATAGGTTCGTTCTGCCCAAGTGTAGTTGGGGTTCATGGCATTTCATAAGGATATATGTGTAGAAAATTGTTGTGCTGGCTGGGCACGGTGGCTCACGCCTGTAATCCCAGCACTTTGGGAGGTGGCGGTAGGCAGATCACAAGGTCAGGAGATTGAGACCATCCTGGCTAACACGGGTGGTCCCCGTGTTAGTAGAAACCCCATCTCTACTAAAAAAGAAATACAAAAAATTATCCGGGCATGGTGGCGGGCGCCTGTAGTCCCAGCTACTCAGGAAGCTGAGGCAGGAGAATGGCACGAACCTGGCAGGTGGAGCTTGCAGTGAGCGGAGATTACGCCACTGCACTCCAGCCTGGGTGATGGAGAGAGACTCGGTCTCAAAAAAAAAAAAAAAAAAAAGAAAGAAAGAAAAGAAAGAAAGAAAGAAAAGAAAATGGTTGTGTTGTGATCTGAGGGTGGAGCTTTTGGCCCTCTGATGTCAAAAGGCCACCCCTGGAGTACTTGCAGAGGTCTAGTTGAAAGGTCGGTGGTCTCGATCGGTTTGCGCTGGACAAGAGCTGTCCCAAGTTCCTGAAAAATGACTGTAGCGCCATTCTCATGGTGACCTATAAGTGTTATCCATAAAGTAGCCGGTGAAGGTTGTTTTCACGTTCAGCAGCAAGGCCTTCAGCTACCAAAGCCTTGTGCTTCATGGAAAAAGGGAAAAACCAAAAAGCAAGCAGGGCAGGCTGACTTGATCAAATTAACCCCTTGATTTCACCCATCCTGAGGAGACAACTGCTTTCAGCAATCCCAGATGGTTTCTTAAAATAGACAAAGTTGCTAAACTCCACAAAAGGCAGAACCACCTGTCACAGTTGGCTTGGGAACACCCTTCAAAGAAAAAAACAGAACAGAGAGACTTCCAGGGCCTGAGCCACAGGAGGCGCTGGAGGGCAGGCAGGCCTGCATCTTCCTCCCTTGGCGGGAAATTTCGGTCAGGGGCAGAATCCACAAGTTGGTGGAGGGGATGCTACAGAGCATGACAGGGCCACAGGAAGCAGAGCTTAAAAGGAGGTACTCATCCCTCAAACCCAGCAGCTCTACTTGGAGGCCACTGGGAGTTGAGAGGCTGAGTGAGGCAGGACCATGGGGACTGGGGGCTTCCTGAATCACATTAATCAGAACAGTCTGGGCCAGATTTTTGTGATCTCAGGAGGAAGAATCAGTGTTCCACATACACATCCGTTCCTCTGTATTTGCTTTTCGTTTTCTAGATTTTGTGAGGCGGTGGGGGGTGGGGGTTGTTTTGGGTGTTTTTTTTTTTTTTTTTTAGCTTCCTGGTAAAATTCCTTTTGAAAACATTCCAACCCTGTTTGCCAGACTGAAAGGGACAGAGAGATTTGTACACTCATAGGTCAAAGGGGCAGACGAGGTCAGGGCCTGGGCCTGGAGGGCAGCCGCCAAGCCCAGAGAGTCCAGGGAAGTCACTGAGTCAAGGGTAGAGCAAGTGAGAAGGAACAAAACCTCAGGTCACCAGTGAGTACACGGGATGCGGGGCAGGAGGTGACAAGGACCATGGCAGTCACCACAAAAAAGTCTTAACAGTTCTGTGCCTGTCAACCCAATCACATCTGGGCCCAGCAAGAGGTGCCTGTTTGTCCTCTGTGACGGAGTCAGAGGGTTTGAAAAAGCATGCTCTTCCTTCTTGCCTGGGGTTTCTCCCATAAGCTCCTCCTTTCTTTGAGTTTTTCAAGATAGTTTTTTGTGAGGGGTGTATTTTCTTGTGGGAAAGTAGATCCCAGAGGAGGGCACTAAAGAAGGGCCTGGCTTGACCTTCCAGAGGTAGAACATGTGTCTTATTACTGGGCATTTGGAAAGTCTATGGTTGTAACTCGGGGACAGTGAGCTTCTTACTCCTTTAAGAAGCAGGACAGTACAGTCCTCACCTAGTGTTTTTTCGTTTTTTTGTGTTTGTTTGTTTGTTTGCTTGTTTGTTTGTTTTTGAGATAGGGTCTCACTCTGTCACCCAGGATGAAGTCCAGTGGCACAATCATAGCTCACTATAACCTCTAACACCTGGGTTTAGGCAATACTACTGCCTCAGCTTCCCAAGCAGATAGAATGACAGGTGCACACAACCGTACCTGGCTAATTTATTTATGTATTTAGTTAGTTAGTGTGTGTGTAGACACAAGGTCTTGCTAGGTTGCCCAGGCTGGTCTCAAACTCCTGGGCTCAAGTGATCCTCCTGCCTCAGCCTCCTGAAGTGCTGGGATTACAGGTGTGAGCCATTGTGCCTAACTTAGTACTTTTGACAGAGTGGAAAGGGAAGCAGAAGCTACCAGTGTGTGCTGATATATAGGACCCTGTAGTCGCCTTCTTCCCAGCCTTCTGCACAGAACCAGACAGACATGGCCCCGGGCTCTGATCAGACTCTTTTTATTGTTTTGTTTTTTATAAACAAGTCTCAGGTAGAAAGAGAAAGAAAGGGAGGAGCTAGCTCTCTGCCTTCTCAGTCAATTGAAATCGTGGAAACCAATGGGCTTCATTTAGCCCCACTCATCACTGCTGGGAGGGAAAAGACATCCCTACTACCCTTCCCTGTGGCACTCCTGATATTCTCAATGCCCCAACAAGGGTCATCTTGGTTCCTAGGGAGACACAGAGATGCTGTTTTGTAAAACCCTGGCCCAGGGCAAACAAGTCCAAGAGGGGTTCGGGCTTTCTCTCTCCTAACCCAGTTCTCCTATGGTGACCCAGACTCCTCGATTATGTATCATCTTGTCCTTACCCCTTGTCATTTCTTCTGTTTTGTGTTGTTTTGTTTGAGACAGAGTCTCGCTCTGTCGCCCAGGCTGGAGAGCAGTGGTGTGATCATGGCTCACTGCAGCCTTGACTGCCCAGGCTCAAGCTATCCTCCCACCTCAAGCCTGCAGAGTAGCTGGGACTACAGGAGCACACCACCACGCCCAGCTAATTTTGTTTTTTTTTTTTTTTTGTAGAGATGGGATTTCACCATATTGCCCAGGCTAATCTCGAACTCCTGAGCTCAAGGGATCCGCCCGCCTCGGTCTCCCAAAGTGCTAGGATTACAGGCATGAGCCACCACACTCAGTCCCCTTGTCACTTCTACAGGATTCCTCCCTCCCCCTCACTCTCTCGATCCCCTCCTTTTGACACTCCTCTACAAGCCCTTGCCTACCTTCCTGTTTTCCATTACCCCTTGGTCCACCCTTCCCTAGTCCTCTCCCCTCATTTTTCTGCAATCTACAGCCCCCTACCTTTCGGCGTTTCTGTCCCGGCCTTTGGCTCTGGCTCCGGCTCCGACTCCGGCCAGGGCCCCGAGATCCCCTAGAGCTGCTGGAGCCCCTGGAAGAGTTGCTGCCAGCCGTGGAACAGGTGCTGGTGCCCTGGCCCCGGGAAAGGAAGCTTGGTCTGCTGTACGGGAGCCAGGCCTCTTCTGCAGCACAAGAGCGAAAGGCAGGCAGGTGCAGGCAAGGAGCAGAACTTCCCTGTCACCCACCCTGCCACCCTGACCACAAGCGCAGCTCTGGAAGAAGATGGAAGGGCAGGCACAGAGCTCAGCCAGCCTGGGGCTGAGGAGCAGCAGAGTGCCTGGCACATGGCCTTGACATCGCGGGTACTCAGAACACTGCGGGGAAGCTCCCAATCAGAGGGAGCCTTGTGGGGAGTGGGGACAGAGCACCTAGACCCCAGTCCTCTCATCTGGGCTTCCATCCTGGGAATGAACACAACTTGGGACTTCATGGGATTGTGCTCAGAGAGAGCTAGAGAGACAGGGGAGTTTGATGTGGATCAAATGCATGGACCTAACTAAAGGGAGGGCTGAGCTGGTCTACTATCAGACCCCAGTCCCAAAGCCCACAGTCTCTGGTGGCAGCAGCCCTCCTGCCTGCCCTGGCCCTGCTTACCATCCGGGTGGGGACCCCGCTGGGCTGCCAGGGGCATGGCCTGTACCACTTTCCTCTCTCCACTGTGCTCCCGCTCCAGGGAAGACATGCTGCCTGCTGCTCTCAGCTCTAGGGCCCAGCTCGCCTCTTCCTCTGGCGGTGGCAAGGGTGGTGGGGGCAAGTCTGGGGAGGGAGCTGTTTTCAGTGGAGCCTTCTGCCACTCCTGTCACTATCTTTCTCTTACCTGCATTCCCTGGCACCAGGAGGCTGCCAACGAACAGCCCAAGATTGGGGTTCACCTGTTCCCTCCTCCAGCCCCCAGAGTGCACCCTTGGTTTCCTGCCTGTCCCCCCACCATTTCTGTCACCATCTCCCAGGTGCGTCCTCCCTCACCCCCAGGACTGTTCTCCCTCCTGTAGGGAAGAGCCTTGGGTTTCTTCCGGAATCGAGCACGGGGTCCTTGAAGTGGGGGAGTCATCTCCCCATTCCCCTGCCAGGTTCTGCCTGTAGCATTAGGAGACGGGAAGAGGAACGGGTAAGGGCAAAGATCAAGAAAGGGGCCTAAGGTGAAGGGGAAGCAAGCACTGGAGGGGGTCAGGGGACAAACGGAGGTTGTACAGACTTACCTGGGGCACTGCTGGCTATGCTAGGGGCAGGACTGGGGCTGAGGTGGGGCAAGGCTGCAGGGCCAGCACCCAGGCCAGCAGGCCTCCCTTCACGGATGCCCAGCATGGGCTGGGATACACTGAGAGGGGAACTCGGCCCAAGGGGCACCCTCCTGCAATGACAGGAGGCCTCAGAATCTGTTCCCTCCACAAAACCTGAGTGCCTACTATGGGCCTGGCACTGTGGTAGACACCCAGCCTAACAGATAAATGAGACACAACCCATCCGCCCATAAGTCCTCCCAAGCTAGAGAAGCATGAGGAGAGCCATATCTGAAATGTCTCAGGAAGCTTGCTGACCACTCCAGCGAGAGCCAGTCTAATGGGCATGAGAGATCTTGTCAGCCTCCATATTCCTGTCCAAATTACACTTCCACCCTGACACAGCCCTGAGACTTCTGTACCCCAGATCCATCCATCCATCCATCCATCCATCCATCCATCCATCCATCCCTCCCTCCACTCAGTCATCTACTGAGTAGATATGTGTAGAGGGCTTGCAATGAGTGAGGTACTATATACCTCCCTACCTGGGCATCTGGTGGAGATGGGGCATGTCAGTTGGGGGCTGGGGAGGGTCAGGAGGTGAGGGGGTAAGAGTGGCTGTGGACTGCTGTCCATAGGAGGGTGTGGGAGAGGGGGTTTCCCTTCGGGATGGAGTGACCAGGCACCCTCCACTGGAGCTGGGCTCCGTCAGGTGGCTTCTCTCAGGCATTGGCGGGCACCACTCCTCTGGCTCTGAGCTAGTGTCAAAGAGGCAGAAGAGAAGGAAAGGGCTGAGTTGCTTCCATACCTTCCCTTTGGCCTCCCTGCTGCCCCTTCCCCTTCCTCTGCTGGCCTCTCTGCATCCCCCAGCAGCCCATGGTCTGGCCGCAGGTGTGTGGGCCTGGAAGCAGGGAGCATCCCTACCTGCCCTCCAGCTCCTCCTCGGGCCCCTCTAGGCAGCTCAGTTCACAAGAAGGAGGAGGTGGGGGCAGGGCTTCTGGCCAGTTGAGAGAGGGCATCTGCACAGGTTTCCCCAGAAGCTTCACTCTGCCTCCCTTGGCTCCTGAGGAGAATAGGATGGGGACACCCAGACAACAGGCAGGAAAGAGCCAGAGATGAGACGGGTCAGAAGGAAGTGCCAGGCTAGGTGCTAGAGGGTTAGGGAGGAGGATCCTCTTTGGGAATACCCTGGTCAGGGCTAAACGGGGTTTCAGGAGTTGGAGTCATACCACTGTCCCCCTGGCTCCACTCTGGAGGAGCATACTGGCTCCAGGGGCCCACATCCCCTGAGGGATGTTGGGGGAAGCCCCCATGGAAGGTCTGCAGCTCCTCCCCCGCTGGGTCAATGGTGCTGTAGACAGGACCCTCGCCCGGGGCGGCCGTGCCCCGGGCCGTCTGAGCCAGATACAGGGAGATTCCTGCTTCTGCAGAGAAGGAGGGAGGCCCGGGGGACAGAGACAGAAAAATAGAGGACAACAGAATGGAGGGCAAAGGGAGATCCCACGGGATCAACTTCGTCCTCCACACAAGCCTTACATCCTAAACCAGGGTGGAGGTAGGTCAGAGAGGCTCCCCCAGCTCACATCCTCCCCAGGGACTGACCAACCTCAGAGAGACTGGGCTCCCAGGCGCCCTTCAGTTTGCCCCAGTAGTCGGGAGAAGTGTGCTGAAGCCAGATGAGGGAATGAGAACTCCTCACCATTGTAATATCTGTCGTCCGGGTCAGGATTGCTGGGGCAGCAGCTTCCCCTGGGTTCCTGGGCTGAGGGGCTTCGAGATGGGTGGGGCCACGAATCTGCCAGCCATGGGTAGGGGGCGGGGCCAAGGCCCATGGGTGGCCTGAGTGAGAGCAGGTGAGCGTTGGGGACGGAGAGCCTGAAGAGGCCAGCAAAGGAAAGGGAGATGGCGATGTTTGGGAGTCGCGGGACAGTGGCGGTGGCGTTGGGGTGGGAAGTGGCCATGCTCCCTCCACCTGGGGCGGCAGCGGGGAGGAAGAAGAGTGGCCTCTCGGTGGAGGTCATCCTGGGGAGATGGGCTAAGAGAATTACCTGGAACTGGCTCCAGAGAGGCCCTCTGAGTGCGGGAAGGACACTGGGGAAAATGAAGGGGAGAATGTGTGAGAGAAAGGCCCTTCCTGGGGGGTCTGAACCCCAATGGGGCAGAGATGGCTTACCTGCCGGTGTGTAGGCAAAAGAGGCTTCCAGAAAGGAACCCGTGGGAGAAAGAAGAGGGGAAATGAGGAGAAGGGTCAGATATACCCCTATACTTGTCCACTCCTCGGCCCCGGTCCCAGTTCCACCACTCAGGCTGCACCCTGGATCGATTTCATCAGAATTTCTGGGGGGTGGGACTCAGGTATCGGTATTTTTCTCAAGCTCCCCAAGTGATTCCTATGTATAGCCAACCGAGATTGAAAACCACTGACCTCAGACACCTCAGATTCTCTCCAGAGACGTCCCTTACTAGGGAGTAGCAGAACTCGGGTCGCCTCTTTTCAGGGAGCCCCGCCTTTCCATTCAGATCCCGCCTCTCAATTTACTGCCTGGGATCCTGGCCACACCCCCTCTAGCCAGGCCCCGCCCCCGTCCTTGGAGTGGGCTTTCCGTCCGCGAACTTGCCCCTTCTTTATGGAGACGGTTGCAAAGCCTGGCCTCCTCGCGGCGTCTTAGGGGCAAAAGTCACCCCTCTCCCCAGATCAGGTCCCGCCCCGTCTTGGCCCGCAACTCTTCCCAGTCCTGGCAGCAACTCGAGCCGCCCCGCGTATCCCACCCCTACCCAAGAGGCTGAACTCCAGGTGAGACCCCTTCCTCCCGACCCGGTCGTCACTCGCCAGGGGCTAAGCCCCTGCCCCTCCCCATGGCCCGCCTGGCTCCCTCCTGGCTCCGTCCGCTCAGGGGCCGGGCGCTCACCCGTGTAGTGGCTGAGCTCTTTGCGCTGTTTCCGGCGCCGGTAGAGGGCGGCGCAGAGCCCGAGCAGTAGCGCCCCGCAGGCGGCGCCGCTGCCCGCGAGGAAGGCGGGCTTCCGCAGCACCCTCGCTAGCCGCTCCGCCAGCCCCGCGCCCACCTCCAGCCCGGGCTCCAGGTCCGGCGGGGACGCTGTGGGGGTCAGAGAGGTGAGGGGAGGAGGGGCGCGAAACCCTGGAACTGGGAAAGAGTCATTCTCGACCTGGCAGGCACAGCTACCCCAGTTGGGGGCTTGCCCCGCCCCCGCCACGATCCCCAGCACTGCCCTCCGGTGGACTCACGCAGCTGCACCAGCACCGGGGCACTGGCCACGCCCACGCCTGCGCTGGTGGCCGCCGCGACCAGGGTTCGATAGAGGAGACCGGGCACCAGTCCTCGGAGCATTGCGGAGCGTGCCCCGCCTGCTGCAGACCGATTGAGGTGAAAGCGGCTCTCATTGCCCAGGCACCAGATCTAGGGAGGCCGAGTCCCGGATTTAGAGTCAGAAATGGGGTTCTTAGCCTCACCGGGAAACTTAAGGCTTCAAATGGTAGAGGAGCCTTAGACAGATGTAATGTAATTCAACCTGGAAACAACACTTGGAAACCTCTCTCTTCTCCCCTAAACTCATCCCCAACCCTAAAGCCAAACCTATAATAGATTTCCTCCACCCTAATTCTAGCCACTAGTTCCTCCCTCTCCCTCCCAGCCTGGCCCTCCCATCCAGTCCCTTCTCAGTCCCTCTACCTGGTACTCCGTGATGACCCCATTTTGCTGGGAGGGGAGTGGAGGTTCCCAGGTCACAGTGATACTGCTGTTGCCATCACCCCCCAAGGCCACCGCCACTCCCTGGGGGGGGCCACTGGGGGCTGTGCCAGGGTGGAGCATGGTGAGAAGGACACAAATAGTCATTGCAAGCTGCCCCTCCTGCCCCAACATTCCCTGTTCTAACATCTTAGGGAACTGAGAGCCATTCCTCCTCCCCACCCACTCACCCTGCTCTCATCCTGCAAATTTTCATCCCCCCTCCACCCCCACCCTTTCTTCCCTCTTGTCCATCCATCTGTTCGGTGGCCCTCCTTACCCTCCTCAGGAATGCTCCTGGTCACAGAGAGGCTTTCAGCTCCCAGCCCCTCCTGGCCTTGGGCTTGCACCTTGATCTGGATTTGGGTCCCTGGAGGGAGTCCTCTTAGCACAGTGCTTTGCTGGCTTGGGGACTGTAGGTCCAACATTGTCCAGCTTCCTCTGTCAGGGCCTGCTACCCTCCAAGACACCCGGAAACCTTGCACCAGCTGGACTGGGCCATCCACCTGTGGGAGACAGGACAAGGCACACCAGAGGGGGAGGCTGGGGCCATACAGGCCCTCCAGGCCCAGCCCCTCCTCCACTCATGCGGCCTTCCCCAGCCACTCACCTCCCACTCTCCCATACTCACACTTGGAGGCCCTCATGTGCCTCATAATCTTCCCCACCCTGAATCTCCTCCCCATACCACACTCACAATCCAGGACACCTGCAGGGTCCGGGGTCCCAGCACTATGGGCTCCTGCAGGCGCACAGCCACTTCAGCCAGTCCCTGCTGGCCTCTCCATGGGTCCTCCACTGGCCTAGAGGGACTGCTGTCTGTTGACCAAAGAACCCACTCAGCAGAGGCCACCAGGGACAGGGAGACACGACTGAGAGTGTGCTCGTGTCCTACCTCTGCCCTGCTCCACTTAGTAGAGCACACCCCATGGTCAGGAGGGGACTGGTCAGGGCAATAGCTTCCAGATGTGGGCCTCGGTATCCAGCTAGCATAACTACACATGCATCCTTTAAAGGCCTCAGTTCCTCATCTCTAAGATGAAGATGGCCCCTCCATGGTCCCTTCTGGTCTTAATAATCTATATTATTTATGGGTGAAAGGCTCAGAAGTCAGAAGCTGCCAAAATGCATGAATACCTCTCTTTCCTTCTTCCCTCCTCCCCTCTCCCTGCCTTCCTCCTCCCTTGTCTCTTCTATGAGAGGCAAATGTGATCTCCTATTCCAGGCCGGGCCACCAGTATAGACCTGGCATAGCAGGAAAGAACTTTATGAACTGCCATGGTGTCATGGTTTTGGGGGACAGGGATGCTCTACGATGTAACATTTCATGCCCATGAGCCCAGGGACTCTGACCTTACCCTGTGTACGGACAGGCTCAGAGACGGGGCTGGGATCACTGAGGCCCCAGGTTCCCACTGCTCGAACTAGAAACACGTAGATGGTGTTGGGCTGCAGACCACTGACTGTGTGTGTCTCCAGCTGCACGCCATCTGCCACAGTACGCCACGTGTTGCCAGCTGCTGGGCTACAACAGGAAGGAAATGACAGGGTTGTCTAAGCCAGGAACTCCCAACCTGCCTACTCCATCTCATCCACTCTCTATGAACCACCATTGTGTCTTCCCCTTGGGAGAGGGTATTGGAGAATCCCGCCTCACAATAGCAAAGACCCTAAGGGTATAGGATCCCCTCCTTTTAACTCTCCAGGTTTGCGTTCAAAACTGTCTCCATACCTGAAAGCCTCTATCACATAAGATGTGACTGCAGCCCCAGTCTGTGGGTTGGGCTCCCAGGTCAGGGTAATGCTGTTCTTGGTGATCTCAGTGACCACTGGCTGAGAGGGAGGCCCCGGAGGGGTACTGGGTTCTGTAGGGGGGTCTGGTGATACTCCCCAATCTTCTGCAGTGGGAGATAATCTTTAAGTAGAAGGATAGGAAAAGGATAACCCTAGTGGAACCTGTCTCCTTCCCAGGGGAGCTATGGAGCTCTGAGCAGTGGTGATGGTCAGAGTGGGCTATAGTATACGAACCCCTACTCACATCTGCCTCCCATGGGCACCACTACTGTCCTCCTCATCCTCACCACCGTAACCATGGCATTTGTGACATAAAGTTAATCCCAGAGTTTGAGGGGGTATTGACTCCCTGTTGAAGCAGGTTTGGAGGAAGGTATTATCAAAATAAGGGAACAAAGAAAAAACTCACCCCGCATCTTAAGCCAGCCACTCCATGTGGCTTCCCCTATGGAACTCTTGGCCACACAGCTGTAGAAACCCATGTCCATCTCCTGTAAGAGAGGGCAGAGCACTGGCAAACAGAGTGCAGCAAGATCCAGTGAGGGGGTGGAGGCGGGTAGCAGAAGGATGGGAAGATGTTGGACACTGGGTGCTCTGAGAGAACAGAGGGGTAAAGATGGGGCTACAGGCCCAGTGAGTACTTACTTGTGTAAGGAATGTGGAGCAGATAGCCATTCTCAGCTACTAGGGCCCCAGAGGTGACACTCACCTGCACGTTGGCAATGTACAGGGTACCGTTGGCCATTGGCTTGAACTGGAGGTCATCCCCCTGCAGCCACTGCCCATCCTTCTTCCATCGGACACTGGGTTGAGGGTTCCCAGTCACTCTGCATGGCAGCCACACGGAGGAGCCAAGCACCAGCGTCTGATTGGCTGGTCCCTGGAGGATGACAGGAGGCAGCCCATCCAAAGAGGCTGAGAGAGGAAGACCGTGTGCACCTCAGGGGAGGAGCTTAGGGCCTGGCGGCCAGCCCCTTGTCCTCATTCTCCACTCCTTCACCCTCCCTCCCCCACCCTCTGAAACTTCTGGTGATCAGAGGGGGCTTTGATAATCATCTAAGTCTCTGCCCAGGACGAGCCATTATTAGTGGCTTCTGCTGCTGGTTTCCAAACTTCAAGGACATGCCTCAGGAACACACCTTTCCTCTTGCAGACATAGTATATAGACTCCAAGAGAAACACACCACTTTAGGCCATTATTTCCTCCCAAGCCATGGGTCCAGCCCTATCTCCATGGGCACGTACCTCCTTTTATCTGCAGCAAGGCCTTGGCCAGGATGCTGCCAGCCACACTGACAGCCTGGCACACATAGTACCCAGCATCCCCACGCTGCACCGCAGTGATGTTGAGTTGGCCTCTTGGAGAGACTGAGAAGCGCCCTGTTGGCTGAAGTGACTGACTGGGGAAAAGCAGGACCTGGAGACAGAGCAAGGAACCAGGGTAGGGAATGAGCAGGCAGCTGGGCAGGGAGAGGTCCCCATTCCTGTCAATCTCAAAATTCAGAGAATTCCTAAGATTCTAGTTCATTGTCTGTCTCCAGCAGTGATGTGACCTTGGGCAAAGTAGTTAAATTTATTCACAGAATAAATCAGGGAATTGTATTCAACAGTTTCCGAGTCTACTTCCCAGCTCTGTGACTTACTAGTTGGGAAACCCTGAACAAGCTATTTAACCTGTTTCCCAAATTTGACGGTTAGAGGATAGTTAGAAAGATCACATGAAGGAATCATATGAAAGTCTTCTAACACATTGTGGTAAACACATTCCTCTTCTTCCTGCTTTAACAATTTTCATTAGATAGATCCATGGAAGATAATCCATTAGATTAGATAGGGAGGCAGGTTTGGGCCTCAGGATAAAGGGCGCCATGCCGAGACCTGACTAACACCTGCTTCACCCGCTACTAACCATCACCGTTTTTATTCGGGTGAGAATCTAATTGGAATTCAGTAGTCCCAGGTGCTAGAAAAGATGTTAGAAAATTGTGGCTGTCGATTTGGAATGAGGTAGCAGGTTGCCTTGTTTTCCAGCAGAGTGGAGCTTGTCATACTTATTTTATCTTGCTGACCCTGTTTCCAGTAGCAAAATTCCTACCCTTCCTTTAGAGAGAGTTATTTATGTTGTAACTTCAGTTAATGTTCATTCTGCTTCTGGATTTTGAGATTTGTTTGCAAGGTTCAAAAGGAATGACTGTGAGCTCTCCCTAGTGAAAGTCCCTTGTGGCCACTATAAATAGAAGAGCAAGTAATTTTCTACCCTGAGCAGCTTTGGTTCAATAGTGTTTCCAGAGCAGTGTGTTATGTCCAAAGCCAAAGCTCAAGGGGTCTAAAGGAGGAGAGATAAATCGAGTTTGTTACATCCTCAGGATAGCCTTGCCAGAAACAGAAAGATTCTCTAAGAAACTACCATCCAGGACTGTTCTCTACCACCTAAGTGTATTATTATCATTTATTAAAAAGTGTCCCAATGTGTTCCAGGCCCTTTATATTCATTATGTTATTTAATCCTCTCAAATAACCTGCAAGGGTTTCTGGGGGCTCCCAAAGATAAAACAGAAGTCCCACAGAGAAGTTTGCAGAATGTAGACGGAGGGAGGCTGAGCTGCGGAGGGAGGTTGAGCCACAGAGGAAGGCTGATGGGAAGCTCCTTGGAGATGGCCACCCACCTGACTCCCCTCCTTCTGCCAGAAGATGGCAGGTGGGGGGTTTCCTTTGGTCTCACACTGGAAAGCCACGCTCTCTCCAGGAGCTGCCATCTGGTCCTGGGGCTGGGTCACCAACTGGGGTGGGACTGGGAAGGGAAGATGAGAAAAAGGAACAGGGAGTCAGAGGCACTAAGAAAGGAGACTGCAGGAACAGGAGAGAGAAGCTCCAGCTTAGCTCAAGTGTATAGGAGCAGATATCCATCTCTTCCTGCCCAGCCTGTTTAGGTTCTCCTCCTCCCACTCCTTGCAGAAGTCTCAGGTGTCCCACCCACATGCCCTGCTCTGCCCTTTCTCCCTCAGTCTCCTGCCAGCCATCCTCCTTCTTCCCTCCTACCATTCCTGCTGCAGGCAGTCCCAAGCACAGCCCTCACCGTGAACACTGAGGGAGCCAGATGCTTCAGCGCGGCCCACACTGTTCTCCGCCACACAGGTGTAGGTTCCCTCATCTTCGGCACTCACAGGCCCAATCCAAAGGCTGTGGTCACTCCGGATCTCATACCTGCTCCACTCCCCACCCCAGGCTGGGTTGGCCACAGCTATAGACCCCTTCTCTCTCCCCCAGGACAGACACCAGGGTCAAGGTACATAAAGACAGGCAGGACCCAGCAGGGACAGAAGCTGGTTACCCATGGACAAATCAATGGAGGTAGGGACTGGATAGGACTGGGGCCACAGGCTCTAGGGAACAGACTTCTCTGTGCTCTCAAGTGACAATGTGCCTGCCTTCCAGTTTTCTAGGGCAGAATAATCTCTTGATCAGGTTGGGTCTTCCTATAGGCAGAAGAGGGCCTCTCACCTGCCTGTGGGCAGTTCCCCATCCTCCTTGCGCCAGTGTAGACGAGGTGGGGGATCTCCCTTCACCTCACATAGGAAATTCACAGGGGCATCAGCCAGGACCACCTGATTCACTGGTCTGCGCAGGAATGAGGGACGCTCTATGGAGTGGTAGTGAATGAACAGTCAGGGTGTCTTTTAGGGCTACTTACTCTCTAGGCTACCTGTTCCCATAATTTCAAAATTCCCTGTGCCTACCCAGGACCACGACTTCAGCTGCCGCACTCTCCCGTTCTCCCGCCATGTTGGAGGCCACGCACACATACATGCCTGCATCGCTCTTGAGTGTATGTGACATCATCAGCTTCCCTCTACGGATCTGCAGAGTAATAATGGTAACTTTGGTCCGTTTCAGCTATCACAGTGTATATATATATATATATGTGGTGTATATGTGTGTATATACATATGTATAAAGTTTATTTGATCCTCACAGCAAGCTGATAAAGATGGCCAAGGAAGCTGACCCACGTATCACATGGGAAGTTCCTGGGGCATCATGCCCCGCCCCCTTTTTTATACCAATTCAATCTTCCTTATCCCTCACTGTATTGTTGACTCTTAGTCTCTAGTGAGCTACTTCCCTGATCTCAATCTCCAGCCTTGAAACCTCCAAGGCCCTTCCTGGGCCTTTGAGCTTTGTCCCAGACCCCTACCCTATTTCCCCTCTCCTGGTGGGATCCCCAGTCATAATCCCGCCCCTCACCGTGATCCTTCCTTCCTCTTCCTTGAGTCTTGCACCGTCCTTCCTCCAGGACACGGAAGGCTCCGGGTGGCCGCGCGGAGGCGCGCATTCCAGTACTGTTGGCTCCCCCACTGCCACCACCACGTTTCCAGGAGACTGCCGGAAATCATCACGGAGGACTGGATGGGGCGGGGGGCGGGGAAGAATAAGCAGGGTGTAAAGTGACATAACTGGCTGAGTACACAAGGAAAGTGTTGTCTTGAGAGGGGGTTGATCACCGCAGACTGGAATTCGTTCCCAGGTGAGAAAATACCAGCCTGGAGTCAGATCCACCTCCTTCTCTGGCCGTGATGTGGCTATTAGAGATCAAAGGTCGCGGTCCCAAAGGAGGATGCTGAATGGGCTGAGGTCGTTGAGGCTGGTTCTGGGTCTGATTGCCCAGTGCCCTCTCGCCTACCCCGGGCTGTGGAAGCAACCAGCTGACGATCAACTGACTCTCACCTGCCACTTCCAGCGAGGCGTTTCTGCTCGCTGCTGCCCCCAGGTAGTTGCGAGCCACGCAAGTATAGACACCTTCGTCCGGCCGCGCGCGGCGCCCGTGCACGATGCGCGGGAAAAAGAGGGCGCCGCTGGGCAGCAGCAGGCGGTGCGCACGCGGGTCCTCGCGCACAGTGGCCACACGCGCGCCGTTCTTGTACCACTCAATGTTGGGTCGGGGTCGGCCCTCAGCGCGACAGGGCAACGTGGCGGGCTCGCCTCGGGAGACTAGCAGATCTGGCGGCTGCTCCACGATGCGGGGCATAGCGTCCTCCGGTCCTACCCTTGACCCTGGGGACAGGGGGTGACGCAGAGGGCTCAGACCCGGACATTGTGGGGACAGATTGAGGCTCCAGAGGGAAAGATAATCCTCTGGTCGTCCCATCTCCTGTGCTTCTCTGCTGGAGCTCAGTCCCCGCCCCCACCCCCACCCCCTCCCCGCCTACCCTCTCCCTCTGCAGGATCCAATATCTCCCTATTGGCAGACGTTCCGCATTCCTGGTCTCAAAAGAAGATGCCTAGGGACAGGCTGGTTAGTAGAGGAATCGGGACATAAACTTCTAGGCCGGCTTTCTGGACCACTTAGAGACCTCCATCTCCTCTCCTGCCAAGTTTAAGCGGGAGTGGCTGAACCACCACTTGAAGAGTAGACCCCTCCCTCACTTCCTACCCACTGGTTTCCATCTCCTACCTGCACTGGTTCACGGATCGTCCTTGCTCAGTGAACGACCACAAACTGTGCACTGGAGCCAACAATTGGTGACCTCTGCAAGGTCCCAGCCCAGTGAAATTGGGAATGTGGACTGGCCTGGGATCCCTTATGAAAGGGAAGACGGGAGTGATAGGGCCAGGACTAGAAGGGCTTGTCAACCTGGATTCTATGAGTCGCACAGAGTCCTTCTTACTGACACCCCGGATAATCATGCTTCATTTCAAGGGTCCTGTGAAATCACAGGAATTGAACTCAAAGAGCAGTAGAAATATTAGTAAGTCTCCTTTTCCTGAGAGGTGCATAGTTTCCAATAGATTAGCCTACTGATTGATGTTCCTCTACTTTCCCTGTTCACTCGAATCAGTTCATCCACATATTCTATCCCACCTGTCACTTGGCCTGCAGACTTTGGCCTGTTTCGCCTTCTGCAGTAGGGTTTGAGATCCGGGAGCCTGTTATACTCCGGCACGCCCAGCCTCTAGTCCAGCCAACAAAAGTGGATTTGTAACCCGTGGCGGCCAGTAGGTGCCACTGCAGCCTTGAATAATCTGGTGTAAAATAACCAGGGACCACTTCAAGCATCTGTTCTGCCCCCTGCCCCCTCCCCTCCTACCCTGTTCCAAAATCTGCAGGAACCTCCCGGTTCCAGCCCACGTGTGAGTTTGGGTTTCATTTCCCACCCCTCCTCTTAGAAGTTCTGTTGTAGACAAAGCTGGACAGGCTGACCAGTGCTGGCGCTGCCCTGAGAAGTTTATTTTAATTGCCTGTAGTCAAGAAGATCGATTTCTGTCCCACTTGAGAGAATAATTTTCTCCATCTCCCTTCCAACTGGAAATCTCTGCTTTTCACCCGTCTCTTCTCCTCCATCTCCTCCCATTCCCAATTTTGGAACACCCCGTGGTGAGCAACACTGGAGTGACTGAGAGCTCAGGTGTTGGTGTTGAACCAACCAGGGCTGGAATCTCAGACTTTGACCCTTCCTAGCTATAAGAACTTGGGCAAATTATTTAACTTCTCTGAGTCTTAGTTTCTTTATTTGTGATGTGGGAGTAGTGATAGGGTTGCTCTAAGACCATAATGTATGTAAGGCATTGGAGAATAAATGTTACTACTCTGCCATTATTTAAGGGCTTGTGTTCCCAGCATATGCACCTTATCTTGGCTCCTACAGTCTCTACCTGAATCAAATTCTACCAGACCCCAATATTCTTTTTTCCCCTTGGTATAGCCCTCAGGTGTAAAGGAAATAGACTGATCTGTTATTGCTAGGTTTTGCTTCATGCTGCTTTTGTGACGATTAGGGCACCATTCACTCTATAAAGCATTTTCTCAGCGGCAAAATGTGTCTGTCAACACCTTCCTTACGTAAACGCGCTAGGTGAGCAGAAGCGGGACTCTGCGGGGTGCCAGCGAGAGGGGGTCTGTGCTTAACCTCCTGGGAATCTAGGAGGGTCAAGAGGTTGGAGAATCGGGCTCATCCCCCATCGTCTTCCTCCCCACTCCTTCCATACGGAACACACCCTTCTGGTCGGTCCTTTCCCCCTAATTCCTGTAGACACAGCTGCAGGCGCCCTTTCCCTGGAATTTCCCCCTACCCTTCCCGGTCTCAGGAGATGCTTCGACTGCAGTCTAATGAATAGCTAATGGCCATGCTAATGAGGCTCTGGGGCTCCTCCCTCAGCACCTGATGTGCCCTACACATAAACACACACATATTGCCTCGGTCTCCTTTCTCTCCACCTTCGAGTCCCCAGCACAGTGCTCGTCACTAGACTCGAGTGGGTCGAGGCAGAGGGATGGGGACCGCGTGCACCTGGAGGGAACCACACGCGAAAGCGCCCGGGAAAGCCGGGGTTGCCGATGCTGCAGGCAGGGGGCGCGCTCCGGCCTCTCCGAATGCTGGCGGCGGCTGGCTCCCGCAGCTTCCCCGCGGCGCTAGGGGAGAGCGCGCTGTCCCAGTCATTTATTAGTCGCCGTAATTAGCGGTAACGACCTCGCAGCCAGCTCCGCCCGCCCGCCACAGCTCTGCCGGGGTGGGCCGGCTGAGAGTCCCGCCGCTGAAAGACAAACTTCTAAGTTTCCTTAAAATGATCGCCGCCCCTGTCCCCTCCGTAGCAAACACATCCAGCATTTTGGCTTCCTCTGGTCCTAAGTTAGTTCTTGGGAAACTTCGGGATTCCGAAGACCAGCTGCCTGGGTGGGTCACCGAGTGACCCGGCTTGGCCGAGGCCGGCGGGAGACCGTGCCCCCTCCTCTGCCCTCCCTGCGCTGGGCCCGGGCCTTTCTTAGCTCGGACTTCCCTGCCCGTCACCAGCCACGGTCTTCTCACCTGGGGTGGGCGTTGTAGGGGAAGGGAAGGAGGTGTAAAAAGACTCAGTAGATATCTTCTCCCAAGCCCTCGACCTCCCGCGGGTACCCCCACTCAGGTGCTCCAAGCTCCAAATTATCCCTTAGCCCCCAAGACCCAGGGAGGCGCTGGGAGGCGCTGGGAGGCGCCGCTCAATCGTGGACCTCGGAACAGGAGTGATTCTCCTTCTCTTCCACGCCGCCCTCTCACCTCATCCCCATCCCAGGATCCCATATCCCCAAGAGGCAGGGACTCACCGTTGAGTGAGGGATCGCCGGGAGGCAGCAGGGTGTGGTTGAGCGCCGCCAGCGAGGAGTTGAAGCCCAAGAGCAGCTCGCTGGAGTTGGAGATATCCCCGGCCAGAGAGTCCGCGAACAAGTTCATCTGCAGCAGCGTTTTCAGCAGGTAGCGCAGCATGGTTCGACCCAGCTGGGATTGGGGCGGGGGGCTCGGGGCCCAGCCCCTGGGTCTGAGACCCGCGGGCCGGGTGCCGTAAGCCCCTCCACAGCCTCTGCGCGCTGCGGCAGCCACGGTGCCGCTCTCCTGCCGGCTCGCCTGGGTACGGTCGGTGCCTCCTCGTGCCCTCCTCCTTCCCTCGTCCTTCTCTCCACCCCCCAGTGCCGGAGTCCCCTGGGAGCTGGGCAGGCGGAAAGCAGGTGCCACGCCGATCACAGCGTAATTAAGGGATTAATCCACCTCCCTCCACCCTCCCACCCCTACCCCTACAGTCACTATCCGGGCAGGAGACTAGAGTAGCGTGGCACGCGAGTTGGAGTCCCCGCCCCGCGCCCCAAGTCTAGCGTTCTGTTCTGGACGCAGCGAGAGATTGTCCCTTCTTTCTCAAAGCACCTAAGATGAAGGATGAGGCTCTGTCGAACTCTGCCCTTCCGCCCAACTTTAGAACAGGAGTCTGTCCTCTCTTTTCCCTAACCTTATGGAAACTGAGGCAAAGCGCAAGCAATGCTCCTTGCTGCCAAAGCTCTGACTTCCATTCCCTCTCAAGTCTAGGGATTTGGCGACGGAAGTGCAGGAGACTGGGGTGGTTTGCAGCAAGAGTTGGGAGCAGGAAAAGAACTCCAAGACAGGTCCACCTCTCTGCCCTCTGGTCCTCTGTTCTACAGCCTGGAGGCCAGGGGATGGTGCGGCGCGCCCTGACCCGGGAGTCCTGCTCCAAACGCCCTAATCTAGGAGTTCCTGTAGGAGACCGAAAGCCAGGGAAACCCCGGCAACTGTCATGTGCTTGAATACTTTTACATTACTCTGCTTTGACATTTTTTATTAAATTGTTTTACGTTTTTGAGGAGACTGAAATGGAACCAAGGATTCTAGGATAAAAACAAAGATAATATTATTTTTGTAAAGGCATGTGGGATTGATGCAAAATTCGTGCAAATCTGTTCAAATCTGATAACAGTCGTCCTTACTGGGGGGCGAGAAGAAAACCATGCACCCCCCCTCTCGCCTCCCACTTCCAGTCGCGGTCTGCTTCTGACTTTTCTGGGGTTCTTTCTACCTGAAGAGCCCCCAGTAGACTGGAGATGGCTTTGGGGTGTCTAGGAAAGAGAGAGGACGGGGCATTCCTAACCTGAGGTAAGACCCTGCTGATTGAAGAGTCAGTGCCTGAGTTCTGGCTCAGCCATCAGCTCCGGGATGAGACAAACTTCATGGGGCGACTGCTTCTGACCCCAGAGGGATGGGTGCTATACAGTCGCAGACCCGGGAGTAAGCAGAATCAAGAATTGAAGTATTTCAGGCAGAGCTTGTTGAAGGGAACCCGAGACGTTGTCAAGGGGTGGGGGGCTTCTTCCAAGCCTCCTTCATCAGTCCAGGCCCCTGTTTGTGAGCCTCCAACTATGGGTATTTAGGTGCCTTCCAACCCTAGCAGCTCTGGGCGGGACGTAGAAAGGCTGGAAGCACTGAGTGTGGGGGAACGGGGGAGGTGGGAATGAGGATGGGGCCGGATGGACCCCCACCTCCCCGCAACGCAGCGCCCTGGGAACTGTCCTCTTCAGCACCTCATCTGCCGGTGCCTAACTAGGGCCCTGGAGGCCCCACAGAAGACACAGATCCGAGCAGACCCTGAGGCTGAGGACTGGGTAGGTGAGAGACGGGTTAGAGACACATCCTTTCAAAAGCAAGAAGATACTAAGAGATTCGACGCCCCTCCCTTCATCGCTCCAGGGTTGGGTGTTATTCAGATAAGAGAGAAGGTAAGGGATATATTTCCTACCCGAAATCTATTCCTCAGGAATGACCAACACGGAAGTGGGTTCTAATCCTACGTTTGCCAAGTGCAAGACGTCGCCGCTTTGGACCTCAGTTTTCCCATCTGTTAAGGAGGAATTGGAGTGCTTGATCTACTCTGACCCGTGAGATTCGAGGCTCCGGGGCCCTTTGCTCCGCCCCCTGCTGACCGCGGTCACCTGGGTTCCATCACACCAGCAGCTGAACCGGGATAGAAACCCCGCGTCCTGGCACCAGGCCCTGCTCTGCGGCGGAGGGGGCCAGAAACCCTCCCACCATGCGGCTCCTGCCCTGTCCTAATCCCCTGATTTGCTCCCGGCTGGCCTCTCCGCAAACACAGGGCCTGCCAGCGTCTAGGGGCTTGTCACCCTGTTAGCGGATTTGTTCCCGGAGACGGCGCAGTTAATTGGCCCTTTATGTGGGGATCAGGGCGTATTTGCTTAGGGTTCCCTGAGCGGAGGCGCGGCTCAGCCCGTGGGCAAGGCTGCTTCACAGTCCCTGTCATGTGGGTTTGGAGGCTGGACAAACAGTGGGGCCACTCTCCTTTCCAGGAATCTGCTGTCTCTCCTACACCTCACCTCGCCTGGGTTCTCTCTAATTTTCACTCTCCACTTTTTCTTGTTTCTCTCTGTTCCTTCCTTCTTTGTACTTCTCTGTATCTTGATTATGCTCTCCTTTTAAACCAAACTCAGACCTAAGCCAAGAGGGCTGAGTTCTCCCAACTGGGGACATCACAGAATAAATACCTCCCAACTATAGTCCCTCCCTTTTCCTCCTCATTCTCTAGTGTCCCCTAGGGGGGACATTTCATAGTTCGCTCCCTTTTCCTCCCCATTCTCTAGTGTCCCTAGGGCCCTGGGCTGGGCAGAGGGCAGTGGAGGGTGGACAGAGAAGGCTGAGCAGAAGTCACACCTACCAGCTCTTCTGCAGCCCTCTCCCCACCTTCCCTTCTTTACTGAGGGTCAGATACACAGCCTAGAAACTGACCCTGCCCCTGTCCACATCCAGCTTCTCTCCTGGTTACCCCCATAGGCAGTTCTGAAATGGGGTTGCCTCCTACTAGTCTCCTCGTTGCCTGCTCTACCCTCTGAAAATTACCAAGACAACTCTGTACTTTTGCTGGAGTGGGTATGCAACTCATTGCAACTATGTCCATTTCCTAATTTGTCAACTGTAAGGGCCTGTACAGCACCTAAAATACTGAACAGGTGCCCTGCAATTGAAGGAGCCTCAGCCAGGGTCCATTCGCTCTGTTGACTTAAAAATTTCCAACTTAGGCTGGAGAAAGAGTCAGAGCTGAGTTTAGAGCCCCTCGCTTCTACCACCTCAGGAAACTGCTTCTTTCCCCGAGTTTTACCAACAATACATACAGTCCAGACTTTAGAAAGGGTAAGAAAAAGAAACAGAGGTTTTGAAGGAGGGTTGGCAGAAGGAAGAGAGAGTAGCAGGAAGCAAGGAGGATGGGGTGAGTTGAATTTGTAGAGTTAAGGGCTAAGTTTGTTCTGATAAGGTTATAGCATCTGATGGGAAGAAGTGTGTGTGTATGTGTGTGAGTGTGCGTGTGTGGGTTCACAGGTAGAGCCCTAGAAAAGAGCCCTGGGCCAAGAGTTGATGAGGTAATATGGAAGAGGAATATTTCTTTCCTACAGTGGTATTTGGGTGGGTGGATTTGCAGAGGAACATGGGAAATGGGAAGGGCAAGTGATTATGAGTAAGGCAGGAACCCTACACAAGAGTGGTGTTTTGGGAATCATGAGCCTCTAAAAGGACTCTCCATCCCACCACCGCCCCCCCCCCCCCTCCGCCGGTGTGTGTGTGTCTGTGTGTGTGCATTCACGTGCTAGGTCAGAGAATAGCTACCCCAGGCTAACTTCCTTGGCCTAGTGCCAGCATATCGGCCAGAGAATGTGGCTGGGAATTTTCAGTGGCCAAGCTGGGGCCATATGGGGAGGCTTCTTGGTGGTCTAAAGCCTGCATGCCAGCTGGTAGTGGATGAAGCTGCTGGCATGTAATTGCCCAGGAGGGCAGTCTGAAGACAACCCCCCATTACTACCACTGCCTCCCCCCAACGCACACACACACTGTCCAGTCCATTTTCATCCCTCCAAAGCCTGTAGCCTCTCATCACTCTCTGCCTGGACCCCTTCCCAGGGCATTAATAAATATTGAGTGTGAGAGTGTGTGTGTGTGTGTGTGTGTGTGTGTGTGTGCGCGCGCGCGCTGGGAGGGGGACAAGGAAATAACATCTGCCCCTTACTCCCACTAGGGTATGCCTGTGAATGGCCCAGCAGGGCTGCTGGCTTCAGAGTCATGATGCCAGGGGGCAGTGACCCAGCCAGCAGGGGCCAGAGAACCAAACAGGAGGGGGAATCAGAGAGCAAAGAGCAGGCACCCAGCTGGAAAGCAGACAGCAGGAGCCTGCCCCTGGCAGGAGCCAGAGTGTGTTGGCTCAACCCCTGTAGCTGCTGAGATAATAAGCCAAGGCCCCCTGCATGAGGGTACCCCTTTCCCCACAGGGTTCCAGTGGAGGAGACTATGGGGAGACGCTTTGCAACACACTCTACCAAGTCTGGAAATCTGGAGGCGACTGGGCAGAAATGTTCACATCCCGATACAGATATGACAAAGGCCAGGGAGAACAAGAGCTTTCTTGGTTCTTTTTATAAAACTAGATACAGAGCAAGCTTCCGTAAATATACCTTTGGTGACTATACCTGATTAAATAGTTAGTCCTCACAACTGCCCCTGCAGAGCCCACCAGACTTCTCTGTCCCTCCTTTTGCATTACAGCTGCTGTAAGAAAGTACCAAAAACTACGTGGCCTAAAACAACAGAAACGTATCCTGTCACAGGTTAGAAGCCTGAAATCAAGGTGTCAGCTGGGCCGTGCTCTCCCTGAAGGCTCCAGGGAGGGATCTCTTCTTGCCTCCTCCAGCATCTGCTGATTACCAGCAGTGCTTGGTCTTTCTCTTCATCACTCCATCTTTGCCTCTGTCTTCTCATGGCCTTCCCTGGGTGTGTGTCTCGGTGTCTCTTACCTCTTCTTATAAGGCCACCAGTCATTGGATTAGAGTCCACTTTAATCCAGCATGACCTCACCCTAACTAATTACATCAGCAAAAACCCTCACTTTCAAGTGAAGTCACATTGTGAAGTTTTGGGTGAGTAGGAATTTTTTTAGCGGAGGCAACGCATTTAACTTAGTGTACCTTATTTTCCTGTATTTCCTTCCTCTTCTGCTCTCTCCATATTTCTGATACTCTTCCAGGGGTCTATTATTTGAGTTTTTAAAATATTCTTGTAATGATAATCATAATGCATGCTCAGGCAAACATATTCAAGCAGTATAAGAAATTATAAGATGAAAAGTCTAAGTACTCACTCCATCATTAAGTCCTTCTTTATCCTACAGATCCAGTTGCCTGGGTAGCTACCACTGGTTTCTTGTGTGTCCTTTCAGATTTTTTTTAAAAAGCATATACAAGCATAGGTATCTCTATTCCTTCTATTTTTATTTATTAATATATTTTTTGAGACAGGGTCTCACTCCGTCACCCAGGCTGGAGTGCAGTGGCACGATCTCCGCTCACTGCAACCTCCACTTCCCAGGTGCAAGCGATCCTCCCACCTCAGCCTCCCAAGTAGCTGGCACCATAGGCGTGCACCACCATTTCCAGCTAATTTTTTTTTTTTTTTTTTTTTTTTTTTTTTTTTTGGTAGACACGAGGTTTTGCCATGTTGCCCAGGCTGGTCTTGAACTCAGCTTGGGCAATCCACCTGCCTTGGCCTCCCAAAGTGCTGGAATTACAGGTGTGAGCCACTGTGCCTGTCCTCTCTATTCTTTTAAAGTAAAATTAGCCAGGCATAGTAGCACAGGCTTGTAGTTCCAGCTACTTGGGAGGCTGAGGCAGGAGAATCACTTAAGCCCAGGAGTCCAAGACCAGCCTGGGCAACACAGTGAGACCTTTGTTTCAGTTTATTTGTACTGTTCTGCAACTTGCCTTTTTTAACCCATTGATATTTTTAAGGCATCTCTTTATATCAGTTCGTGTATCTCCACCTTTTTTACTTTACTAGTTGCCTAATATTCCATTCCATAGGCTTATTGTACGTTTGTAATCAGTCCCCTATTTATGGAGGCGTAGGTTGTTTCTGGCTTTTTGTTTTACAAACAATGCTACTAATAAACATCCTACACCTGTATCTTCATACACATCTATAGCTGTAGAATAAATTTTAAAAAGTGAAATTATAGAGGCAAATAATAGCTAACAACAGCTAATGTTTATTGAGTGGTTCTATTAGTTTCTTCATTCAGCAGATGTTCACCAGGTACCTACTGTGTGCCAGACAGTTCTGGATGTGCAGGCTATCAGGAATGAGAAAAATCTGAGCACTTTACAGGCATAATCTCATGTAATGTTCATAGGAACCGTGTGAGGTAGGTACTATTATTTCCAGTTTTCAGATAAGAAAATTATGTCTAAGAAAGGATAGCAAGTAAAGTAACTTTACTTAAGTAACTGCCTAAAGTTATATAGCGAGAAGTATGTGCATTTATATATATATGTGTGTTTTTTTGAGGTGGAGTCTCACTCTCGACTCACTGCAACCTCTGCCTCCCAGATTCAGGCGATTCTCTTGCCTCAGACTTTTGAGCAGCTGGGATTTCAGGCGCATGCCACAGTGCCTAGCTAATTTTTGTATTTTTAGTAGAGATGGGGTTTCACCATGTTGGTCAGGCTGGTCTCAAACTCCTGACCTCAAGTGATCCGCTTCCCTTGGCCTCCCAAAGTGCTAGGATTACAGGTATGAGCCACCGATCCCAGCCCCATTTAAATTTTTCATATGTATCATCACATTGCCCTTCAAATGGTGCCACAATTGACAGTCCCACAGCAGTGTATGAGAGTCTCTGTCTGTTTGCCATGACCAAATATTATTTTTTTATTTTTTACAATTAAATAAATATGTATTTAATTACTGTAACATCTATATAGTTAACTCTGAGTGAACTTGAGCACATTTTCATATGTTTAATGGGCACTCACACATTTTTTCCATGATTTGCCCTCTTGTGTCACTGAGGAAAATTTGTTATTTGTCTCATGTGTATATGTTGAAAATTCCCCGCAGTTTGTCATATAATTTTTGACTTGAAAATATTTTACCAGATTTTAAAAAACAAAGTCAAGTGTATTAATGTATTTCAATATAACTTTTCAGTCTGTTTCATGCTTAGACTTTCCTCATGCTAAGATTACAAAAATAGAATCTTTACTTTCTTCTAATAATTTCTAAGGTTTGATATTTTGCATACAGATCTTAGATGCATTTAGAATTTATTTTGGTATGAAGAGTAAGGTAAAAATATGGTTGTTTCTTAGATAAGCGGTTGTCCCTGATTCCTTCACTCATCTGCAGAACCACTTCTCTTATACGCTGAATTCCTATTTATATTCCTAAATGTGAATAGGAACCTCTGTTCTGTTAGTTGATCTGCATGTTATTACCCATGACAGTACTTAACTGTTCAATTATTATAACTCTGTAGCATAGTTTACTATCTGATAATTTCCCTTCATTACTCTTAATGTTTAGATGTTCTTTGGCTATTCTCATTTTTTTTCAGATGTCCCTAATTATTTTTCTATTAAGCTTTAGGTCCTTGAGCTGGAGCTGCAAGGAAAAAATTTTAAAATAGTAATAATAAACAAAGCTATAGGAAATATATATATATATATGTATGTGTGTGTGCGCATGTATGTATGTGTGTGTGTGTATATATATATATATTTTCTTTTTTTTTTTTTTGAGACAGAGTCTCACTCTGTCACCAGGCTGGAGTGCAGTGGCCCAATCTCAGCTCACTGCAAACTCCACGTGCCAGGGTCAAGCAATTCTCCCGCTTCAGCCTCCCGAGTAGCTGGGATTATAGTTGCCTGCCACCACAGCCAGCTAATTTTTGTATTTTTAGTAGAGACAGGTTTCACCATGTTGGCTGGGCTGGTCCCAAACTCCCAACCTCAGGTGATTCGCCCACCTTGGCATCCCGAAGTGCTGGAATTACAGGCATGAGCCACCATGCCTGGCCTATTTTTGATATTTTTGTTGAGTTACATTGAATTCATAGATTAAGAAATTTGACATGTTTACAATATTGATTCTTTTCAAGAACAAATTATGGGCTGGGCACGGAGGTTCATGCCTATAACCCCAACACTTTGGGAGGCCGAGGAGGGCAGATCACGAGGTCAGGAGTTCGAGATCAGCCAGGCCAGCATAGTGAAATCCCGTCTCTACTGAAAACACAAAAAATTAGCTGGGCATGGTGGCGCGTGCCTGTAATCCCAGGTACTCGGGAGGCTGAGGCAGGAGAATCACTTGAACCCAGGAGGCAAAGGTTGCAGTGAGTTGAGATTGCGCCACTGAACTGAAGGTTGGGCAACAGAGAGAGACTCCGTCTCAAAAAAAAAAAAAAAAAAAAAAAAGAACAAGTTATTTATTGAACATCTACTCTGTACCAAGCACTCTTTTAAGGCACTGGGAATACATGAGTTATCAAAATAAACAAAAACTCCCTCATGGAGCTTACATTCTAATGGTACTACAATTTAGCAGACAATAAAAAAGATAAACAACTCAAATATATAATAAGTTAAAGAGTCGTGAGAATTATTTGGTAGTGTCATGAGAAACTTACATTGAAATGGGATTCCCAGAAGCAGCCCCATTGAAAAAATGACATTTGAATAAAGCCTTTAAGGAAGTGAGAGAATTAGCCATGTGGCTACCTTAAGGAAGAGTTCTCCCAGATAAATGGAACAGCCAATGCAAAGGCCCCAAGATAGGAGCATAAAAAGTTAGTTGGAGGGAAAAACAGAGGTGGAGTAGGGTGAATAAGAGAAAGAGATATCAAGACTGGGGTAATTACGTAGGACCTTGTATGACCATAATAAGAACTCTAGCTTATTTTGGGTGAAATGGGATTCCATGGAGAGAGATTTGAGAGGAAGAGTGACATAACCTCACTTATTTTAATAGAATTTCTCTGTCTGCTATGCTAAGAACAGACTGAAGAGAAATCTGAAGAGATGAAGCAGGGGAAGCAGTTGGGAAACTTTGGCAAACTTTTGCAATACACACGTAAGTGATGGTGGTGTTTCAGATCAGGGTGGCACCAGTAGAAATGGGAAGTACCTGGATTCTGGATATATTTTGAAAATAGAACTGACAAAATTTTAGTGAGATGGAGAAAGCTAAAGGCACTGTAGATTCAATGGATAATATTAGGAACTCAGTTGGGGGCATGTTAAGTTAGAGATGTCTGAAGTTCCAGGGAGTAGTCTTGGCTACAGGTATATAAATTGGAGCATCCTCATCATATAAATGGCATATGAAACCACAGAAGTAGGTAAGATCATCAAAGAAAATTTTAAAAATCGACAGGTCCAAGGACTGGGCCTTTGGGTACCCACACATTTTGAATTTAGGGAGTAGAGAAGGAAGAATAAAGAAGACTAAGAAGGGACCCGAGAAATAAAATAAAATCTGGGAGAGTGTGGTGTCCTGGAAACTCAGTGAAGAATGAGAAAGCAAGTGAAGGAGGAGGGAGTGAACAATAGTGAAGTGGAGTAAGACCAACTAGCGTTACCGACTGGATGTCAGGGTCCCCTCAAAATTCAGATGTTGAAATCCTAACCCTCAAAGTGATGGTATTTGGAGATGGGGCCTTTGGGAGGTGATTAGGTTATGGGGGTTGAGCCCTCATATATGGGATTAGTTCCCTTGTAAAAGAGGCCCCAGAGAGCTCTCTCACATCTTCTACCACATGAGGGCACATGGAGAATACAGCGTCTATGAACCAGGAAGCAGGCCTTCCCCCACTGAATCTGCTGGCACCTTGAGTCTGACTTCCCAGGCTCCACAACTGTGTAAAATATATATTTGTTGTTTTGGCCAACCAGTCTTTGGCGTTGTGACAGCAGCCCAAGCAGACTGAGACAGCTAAGATGACGACTCATTGACTATTGAATTTAGTAACATGATGTCCCTGTTGACCTTATTAAAAGCATGTTTGGTAGATTGGTGAAAGCAAAATCTGACTGGAGTGGACTTAACAGTAAATGGAGGCACAGAAGTTAAAGTTTTGGTGAAATGGGAAGGACATTTATAAAGAGATAGTTGAAAAAGAAATGCGATCGGGAATTAAAATGAGAAAAACAAGCTCGTGTTTATATGCTAACTAAAATTAGGTCATTGAGAGGGAAAACTTATGATACAGAGAAGAGATGGGAGAGTTGCTGGAACAATATGCCTGGGGAGGACAGATGATGGGGTCTAGAGCATAAATGAATGGAGTCAATGAGCCAGGACACAGATATTTCATCCACAGTAATGGGACAAAGGATAGGGTATGTGGACACAGACACAAGGAGGTGGTAAGATGTGGGGCTAGGAGCCAATGGGAGTTCTCTCCTGATTGCATCTCTATTCTCCATGAAATAGGAAACAAAATTACCAGCTAAGAGTAAGAATAGGTGAAGAGGTGATGACTGTTTGAGCAGAGAGGAAAATATCTGACAGTCAGGAAGGAAAGCAGGACAGTTTACAGATATAGAAATATAGTAAAATTGGCTGGGCATGGTGGCCCACACCTATAATGCCAGCACTTTGGGAGGCCAAGGTGGGAGGATCACTCAAGGCCAGGAGTTTGAGACCAGCCTGGGCAACATAGTGAAATCCTATCTCTACAGAAAATTAAAACATTAGGCATGGTGGCATGTGCCTGTAGTCCTAGCTACTCGGGAGGCTGAAGCCAAAAGGATCATTTGAGTCCAGGAGTTCGAGGATGCAGTGAGCTGTGATCACACCACTGCACTCCACTCTGGGTGATGGAGCAAGATCCTGTCTCTAAAATATATATTCCTAAGCAGCATTAGAGGTCTGCTTCAGGTTAGTGATCACAGATTAAAAGTGAGACCAGTGTGCATGGTTTTGCACTTTTCTGCAGGTACATTCGGTTGCTTGGGTGCAAGTGAAGAATAGGTGGAGAGTTCGATTTGCCCAAGGTTGTGGGTTAGCCAGGCAAGCTCAAAGACGAGAGACAGGTAAGGAAGTTGAAGATGTAAGCAAGAAACTGATTCTGATGATTGACCATGGGAATCTAAACTGAATAAGGAGATAAGTGGAGCCATGAGTCAATAAATTGAAGGAGCAGCAGTGAAAAGAAAATTAAATCAGCAGAAAGAAATTGAGATCGATGGGTTGTTTTGGTGTGGCCTGAGATTTGTTGGAATTGGAATACCAGAAGAAGCGAACTGGAAAAAAATATGAAATAGTGACTAGCTTGAAACTGACATCATGCAGAAGTTCAGTTACTGGTTATGACAGTTTACTACGGTATTATCGCAGGAATGAATAGCTAAGGTAGAGTAGACAGCAAGATTGTGGGAGGAGAGGAGGTCACAAAACTAAGAAGCAATGATATTAGGTGAATCATCACAGTACACTTTGAGGTAATCAAGAATTAGAGCAGGGGAAGAGTTGGTGACAGTGAAATGAGCTGAGAGGTAAACTCTGCAGGGAACGAGGTACAATGACCCCAGGAGGAGGTAGTCAGTGGCACTGAGACAGCAGATAGTGTGTCTTATGACATTAGACTCAAAGATGGGAAGTTTTTAGGGAGGGTGAAGGGAGAATGGTTCAGATTTAACAATGAGGAGCAAGGAGGATGCCAACCCCACTAAGTCCAATAGCACAGTTATGAAAGATGAAACAGCTACCTTGTTCTTATAGTCTTTAATATTTTTTAAATTTTCATAATTTAGATCTAGATCATTTCTTGCTGTGTTTATTCCAATAATAATAAGTATTATTTTTGTGTTACAATTGTAAACAGGATCTTTTTCTGTACTCTTTTTAGCTTCTCCATACCCCTCTTAAGCCCTGAACCCCAAACTGAACATACCACTCCAGAACTGCTGAGAAGGAGTTCATCAACCCTGTACCTCTGCCCATCTCCATTGTGACTGTCTTAGTCCAGGTTTTCACCAAAGCCTCCTAACTGCCTGCAGTCCACCCACTACACTGATGCTGCAAGGAGTTGCTATATATTTGTTCAACTCCCACGTAGTTAAGCACCTACTAAGTGCCAGACACTGAGCTACATGCCTGTCTCTAATGTTCAGATCTCATCATGTCACTCACCTACTTAAAAATTATAAGGGTGGCCGGGCGCGGTGGCTCACACCTGTAATCCCAGCACTTTGGGAGGCCGAGGTGAGCAGATCACAACGTCAGGAGATCTAGACCATCCTGGCTAACACGGTGAAACCCCATCTCTACTAAAAATACAAAAAATTAGCCGGGCGTGGCGGCGGGTGCCTGTAGTCCCAGCTACTCGGGAGGCTGAGGCAGGAAAATGGTGTAAACCCGGGAGGCGGAACTTGCAGTGAGCCGAGATCGTGCCACTGCACTCCAGTCTGGGCGACTGAGCGAGACTCCATCTAAAAAAAAAAAAAAAAAATTATAAGGGCTTCTTTCTACGTCCTGTAGGATAGACCCACACAGGTGGTACACAAGTTATCACCATAGTCTGGGTACTGACTGCCTTTCATCCCAACTCTACCCCTTTGGCCATTTTTTTTTAAGACAGGGTCTCACTCTTTCACTCAGGCTGGAATACACTCTTTCACTCAGTCTCAGCTCACTGCAACCTCCATGTCCCTGATTCAAGCGATTCCTCTGCCCCAAACTCCCAAGTAGCTAGGACTACAGGCCTGCGGTCACCATGACCAGCAAATGTTTCTATTTTTGGTAGAGACAGGTTCTACCATGTTGGCCAGGCTGGTCTCAAACTCCTGGCCTCAGGTGATCCTCTAGCCTACGCCTTCCAAAGTGCTGGGATTACAAGTGTAAACCACTGCAACCGACCCCTCTTTGGGTATCTGTATTCCAGCACCAAACCACCTTTTTTCTTGACTGTGTGGTACTCTTTATACCTCTATGCCTCAACTCTTTCTCCTCCCTCTTCCTGAAATGCCTTCTCCTCTCCATTCTCCACTTTCTGAATTCTTTTTATTCCAGCAATCCAGCGTCAGTTAACTAACTAGTGACTCTTTCCCGACCCTCTCAGACTGTGTGTCTTCCCAGACCACTTGGTTTATTTCCCTCCTGCATAACTTGATAAGCAATGTTTTGATTGTTTGCTTACATGTATATTTTCCCCATAAGCTTCAAGTTCCCCATAGAATGCGGGGATTGTATCTTATTTGTCTTTCATCCCTGGTGCCTAACACAATGTGTGGTTTATAGTAGGTGTTCATTTAACATTAACAAAGACATGAATTTTCATATATAACATGAGTGTACAGTTGCTATTGTGAGGGCTGTTCCAAGTGCTGTACATGTATTCTGTAAAATAGAATGAGTCTTCTGATGAGCCGAGCAGAGGAGGTTGATTTTATAGACAGAAAAGGGCTGAGGAAAGCAGAAACAGAAAATAAAAAAGCAGACTGATCTTTTCAACATAACTTTTCTTGTAAAGGTGAAAGCAGAGGGGACTTCCTTATTACACCTGCTAAAATTGGTCAGTTGGGGATTTGGCTATTACCTGTCTCTCTCTCCCCACTGATTTCCGGGAAAGTCAGATGAAGACCTTAGTTTTTGGCTGGTTGTGGGGAACTTCAGCCTGAGTAATTGCATTTTGCTTTGGTCTGTTGGGTCTAGTGCAGGAGCTCAGTCCAAACCAATGGCCTCCTATACATTTTATTTAACACGCACTTAATTTTCCAATAACTCTAAGACTAGGACTAATTATTATCCACATTTTGGGTAGTCACGGTGACTTACTCCTGTAATCCCAGCACTTTGGGAGGCCGAGGTAGGCAGATCACTTGAGGTCAGGAGTTCGAAACCAGCCTGGCCAACATGGTGAAACCTCATCTCTACTAAAAATAGAAGTAGCTGTAATCTCAGCTACTTCGGAGGCTGAGGCAGGAGAACTGCGTGAACCTGGGAGGTGGAGGTTGCAGTGAGCTAAGATTGGGCCACTGCACTCCAGCCTGGGAAACAGAGTGAGACTCTGTCTCAAAAAAAAAAAAAAACAACAAATCCACATTATATAGATAAGGAGACTTAGGCACAGAGTGGTTAAATAACTTGCCCAAAGTTACTTGGCTGTGACATAGAACATCCAGGATTTAAACTCAGGCTGACTGTACACTTGCATACTTACTCAATAAGGTACACCACATCTCTTTGAAAGACTTGCATCTGTATAGCAGGTATAGCAGAAGGAAGACTCCTCGACTCCCCCTTCCATACACATTCTTCTTTTACGTATGTTTCTTGTAACAGAATGCCTCCTACCATTTTATTACTGAGTGTAATCCACTAAGACCTCTGGATCTTTTTCTGTCATTCTGTTTTTAGTTTCCAAATCCCTTAGTCCCTTGCACCTACCCATATTAAACCTGGTACTCTATGTGTTTGCTCTTTCACTCTCTTTAAAAAAAAAAAAAAAAAAAAAAATCAGCTTTAATTTCAAACTCTTTTTGTGTGGCAGAGGTTTATTTTTTTTAACTGAGGTAAAATACACATAATTTACCATCTTTACCATTTTAAGTGTACAGTTCAGTGGTCATAAATATGTTTATATCATTTTTTTCCCCTTTCATTCACTTCCTGCCCGCTTCCCAGCCTCTGGTAACCACCAATCCACTCTGTATCTTCGTGAGATCAACTTTTTTAGCTCCCACAAATGAGTAAGAACATGTGAGATTTGTCTTTCTGTACTTGGCTTATTTCACTTAATATCATGGCCTCCAGTTCCCTAGATGTTGTTGCAAATGACAGGGTTTTATTCTTTTTTATGGCTGAATAATATCCCATTGTGTATATGTACCACATTTCCCTTATTCATTCATCCACTGAAGGGTACTTAGGTTGATTCCGTATTTGGCTATTGTGCATAGTGCTGCAATAAACATGGGAGTGCAGGCATCTCTTTGTATATTGTTTTCCTTTCTTTTGGAATATATATATATATATATAAAACACACACGCGCGCGCACACACACACAGGGTAGTGCTATTTTTCGTTTTGTGAGGAACTTCCATGCTGTTCTCCATAGTAGCTGTACTAATTTGCATTCCCACCAACAGTACATGAGTGTTCCCCTTTCTCCATATCCTCACCGGTGTGTTATTGCTTGTCTTTTTGATACAGGCCATTTTAACTGGGGTAAGATGATAATGAATTGTGGTTTCAGTTTGTGTTTCTCTGATGATTAGTGATGTTGAACATTTTTTCATATACCCATTGACCATGTGTATGTCTTCTTTTGAGAAGTGTCTGTTCAGATCTTATGCCCATTTGAAAATCAGATTATTTGGTTTTCTTTTTCTATTGAGATTTCGAACTCCTGATATATTCTGGTTAGTAATCTCTTGTCAGCTGGCTAGTTTGCAAATATTTTCTCCAATTCTGTGGGCTGTCTTTTCACTTTGTTGATTGTTTCCTTCACTGTGCAAAACTTTTTAGCTTGATGTAATCCCATTTGTCTGTTTTTGCTTTGGTTGACCATGCTTTTGATGTCTTACACAAAAAGTCTTTGCTGAGATCAATGTCCTAGAGAATTTCCCCAAAGTTTTCTTCTGGTAGTTTCATAGTTTTAGGTCTTTAATCAATTTTGATATGATTTTTACGTACGGTGAGAGGTAGGGGCCTAGTTTCATTCTTCTGCATATAAATATCCAGTCTACCCAGCACAATTTATTGAAAGAACTGTCCTTTCCCCATTGTATGTTCCTTGCACCTTTGTGGAAAATAAGTCAGTTATAAATGCATGGATTTATATCGGGGTTTTCTATGCTGTTTCATTGGTCTATGTGTCTTTTTTTATGCCAGTACCATGCTGTTTTAGTTACCATAGCTCTGTAGTAAACTTCGAAGTCCAATATGGTAGTATGATGCCTCCAGCTTTGTTGTTGTTTTTAGAATCTGGGTCCCTGTCATCCAGGCTGGACGCAATTACGGATCACTGCAGCCTCAAGCTCCTGGGCTCAAGGGAGCTTCCCGCCTCAGCCTCTCAAATGGCTGGGACTACAGGCTTGTGCCACCATGCCTGGGGTTTTTTCTTCTTTTTTATAGAGAGGGGGTCTCACTATGTTGCTCAGGCTGGGCTCAAATTCAAATTCCTGGCCTCAAGTGATCCTCCAGCTTTGACCTTCCAAAGCACTGAGATTACAGACATGAGCCACTGCACTTGGCCCTGTTCTTTTTGCTCAGGATTGCTTTGGCTTTTCAAAATCCTTTGTGGTTCCATAAAAGTTTTAGAATTTTTTTTTATTTCTATGAAGCATATCATTAGTATTTTGATAGGGATTACTGTATTTGCCATTTCTTTCATTCCTGACACTTTTCAGTCTTAAGAAGGTCAGAAATGCACTCTTCTTTATTTCTCTCATCTTAATCTCTCTCTTCTCTCTCCCTTTCTCTCCCACATCCCTCCCCCACACCAATTTCTCTCTCTTTCTCTCTCTCTCTCTCTCTCTCTCTCTCTCTGTAGGTGAGGATCAAATTCACAAAGGAAGGGACCAATTAAGATCTTCAAATCCCCTACATCCTACAGAGGATGTCCCACTTTTCAATTAAAGAGGAATATTCCCATGCCTCTAATGATTTCCATTCAGAGGGAAATGCTTTTGTGTTAAATGCGTATATGAAAGGTTTTCCACCTGACGTTACTGAGTCTTTATTGTTCTGTTTCTGTGTGCCTGTATGTGTGTTCTTAGATTTGTTTGTATTCATTGAATATTGGACCTTTCTCCACTATCTGCAGGGATCCCTTGCCCCTAAAGTCCCTCCTTCCACTGCCTCACATTGATCTTTAGTTTCTTGCCCCGTAAGGGGCTCCTTTCCACTGAATTCTGGATCTCAATTCCTTTCAGTAAAGATGACTCCAAGATCTCCCTGGGCTCCCACAGAGAAACAGAGTCTGCCCTGGGAAAGTCCAGCTTCACTCTAACCTCACTCCCCATCTACACAGTGAGATGCATCTAGGTTTTAAGGGCATAGAGAGAAGTCACCATTCTGACAAGTCATGGGAAATACTCCCTCTCTCCTTCCTTCCTTTTGTGTGTCCCTCTCCATTTCTTATGGCTTCTCTTCCATGTCTCTCTCCCCTACCCCCATCCTGCTGCCTGTTTATTTTTTAAGCCTTACCTTCTAAATCCTGATTGCATAGCTCATAAATATTCAGCATCTCCTAGGAGGAACCTCTGAACAGTATATCACCACCCAGCGTTGTTCCCTCCTGTAATCAGAAATGGGGCTAGACTTTTCTCAGAGTCACTTGCCTTCAACCCCTGAGCCCTCCTCTTATCAGGATGAGGGCTTTATTTTCCTCTTTATGGTCTTAATCATAAAAAGATTCCTCACTGTGACTTTGGAGCCCGGTATGGATTCTAACCTCCATCATCTCAGGGTCCTGTATCTCCAAATGTGAAAATTTCCAAATATTCCCTGATGAGAAAGTTTACCTATTCCAAGGCAATTACTCTGGCATTAGAAGAGGAAAGGAAATAGAAATGAGTCTAGAGTTATAATCCAGGTGGAAAAATTATAAGCACTGTGCCTGGCACATAGAAGATATTCAGTAAATATTTCAATTATGCTGAATGATTTCCCATGTGCCTATGAAAAAGACGGGAATGAAAGATAAACCAAAGTATAAGCGATGGTGGAATCAGGTGTGAGACAATGTATACAACTTTTCCATCTTTCCTCCATTTTTTAATATTTTGTCATCCTAATTAATAATGGAAAAATATACAGTTATCATTTAGAGAGGGTGAAGTAGAGGAAAGTGGGCAGGCAGATTATGGCTGGCTCCCCTTAGCACCCCAAGCTCCTGCCTCTGTGGGCATCATAGAGCAGCCCAAGGCCGCAGAGGCCAGAGTCTCTTCCCCCCACTGATTTGGCACCAGAGCCAGCAAGGCCAGTTGTTTGTATTAGGGCGAAAGAGGGAACAAAGAGGTGGGAATAGGAAGTAAATGCAGAGAATCAGAGAAGTGTGGTTTCTTTGCAAACATCCTCCCCAAACCTCTCTTCTATGATGTTTTAAACAGATGTCATCCAGGTTTGACTCAAATCCTTCCAGAGGCAGGGAGCTCGGAACCTGATGGAGGGTGCCTAGGACAAGGTAAGGCAGCTCCCACAAACAGCAGGTCTTCTCTATAGATACCTGCCTCATCTGTTGGGCTAGTCCTGCCTCTAAATAATTGGTTCAGAAATGAATAGGAAGAGAGACTGGGCACAGCGGCTCATACCTGTAGTCTCAGCACTTTGGGAGGCTAAGACAGGTGGATCACTTGAGGTCAGGAGTTTGAGACCAGCCTGGGCAACATGGTGAAACCCGGTCCCTACCAAAAAAAAATTAGCTGGGCATAGTGACGTGCACCTGTAGTCCCAGCTACTTGGGAGGCTGAGGCAGGAGAATCGCTTGAACCCAGGAGGCAGAGGTTGCAGTTAGCAGAGATTACACCACTGCACTCCAGACTAGGTGACAGAGCAAAACTCTGTCTCAAAAAAAAGAAAAAAAAAGTGTATGAGAAGAGAGAGCAGAAGTGGAAGGCAAGATATAAGGAAAAGAACATCTCTTGGTATAAGATTCACATATTGGTTGAAACACTAAAGGCTGAAGGTCGAGCTCATTGTTTAACTTGCCTTTAGCCATTTCTGCTCAAAGTCTACAAGAGGACTGAGGCTGGCAGAATTTGGGGGTTGGCTGTGTAGCAGTGACTTGGGCCAGTATCCAGAAAAGCAGCTGCATAATCCCCATTTAAATCCTATTTCGGCACAACTTACGTTGGAGATGGGAGCGGGGACTATTCCATGGGGCTATTTCAGAAAGACCAGGGATGCTGTCAGCGGAAGCTGTGAAAGTGTCTGTGTGTGGACGGTGGAGACAGGGCCCATGTGTTTTGGGCTCTATTAACTATCTCCCTCCCATCCATCACAGCCTCCCCCCGGGCCTCCACAGCCCTGGCAGCTGGGTCACCCCGGGGAGGCTGGGCTCGGGGTCCCTAAAGGGAGCTAGGCTTCAGGCAGAGCAGCGGAGACACATGTGTGCTGGGCTGGGTTGGGGCCGGCACCTCATTGAGAAGGGGGCTTTCCAAGCTGGGCTTCATTAGGGCAGTGGCACTAATAGGGAGGGGGTCCTGGGGACTGGGCTGACAGCCAGTTACTTGCTCGTCTGCATTATGGATTAACCCATCTGGGCCTGAGAGATTGGCTCTGAAAGGGGCACAAAAGGCAGGGGGCGTGACCACAATCACACACTGAATTATCCCGTCTGAGCGCAATTGTCCACCAACAAACGGGGCCTCGGGATGGTGACCCCCTTGGGTTCTCTTCATCCCCCATCCCCATAGGGGATGCCCCATAGGAAAAGTCAGAGATAAACTGCTGCCTGGTTAAAAAACAGGGTTTGGGGCAAGGAGGACAAGGATGCCATTCCAGAGAGAGAAGGAATTTAGGGGAGAGGAGAGGGATTTGAGTTTCAGCCAGAGAAGCCAGGAGCCAAACAGTTCTCCCAACATACTTTCTGACTTCAGCCGTCTACCTCAGAAACAAAGAACGACGTAAGAATCACACCTGTCAGAAATACCAGGCAGAATCCCGGAGCAGAGGGGCTCAGCCTAGGGGAGAGGCATGGGAAGGATCAGAGTCAGGTGTCTCACATCTCACCCATCACCCCCTCTGAGGCTAATTGATTCCAGACATGAATAAGGGGCTCTCATTTGGGGTCTTGAAGGACCCCTGCCCTGCTCTGGCATCTCTGATGCTCTCCCAGTGGGAGTGCCCCAACCCCTCCCCCACATCCTCCTCCAGGAATAAGACCCTGTGCGATGCAGGGTGATGGAGGGAAGAACAGGAGGGGGCGGCAGGCAGGGGGCCCTCTCCTCTGCCTAATCCTCTCATTACCATCTCATAATCAGAATCACGCTTTCGATGTAAATGGGGATGTTAAATATTGGTTTCTCTAGACACAAGCTCCTTTGGAGAAAATTATTAATGCTCCCCCTTTTGCCAATACTGGTGGCCCCCACAGTGTAGGGGGGGATGGTGCAAAGTATTACTGAGGGCTGGGGATTTAGAGTCAGACTGGTGGGAAGGTGGAAGTGTCTGATTTCCACGGGGGTAGACTGATTTGTTTTCAGTTGGCCTGGGCAGCCTCAATTTCCCTGATTCAGCAGAATAAACTCATCCAGAGGAAATTGGCTCATTTCAAACTCATCAAGCCTTGGTTGGAGCTGATTGACTTCTGGTCTCAAATCATTCTCGACTGGAGATCAATATGGAGTTGTAGATCCCAAAATCAGATTACTAGGGGAGGGGAAGGGTATTCACTGGAGAGCTCAGGCTCTTTGCCCTGTTGCCCATTGCTAGAAACTCCTGGCATATCCCAGGGGAGTGACCTGCACTCTCCAACCAAGGACAAAAAGTGACAATGTCCTCTCACATCCAGAACTTCCTGTTTGCCATTTCACAGTAGTCCTGCAACATAGGGAGAGCAGCTACCATTCCCAACTGGCAGGATAGGCTCAGAGTGGATAAGCAACTCACCCAGGCTCACACAGCTGGTAGATGACAGATTCGTATGGTAACATGGGTCATCTGAATCCAAACTCACCCTCCTCCCTTTGCACCATGCTCTCTCTTAAAATTCGGGCTACTACTCCTCTGCTACTTGTAGGGAGATGGAGACCATTCGGTGTGTCAGTGTTTTGACCACAGAAGAGTGTGCATTGGGGGTGCGTTGAAGGCGTGGCGGTCAGGTCAGGCAGAGGTCACTGTCAGCTCTACTCTGCTCCTGCGGTTAGGACATGAGGACTCGGACTGCTGGAAAAGCCATCACCCTGCCTGTTCTCTTTGTTCAGTGGCTCCATCCCTCACTGCGTTGTCTGAACTCTGGGTTCAAAACTGAGAGTGAATGTGAATCACAAGAGTCTTGAGCTCCCGGCCTCAAATGATCATCCTGACTCAGTCTTCCAAGTAGCTGAGATTACAGGCATAAGCCACAGAGCCCGGTAAGTTAATATTAATAGCAATAATAATTGCTTCTTCTCACATTTGCTTAGTACTTTACAGTGTACAAAGTCCCTCTCTGGGCTGGGCGCGGTGGCTCATGCCTGTAGCCCCAGCACTTTGGGAAGCCAAGGCGGGCAGAACACTTGAGGTCAGGAGTTCAAGACTAACATTGTGAAACCCAGTCTCTACTAAAAACACAAAAAAATTAGCTGGGCGTAGGTGGTAGCCGCCTGTAGTCCCAGCTACTTGGGAAGCTGAGGCAAGAGAATCACTTGAACCCGGGAGACGGAGGTTGCAGTGAGCCAAGATTGTGCCACTGCACTTCAGCCTGGGCGACAGAGTGAGACTGTCTCAAAAACAAAAAGCCCCTCTCTGGATTTGGGGATATGATTTGATGCTCAAACCCCGCCTTGAGAACTAGCACCACAGCATTATGCTGAGGACAGGACGCAGGTTCTGGGATCAGCCTGTGTGTGTTCACTTCCCGGCACAACTGCTTATTAGCTGGGTCGTTTCTGGTAAGCAGCAGTATGACCTCAGGCAAGTTAAGTCCCAGCGCCCTGCCTCAAGGTCCTTATCCCTGAAGTAAAGACGGTAATAACAGAGCCTTCTTCCTAGAGTTGTTGGGAAGAATCAATAAGATTATACAAGCCAAGTGCTTAGAGTAGTGTCTGGTACTCACTAACAGTCATTTTTAGGGCGGGTAAGGAGTGTGATCCCATCTTACAGACGCAGAAGCTGAGGCCCAAGGGACTAAGTAACTTGTCTAAGGTTACTTGGTTGGCATGGCAGAGCTGATCCTTAATTCGGGTCTGGAACGCACTCTGCAGGTGGTCTGGGACCGGTGCCCAAAGTTCCCTGAGGAGAAAAGGAAAGGGGCGGTCTCCTGAGGCCCTTTGTTGTGTTTCAGATGGCAAGGCAGGCTCTTTTGCTGTTTAGCCGGGTTAGCCACACGCGGAGGAGGCGGACTCCACTGCGGCCGGCGTGACTTGGGGCGACCCCTCTTCCCCCGCCCCTGGGCTTGAGGCGGCAAGAGGAGCCAGGGGCACCATGTGGCTTGCGCTAAGCCGCTACTAGAAAGAGAAGGCGGGAGATGCCTTCGGAGGGCCCCCTCCAGGGCCTCGGAGAGGCCTTCCGCGGCTCAGCTCCCTGCGTTTAGCTTTCTCCTCATTAACTCCCCGGCCTCATTAATCAGCCCCGATGAAATGCGCCCCCGGGAACGCTGCCCGCCCGCTCCGCACTTTGGCGCTTTAATTATCCTCCCAGCGGGAGGAGGCGGGGCTGGCGAGGCTCTGTGTGTGTGTGTGTGTGTGCGCGCGCGTGCGTGTGTGTGTGCGCGCTCACACACGCGCACACACACACACGCACACATGCATGCACAGGTCCGCGGATGGCCGAGACAGGCAGAGCCCGGGTCGTGACCCAGCCAGGGCTGCAGACTCGGCTCGCTTCCCAGGATATTACCTCAGCCCCAGGCAGCCCTAATGTCTCCGGGCATCTGCCCAGCAAGGCTACTGCCAGGCTGTCATTTGCATCAAGTCCCTTCCCTTGCAGGGATCCTCTTTCTCTCCAACAGTCCACAAACCTTCATCTCTTTTGTTTAACTTCACTGACTAACCAAATCCATACTGGCCTGCACCTACTTTGTGCATGGGAAACATGGTCGGGAACATGGTCTAGGAGTTGGAGATACAGACACAGCCCCTGTCAGGCCTCAGGAAGCTCCCACATCGGCCAGGAGGGAAACAAGTGAAAAAACAAACCAAACAAAGAGCAAAACAACCCTTCAATGGCAAGGTCCTCATCTTAAAGGGAGCACACAATGCTATGGATGTGCAGAGTAGGATACGGAATGCAGTCAAGGCTTGCCAAAAAGGCTTTTCCTAAGATCAAAGCCTGGAGTGGGACTTAAGCTATAAGTGGGAGCCAGCCAGTGAAGCAGTGGATGTTTAAAGGAGTAAATAGCAAATACAGAGAGGACATAACATAGACAAAACTGTGTGCACAGAGCCCTGTGGGTATTCTGTCCAGCTGGAGGACAGGGTTGTGACAAGGAGGCAGCATGAGGTAAGGAGCTAGCCATGGTAGAGCCCAGGACCTGAGAAGCCTTGTGTGCTGTGCTAATGTTGACTTAGATGTAACCTAAAGGCAATGAGCAGTTAGTGACGGATTTTAAAGCCAGAGAGTGACACGGTTAGACATATGTTTTAGAAAACCTCATTGCGAGTGAGGAGGATGAGTTGGAGGGGGACAGGAATGGAGGAAGGGAGGCTAATTAGCAGGCTAGGTGGCTGATTGGATGTGGGAGGCAAAAGAGAGAGTGGAGTTTGGAATATTCCCAAGTTTCCTCTGCAAGGTGTGTTTGGAAATGGGGAGGAAGATTATCCTGAAGTGGTCCCAAGTCTCTGGCTCAGTTCAACTTGCAGGTGAGGGAAAGACCAGCTGGTTTTCCCTGTTTGCTTTACCCTTGTCTTGGTAGGCAGCCAGGAGACTTGTCTTCCAGTCTCAAGTAGGTAAGCTACTTCATCAGCGCTCTCATCTACAAGGTGAGAGACTTGGATGGGATCTGGTTTACAGACTTACTCCTGCAGGGCAGAGGGTCCTGGGTCTAAGAAGATCAAAGCATGCCAAGGCAAGAATGAATGCCTACTGAAGGAGGCAGTGCTCCTCAGCCAAAGTCTGCTCTAGTCTTGCTGGAAAAGGGTTCAAGGTTGCCAGATGTTCTACAATAGAAGCCAGAGGTCAATGTTTTTAATATGACATCTCCTAATTTTAAAATGCCCAATCAAAATTTACTTGGTTTGAAACACATGAGATATATTAGTTCATAAGTGCTTAAAAAAAATCATTGGTTACCATTAGGGGAATCTGAGGAATAACCTCATTACTCTGATAAATAATAAGGGAAAGAATCAAGCATTTATCCTGCCTTTCCTATTTGACATGTACCTCTGCATAAACAAATCATTGATGACAGATACTCTTTAAAGAAGTATTCAAGCTCATAAATGAAGAGTGAATCATAGAACTAGACTGTCACAACTTGGCAATCCCTAATGAAATAATGGATCTAGACAATGGTCGTTACTGACAAGCAGACATTACTTCTGATCGAATTAAACTATGGTCTATGAAATATTCTTGAAAAAAATCAAGCATTAATTGATCAAGCCTCTATATCTAACAACCAATTTACAGGAAATATAGAGGTAGAAGAACATGTTAAATAGCACCATGGGGATACATTAAACAAAATTCAGACTGTGGAAAATTCTACAGAACAAATGATCTGGTTTATTTAACAAATAAATTTCAAGGAAAAAAGAGATTAACTGGGGGATTATCAGATTAAAGGAGAGAATGCACTGTGGAGATTCATTTGGATCCCAATTTGAACAACAATAAAGAAAAATAAGACAATTGGGGAAGTTTGAACATTGACGATATATTTGAGGACAAGGAATTATTATTTTAGGTGTGATAGTGATATTATTATTATGCTATTTAAAAGAATTCTTATCTTTTAGGACTACTTTTTAGTACTTACAGAAGAAATGATAGGATTTCTGAGATTTGCTTCAAATTCTGGAGGAGAGTGGGAGAACAGATGAAGCAAGATTGCCTTTGAATAGATTAAGTGCTGAAATTGGGTGGTGGGACTATGGGGGTTCATTATAGCATTCTCACTAATTTATATATGTTTGTGATCCACAATATGCTATTATTCATGATAGAAAGTTTAAAAAACACTTTATGGACCAAAATGTGTTGGTGACCTGGATTTGGTCCACAGGCTGCCAAACTGTGGCCTCTAAATCTGATGACACTTCAGCTTCCATCCAACTGTAAATTGCCCGTGAGTCCAAACCATCAGTGGTGGGACTCCATATTACTAGACTTTGATTTCCCAAACCTTTTTCTGGTCCCTTTTCAGGTCCTTTCCCAGAGGTTCCCATCCCACAGGGAACGTGATAGTGTGGCAGAGCATTAAACAAAGCCACGACGACCAGCCAGAGTTCCCTGGGACGGAAGACACCAGACGATTGGGGTGCTTAGGACTGGGATGCTTGGAGCAGGACGTCTGGAGCTGTCACAGAGTAGCGCCGCTCCTCTATCCAGTTCTCTCGCCTCCATGTTAAAGATATACACTGAATCCGGCCAGACCCACTTTTTACCTGAGCATTCCAGAGCCCAGGCAAGGCAAAGGCTTCTACTACCCAGGAAAATAATAATAATAATAAAAGACTGAAGCCTCCCCTGCGGATTTCGGGTTAGAGAAGAGGGTGGTCAATGTCGGGGAGACAGAGCGATTGGGGCAGAGGAGGGGAAAGAGTGAAAGTCCCCTTATCCGAAGGCACGTGAGAAGGACAGTGCTGCAGACGGGCACGGAGCTATTTCCGTGCGGTCTCTTGTCTTATTGCATGCCCCCAGCCCCACGCAGTGAACAACCCTGGCACGTGTCTGCGGCGCTGGCTGCTCATTTAGAAACCAAGGGGCCAGCTCGCAGAGTGCATCGCGCGGGCTGCGGCAGAGGGGACGCACAATGGGCAATCAGCGGCCGCTGGGCGGGAGGGGAGGGCGTTGGGGCGCTGCCGGGGGCGCTGCCAGGGGCTCCAGCAGCCTGCGCACTCCACAGACGCTTCCGTTCCTCGCCAGCCCCGGGGCCTCTTATTGTTCGCTGGACCAGCTCCTGTTAGTCGGACTGGCGCTGGCGTGGGGGATTTGGCTAGAGTCGGTCTCGGCGGCTGCCTGGCCCGGGGTCCTGCGTGCAGGCGCTCCCTCTACTCGCCAGCGCTCCGACCCAGGTGTCCGCGTGCGCCGATTAGGCGGCCCGCCCGGCTCCCGCCTCCTCCATCAGCCGCTAATGGGCCGCCCTGGGTCTAGCCCCAGCGCTATTGTGTGCGCGTGGGGGTGACGCTGGGTCTCCACGGCGCGGTGGAGGGTGACCGCGCGCCGCTGCCACCCCGCTTCACACCTGCTCCCCGCCCCCAGCCCCGGCCGCGCGTCGGGTTCCCTCCCTCCCCGCGGGAGGGGTCTCAGCTGGGGCTGCACTTGGTAAAGAGGCCGTGGAGAGGCCGGCGGCGGCCCAAGGAGGAGCCATAAATTTGGAGCAGATGCGGCCTGACAGTCACCCAGCCCGGGGAGGTGGGGGAGGGCTCTGCGCCCCTCCCAGGCCGCGTCTTCTGGTTTGCAGCTGAGTTAGATGGATTCCAGGCCGAGGTGACTTGGGACTTTGGACACAGGGAGCCTGTGCTCTTCACGCCCCCACCTCTGCCGACCGCCCATTGTGTGCCCACATGCCGGGAGAAGGAATAGGGGGCAGAGACATGCCTGCATTCGCTTATGACTTTCCCCCTAAAAAGAGTCGTTTTTCAGTAGAGACTGGGACAAAGTCGGCCACCCTGGCTCTGAGTTGGTGCTTTTTGACAGCAGCCAAAGAAAAATATGGAAGATAGTAGAAGCAAGCTTCAGCTGTTCATTCTGCACTATTTATTAAGTGCCTGTTTTGTGCTAGAAAGGTAAGGAAGCACAAGCAGACAGGATGGGGGAGATGGGAAAAGGTGGCAGAAAAAATACCAAGGACTAATACTTGCCGTTCTGTAAGTATTGTGTGTACTGTAATTCTGCACATTTAAACAGTATTTTCCTTTAGAAAGTAGCGTTTCCTCCAGCAGAAACGGAGCGGGGTGCAGTGTCTTGGGGGTTGATGGAGTTCGTTCTCAATCCAGGTATCCCATCCACAAATATGCGTGTGTCAGGGGTGCTTTCCACGGATCTGGAAGGGAGTGAAGACAGTTGGAGCTGCGCCCAGGTGGGGTGGACACAGCCCTATTTATCTTACCTGCTCTGGGTACTGTAGGGATCCTTCTCTAGTGTCGCTTGAATCGAAGACTGAGTCTCCCATCTGAAGATCTTGTGACCAAGGGTGATTGAGGGGTCAGTGTCCACAAAGCTGGTGCCGAGTTGGCAAAAACCTCTGCAACCTCCCTTTGTGGCTCTTCTCTGCTCCCTCTAACACTCTGGGCTGGGCTGGGTAACTAGATTGGCTTCTAGGATCCATTGCCTCTCCTCTTAGCTCCCACTCCGACAAGTCTCCCTGGTCTGTGCCCACAGGATCACCCGAAGACTAGAGCAAGCTTGTGCAACCCGCGGCCCACAGGCGGCAGGCAGACCAGAACACCTTTGAATGCAGCTCAACACAAATTCACAAACGTTCTTAAAATGTGATGAGGTTTTTTGCAAAAACACATTTTTAACTATTGTATTTTATGTGTGGCCCAAGACAATTCTTCTTCCAATGTGGCAGGGAAGCCTAAAGATTGGACACCCCTGGACTAGAGGTTCACAGCTTGCATGAACATCACCTGGAGGCCTTATTAACCCTGCCCTACAGTTTCTGATTCCTTTGGTCTGGGGTAGAGACAGAGATTTTGCATTTCTGAACGTTTCCCAGGTGGTTACAGTGGTGATACTGGGGGCCACACGTTGACAGTACCGGCCTACAAGGAAAGGAAATTAGGAGTAGGCGAAAAAAGGAAGGAGCTGAAGTCTTCAGTGCTGGAGAAGGTTACTGAAAGCTGGAGCTGTCCAGGGTACTGGGGTATCTTCACCCTCTGTGAGGGATCCATGGGCCAAATCCACAAATAATTGTGGACATATTCCAGAATTTGTATTCCAAAATTTGGGGGGGGGAGTGTGTGTGTGTTTCTGGAGACTTAGCACTCCCCCTAATGGCCTCAGATGATTCTGCACTCTCCTCAGCCTTTCAACGGGAAGCAAGAATTACTCTTACTTTCCCAGCCTAACTTGGTTATCCACTCCCATCTCTGTCACTGATGGAGCAGGTGCATTGTCTTACACATTTGTTTGCAAATTGATGAGCATAGATTTTTTTTTTTTTTGCACAATAGTTTGTGTACTGATGAATGAATTAGTGCTTTCTTTCCTCTTTAGGAGAACCTTATTCTCCTAAAATCTCCCTTAAGTCACATTGGAAGTGTTGTAGGTGGTTCCACCAGTGTTCTAAAACACTTCAAATGTGATTTAAGGGATTGAGTTCCAGATGGTTGCTTAAAAATTCTCCCCAAGGTGTCGGTGCCATTGTCATCAGTTGGGAAATTTTGGCTGGTGGCAAGCACAACCGAGGTCAGAGGTTAAGGTTGGGTTTGCAAAGTAGAATTTTTAAGTGTGGTATATGGACAGATTAGATGAGAAAATCAAGTGGCATTTTATTTTTAACCACCAGGTGGCAGACCTAACCTCATTAATGAGAATCATCCCTAGATTTAAAGCTTGGCCTGCATTCTACTTTTTTCACATATGAGCCAGGGCAAAAGAGCTGTTCCTCTACTTAAATGACTCAGAAATTGGGGTAGGGAGAACAATGCTTGAAAATATCTTCGTAACTGCTGCCACTGTACTTGAATAATCCCTTGAGCTTCCTGATCCATGAGGAAAGGCTCGCTGAAACTTTTTTTCCTTCTGAAAAGAGGGAAAAGATGTAGATGTAACAAAATTGGTTACCTAAGAAAAATGCAAGGAATCGAACTAACCAGAGGTTTCTGCCACCACCGCATAAACACCTGGCAGCCCTAAACAGCTTTACAGCCACGTGGCTTCCTTCGCTTGCAGACCGTCTGGCAGGCACCCTCTTAATTCCTACCAACTGAATTCCTACCACCCGAGTTCTTTGTTCTGTCGCCCATATTGAAATTTCCTCAAACTAAAAATGAAAGCTTTATTCTAATTCTGGAATCTACTCAGGGCCTTCTTACTAAATTTAACTTGCAGTCTGTGGACATGTGGTTGATCTCTCTTTATCCCAAATGATCTTGACCTTCAGATCATAGTCAACGTATAAATTAAATTTAACCTAAATCATATAATAACTATAGCAAGGGTTACACATGCACAGCAAGAATGCAGGACGGACAAGGTGGCTCATGCCTGTAATCCCAGCACTTTGGGAGGCCAAGGTGGCGGATCACCTGAAATCAAGAGTTCAAGACCAGCATGGCCAACATGGTGAAACTCTATCTCTACTAAAAATATAAAAATTAGCCAGGTGTGGTGGCGTGTGCCTGTAGTCCCAGCTGCTCAAGAGGCTGAGACATGAGAATCTGCCTGGGAACCTGGGAACCTAGAACCTGGAAGGCTGAGATTGCAGTGAGCCAAGACTGCACCACTGCACTCCAGCCTGAGCAACAGAGTGAGACTCTGTCTAGAAAAATATATATATACACATATATATGCATATATATACATATATAGATTATATATGCATATATATACACATATATAGATTATATATATCTCTCTCTCACAGGAGGTGTCAATGAATGTTTTGGGAGAAGGGCGGTGAAGATTTCTGTTCTACATGCCTTTCTTATCTCACGTCTATGTTACAGCAAGTACTGACAGTATAGTAGCTTTTTCCACAATGTCAAGGTCAGAGCAGATCTATATCTTACATAGAAGACAGAAAATTGACTATACCAACATCAGGTCCTCTAGCATAGGTGGGACATTACCTTTTTAGCCTGCAGGGCTTAGTACTACTTTCAGCTGATTGGCTTTAGGCCTCTTCCTCATTTTGGAGAGGGCAAATCTCAGGTGCACATTGAAAATCTTAACTAAGTAAAACCCTCCAGCCCAGAGTGCTTCTCTGCATTGGGCAATTCACTTTCACTGCCACAGCTGCTTTATACACTTTAAATGCTTATAAATACACTAACAGACAGAGCCTATGGGAAACAATGCAAGAGGATTGAATAGTAAGTATTTGGTTTTTTCTATGTAGTTTGTTAACAGAATCAGTCAAAAAATATATTTATGGAATGCCCACAGGCTACATAGCATGGTACTTCACCCTTCATTGAAAATCCATTAAAACAATCACTGGGTCATGCTTGGAAAGTTTTTCCACAAAGGAATTTTCTTTAGTTGCTGGGTTGACAGGAACTAATTTAAGATGCAAAACTAACAACTCCATTTGAACTAGCAAGCCCTTATGTAAACTACTACAAATGATATGTTTGAATTTATTTGCTCGTGTGCCTGTATAGATGGACTTAAAAGCCAAAGACATCATGGTATTAATATGCATATAAGGTAAGAAGAGTTTTAAAAGTTAGTAAATCATCTTCTACTAATGCTTGGTAAATGTTTACCAAGAAGGTTGTGCCCTGGTTATAGGCCGGCAATGACCACCAATAAATAAAACTGTTTTCACCTCTATAACAGTTACGGAATGTCATTCCTTCTTGCCTTTCATACCAGGAAAACTAGGCTGAAAAAAAAATCACTTCTTTTTAATCAAGGCAAAAACAGACACATCCAACCAAAAACCAACCTTTGGTGTTTGAAATTAGTTTATAAACATAGGGAGAGTTCATTTTTTTTTATTGTTTTCTCCTACCTCTAACTTTAATACTTTAACAACCTTTTTTAGAATACATATATGTATATATAATTGGTTCTGTCTTCGCTAAATCATTTGTTTAACAAAGAATTATTACTTACTTAAGGCACTGGTATAGAAAATGTACCCCATTTCTTGCAAATCTTGCATGTTACGGGGTCTTATTAAGTGTTTCCAAGTTTAGTGGAATCACCACCATTTCTACCCCGGTCCATATTTTTAGTTCCAGATCTTCTCTGCAACCACTATCCCAATCCCAAACCCTCTACTGTACTCCCTGTCTTCTTAGTGCAGGAGGAGAAAGAAAGAGCAGGGTTTGGCAGAGGGTCTTATTCTGCCTTAAAAGAAGGATATACTTTCCGTCAACCGATAGAACTCTGACTGACTTAAGAAAGATACAGTAGTATAAGTTTAGACCCAAGGTCAGATAGTCCTGGAGCCAAAGCTCAGATTCATCACTTAGCAATTATGTGATTTGCTGCAAGTCACTTAACTTCTCTGAGCCAAGGCTGCTTTTCTCACTTGCAAAGTGAAGCTTAAATAATACATGTGAAAGGCTGGGTGTGGCAGCTGCACCTTAGTCTTTGCACTTTGGGAGGCCAAGGCCTGTGGAGCCCTTGAGCTCAGGAGTTCAAGGCCAGCCTAAGCAACATGGCAATACGCTGTCTCTACAAAAAATACAAAAATATGCTGGCTGTGATGGCATGTGCCTGTATTCCTAGCTACTTGGGAGGCTGAGGTTGGGAGTTCGAGACTAGCCTGAGCAACATAGTGAAAACCCATCTCTACAAAAAATACAAATATGCTGGTCATGGTAGTACATGTCTGTAATCCCAGCTATTCAGGAGGCTGAGGTGGGAGGATCGCTTGAGCCCTGGAGATTGAGACTGCAGTGAGCCGTGATAGTGCCACTGCACTCCAGCCTGGGAGATAGAGTGAGACCCTGTCTCAAAAAAAAAAAAAAAAAAAAAAAAAAAAGCACATGAAATGCTTAATGTCTGCCCTGCTACAAAGCATCAGAGAATAGAAGTTATTAGTATCTACCGGACCCAAACCTCTGCGAGAATAGAAGCCTGCTTCACTTCTGTTGCTTTGGGCGAAACTTCACCTGTGATGAAGAGAGTACGTGTGTGTGATACTGTGAAATATATATTTGGTCTTCTCCTGTTTCCTGCCATATAGCTCCCCAAATGCTTGGAATCTCTAAAGCAACAGGAGTCTTTTGTATGCTAATAAGATAACTAGTGGCCCAGCTGTGATTAGAGGGCTGGGACTTTCAGCCTCACCCTCCAACCTCTAGGGAAGGGAAAGGATCTGAAGTTTGGGTTGGTCACCAGTGGTCAATGATGTAATTATTCATGCCTACATAATGAAGCTTCCATGAAATCCCAAAAGGACAGAGTTTGAGGAGCTTCCAGATAGCTGAACACGTGGAGGTGACTGAAGGCTGGTGCCCTGGAGAGGGCATGGGAGCTCCGCGCCCCTTCCCTGTGCATCTCTTCCAGCTAACTCTTCATCTGTGTCCTTTGTAACATCCTTTTAATAAATGGGTAAGTGTAAGTAAAGTGTCTCCCTGAGGTCTGTGAGTCACTCTAGCAAATTAATCAAACCCAAGGTGAGGGCCCTGAAAACCTCAATTTATAGCTGCTTGGTCAGAAGCACAGGTTACGACCTGTGCTTATGACTGGCATTTGAAGTGGGGCAGTCTTGTGGGACTGAGCCCGCAACCTGTGGGATCTGACTGAGCCTGTCTCCAGGTGGAAGGTGTTAGAATTGAATTGGAGGACGCACAGCTGGTATCTGCTGGAGTTAGAATTGAACTGGAGGACATACAGCTGGTATCTTCAGTTTTTTGTTTTTTCTTGCCTCTTTAGTATGCATGTGCAAATACAACAGAAAACTCATTGATAGCTAAGCACAGTAGCTAGCACCCGTAATCTCAACACTTTGGGAGACTGAAGCGGGAGGATTGTTTGAGGCTAGGAGCTTGAGACCAACCTGAGCAACACAGAAGGAAAGACCCAGTCTCTTTAATTTTTTTTTTTTTTTTTTAATCAGCCAGGTATGGCAGCGCATGACTGTAGTACCAGCTACTCAGGAGGCTGAGGCAGGAGGATCACTTGAGCCCAGAAATTCCAGGCCGCAATGAGCCATGATCGCACAATTGCACTTCAGCCTGGTGACAGAGCAAGACCCCATCAAAAGAAAGAAAGATGGTGAGAAAGAGAGAAGGAGGAGTGGAAAGGAAGGGAAGAAAGGAAGGAAGGAAAGGAAGAAAGGAAGGGAGGCAGAAAAGAAGGAAGGAAAGGAAAGGAAGAAAGAGAAAGAGAGAAAGAAAGAGAGAAAGAAAAGGAAGGAAGGAAGGAAGGAAGGAAGGAAGGAAGGAAGGAAGGAAGGAAGGAAGGAAGGAAGGAAGGAAGGGAGGGAGGGAGGGAGGGAGGGAGGGAGGGAATTCTCGTTGAAGCACCAAAACCAGGATACTGCATCATAGGACTTATTTTTCTGGGAAAAAGCTGTGTTTTGAGCAGGATAAAAGATGACCAAGATCCTTTGCCTTTCTCTAATTCTTGATCAATTGAGTTGGATCCTTTCAGAGATGGACACTGAGATAAGCATTTGAGTGCAAGGAGTTTCTCTGAGGAAGATCACCCATAGGAAAATAAAGGTGTGAGAAGGGAAAGAAGCCAATAGAGGGTAAACTGTGGACATCTGGGGCTTAATTCCTTCAGGGAACTCTGGGAGAGATGGTTTAGGATGCACCTCAGAGTTTTCCTACCTGCGGGGCAAGGAAGTTGGGATATTTATCTACCAACTCTTTATCCATCATTTGTTAAGATCTGCTTCTAGGAGCATTAACAGTTGCAGGCATGGCCTTGCCACAAAACCCCAGAGGCCAGTACTGCAGCTTTCCTAACAGAGCTTGCAAGAGACTCTGTGTGGCCTACGTGCCTGCAACAAGTACCTCTAGCACCATGGAATTGCCAGGCACACGGCCCAAGCAGAAAGGCCACTTAAACTGCAGCTAGAACTTGCTGCGGAGTGTAGTCTTGCTCTGGGCCTCCCTCAAAATCCGTAGCCTTCAGAGTTACCCAATACATGGGTGGGAGCAGTATTCAAAGAGGTGTGTTGCTATCTCCAAAATCCCAAATCCCAGCAGTACCATACCTCTCAGTGGTAGAAAAGCAAGGTACAAGAACTTGTCCTCACCCGGGGATGTCTTGGCATACCCCAGACAACTGGACCCCTAAAAACTTCACTGATATGGTAGGCCCTGAGTCATTTTAGGGTTCATTTTCTCACCTCTGGTGATACAATTGACATAATGCCATCAAAATAGGGAAACTGCATGGAGTTCTGGGGTAAATATCAAGAGAAGCAAGGTCTTTTGGGCATTATTTTGAGACTGCTCTTGGAAAAGACCTTTAAGATTCTCAGAAGCCGTGACTGCAAGGTTCCTTCAGACATTGCCTTAAAATCATTCAGAGGTTTTCACAGGGGCTCTCACAACCATTCCCTTGATGTGATTTTTGGTTTTAACTTTCAGGAAGTTGAGGTCTTGCTCTCTTGCCCAGGTTGGAATGCAGTGACTCATCATTGCTCACTGTAGCCTCAAATGCCTGGGCTCATGCAATCCTCCTGCCTCAGTCTCCCGAGTAGTTGGGACTACAGGCACACACCACCACTGATTTTTTTTTTTTTTTTAGAAATGGGGTCTCCCTATGTTGCCCAGTCTTGTCTCAAACTCCTGGCCTCAGGCAACCTTCCTGCCTCAGCCTCCCAAAGCACTGCCATTACAGGCGTGAGCCACCATGGCTGGCCAACTTAGACTAATTTTTTACCAGCTGGGAAAACAGAGGATAAGAGACAGTTATGTTTTCCAAACTAGCAAATCCCTGGGCTTCTGTAAATCCTCTAAACTTTGCTTGTAAGCTGAATGGTTCCTTCCTTTGCTCATCTCTCTTTTCCTGTCTGTTATCATACACAGGAGAAGCCAAGTGGTACTTTCAACATTCTGCCTGGAGATCTCCTTAATCGTGTTTTTAAAATGTTATTAGGTCCTTTTTTTTATCTTTCAAGTTTCCCCAGAAAACATTTTGCCAGTTGTTCCAGTGACAACATAACACAAGTTGCCCTTTCTTCAGCCTGCAGTAACTATTTTCTCACTGCCTTTCCAGCTCCAGCAGCTGTTGGTTCGCCATTTCTCCAGCCTCTGCTCACAGCTTACTTGGTGCTTTTCCAGCCTCTAACCACCAACTGGTCCAAGGGCAGAATTCCAAGAGAAGGAGAGTGGAAGCTACAAGCCTCTTGAGGTTAGGCTCTGGAACAACATCAACTTCTGCCACACTTTATTGGTCAAAGCAAGACACAGGGCCTCTCCAGATTCAAGGAGTGGGGAAATTGACCCAACTCTTTATGAAAAGAGTTGTAAAATAATGAAACAATGTTTTTCAATTTGCATTAGACATCTTTTCACTAAAACATGGATAGATCTATAGAATAAATTCCTAAAAGTGAACTTACTGGTTCAAATGCAAATATGTATTTGCAATTTTGTGATGTATTGCCAAGTCACCCTTCACAGAGGTTGTACCAATTTTGAATTTTACTACCAATATATGGGCGTGCCAGATGACATTTCCCCAGATCTCACAACATCATGTGTTATCCAGAATACAGTTTTCCCTTTGCTCATATGACAGGGAAGAACGGCATCTCCCTGTAATTTTAACTCGTCTTTCTCATATTATGAGTGAGATTGGGCATCTTTTGTTTAATTAAGAGCCAATTACATATTTTTTCTCAAAACTGGCTACTCATAAGTTTGCCATTTTCTATTTATTTTATTGGCTTGTTATCTTTCCATGCACTCAAGAACTAGCATATGTTAGGAGAGGGATATCTGGATACCAATTCTGGGACAGGCTCTCAAGACTCTGGACTAAAAGTTTCCTTAGATAACCAATTTTAGTCTTGCTGAGGTCAACAAATTCTCTCTTCCCCTGGGAAAGGCCAACAGTATGAGGAGAATATAGTAGCTTAATTAAATAAAATATGGCCAATTTCACTCATTGTATGCAAAGTTTACTTACTTCAGACCAGCTCACTACAAAATAAGAGGTTCCCATGATCACCCTCAGGTTCAATAATTTTCTGGAATGATTCACAGAACTTGGGGCTGACAGTTTTAGTTTTATTATAATGACAGGATACAAATTAGAACAAGCCAAAGAAAGAGACACATATGGCAGAATCCAGAGCTAAGAGTGTCCTCAGGAATGTGTGGCAACCCAAAAAGCTCATTCTAGTTTTGATGTCCAGACTCCCTATTGAGGCTTCAGTAGATAATAACTCAATTATTACATGGGTATAATTGAGGGTGGCTGGAATTGGCTGAACACAATTTCCCACCACCTTCCCTCCCTGGAGGTCAGGCTGATTTCACTCCTGTAACTCAGGAAATTTCAAGGGATTCAAGGGAAATTTCCAGAAGCGGAAACAAAGGTCAGACCTTTCTTTGTATAGTGATAATTCTTCACTACACAAATACCAGTAGTTTTTCTTTGTTTTGGTTTTTAAATCTTAATTTAAAATGTATTTTTCTACAAAAATTAGCCCAGTGTGGTGGTGCACCCATAGTCCCAGCTATAATCCTTCAGAGACTGAGGCACAAGAATCGCTTGAACCTGGGAGGCAGAGGTTGCAGTGAGCCAAGATCATGCCACTGCACTCCAGCCTGGGTGACAGAGTGACACTCTGTCTCAAAAAAAAAAGAAAAAGAAAACGTAGTTTTCTTACATAGTAGCATAAAAAACAGCCGACACTTGCCTTTCACAACTTGTGTGGCCAATCCCATGTACTTTTGATATGTTTTGGTCCATTTCTGAGTTGTATCTTTTTCCTTAAAGGACTGGGGCATACACACCTCCTGTGGAAGTTCCCCTTCATTTTCCCTGTGCTAATGTGATGGTGTACAAAGTCTTGGAAGGGACAGAGTGTCTTTCATATCCTCTCCACCTTCCTTTTCTGCAATTTCCAATAACCTAATCGCCTTCCTTGTGCCCTGTGCACTTTGTTCACTGTCGCCAGGTCCTCCGCTGCTGCTTTTCACTCTTAGCCCTTGCTGGGGAGAGCACCGTTCAAACTTTACCAGGTTACCATTTTCGCCCTACTCTCAACTAGTTATCTGCATGAAAAAACAATATAGCAAACTCTTTTTTTTTTTTTTTTTTTTTTTTGAGACGGAGTCTTGTGCTGTTGCCCAGGCTGGAGTGCAGTGGCATAATCTCAACTCACTGCAACCTCCACCTCCCAGGTTCAAGTGATTCTCCTGCCTCAGCCTCCCTAGTAGCTGGGATTACAGGTGCCCACTACCATGCCTGGCTAATTTTTGTATTTTTAGGAGAGATGGGGTTTCACCATGTTGGCCAGGCTGGTCTCAAACTCCTGACCTCATGTGATCCGCCCACCTCAGCCTCCCAAACTGCTGGGATTACAGACGTGAGCCACCATGCCTGGCCCAATATAGTAAACTCTTAATGTTAGACTATTGAAGTCTGATAAAGATTTAGTGTGTTTTCCCTTTCAGGTATATTTGATTTTGAAAAAGAAATTTTTGTAAAGCACATGGGGATGATTCTCTAATTGCAGAATTTCAGGCCAGAGAGGAAGATATATTTGACAGAGGTCCTGATGAGGGAGTGAACTATGTGGTGGATATTTGGGGAAAGGTGTTCCAGGCAGAGAGAATAGCAAGTGCCAGGGTTCTGAGGCAAACGTGTGCTTTACATATTCTAGAATCAACGAGCAGACCAGGGTGGCTAGAGCAAGGGAGGCGGCAATAGGGGATGAGGTCAGAGAGGCAACTGGATTATTCTGATTGTTTGGGTGAAAGTAGACTGCAAATGTAGACGATGTAGACTGAAGATGTAGAAGAAAGTAGACTGAAGTGTTTTGTGCAGAAAGATCGGTTAGTTGGCTCTCAGAACAATCTAATCAAAAGAAAATGGTGGCCAGAGGCGGTGGCTCATGCCTGTAATCCCAATACTTTGGGAGGCCAAGGCAGGTGGATCACCTGAGGTTAGTAGTTTGAGACCAGTGGGCCAACATGGTGAAACCCCATCTCTACTAAAAATAAAAAAATTAGCTGGGTGTGATGGTGCATGCCTGTAATCCCAGCTACTCAGAGGCTAAGGCACAAGAATCACTTGAACCTGGCAGGCAGAAGTTGCCAAGATCGGGCCACTGCACTCCAGGCTGGGTGACAGAGTGAGACTCCATCTCAAAAAAAAAAAAAAAAGAGGGTGGGGGCAATAATGGTAGTGGTGACTTGAAACAGCAGTGGATGCTGTGAGAAATCCAGTTTAGAACAAATTTTGAAGGTAGAGCCATCAGAATTTGCTGATATATTGGACATAGAGTGAGAAAGAGTCAATGTCCACTCCAACTCCATGGTTTTTAGTCTGAGCAGCTGGACTGATGAGGAGGAGGGGAAGGAGCAGATTTGGAGGGGAAGACCAGGAGCTGTTTTGTGCACATAGTTTAAGAATCCTGTTAGGCAATGTGGAGCTGTCCGGGAGGTGGCACATTATATGTGTGCAGTTCGGAAGAGAGGCTTGGCCTGGAGATATAAATTTGGAAGCAATTAGCATGTGGATGAGTACTGAGAACTGGGAGACTTGTGCCCTCGATGTGGCACCATTCCCTGGGGTGATCAGCCGGCTACTTGGTGGCAGGTTGATTATACTGGACCTCTTCCATCGTGGAAAGTGCAGAGGTTTGTCCTCACTGGAACAGACACTCCGGTTGTGGGTTTGCCTATCCTGCACACAATGCTTCTGCCAAGACTACCATCTGTGGACTCACAAAATGCCTATCCACTGTTATGGTATTCCACCTAGCATTGCCTCTGACCAAGGTACTCACTTTACAACTAGAGAAGTGTGGCAGTGGGCTCATGCTCATGGAATTCACTGGTCTTACTATGTTCCCCATCATCCCAAAGCAGCTGGATTGACAGAATGATGGAATAGTCGTGTGACAAGGATCCCGTTTTTACCTGAACTAAGGAGAAAGTCCTACAATAACATTGCCTTTCCAGAAATGATTCTTCTTCTCTTTTAACCAAAACTTCTTGAAAGCAAGGAGTGACTGCTGTGTCCTCACATGGCAAAGGTGAAAGGGCAAAAGAATCTAGCTAGTTCCCTCCAGCCTTTTTATAAGGGTACTAATCCCACTGCTCTCATGACTTAATGACCTCCTAAAGGCTCCAGTGCTGCAGGTTGAGACTGGCTGGGGCTGGTGTCGCACGTGATAAAAGAATTTACCAAGACAGTTGTGGGTAAAGGAAGGCAGATTTTGGGCCAGGCACGGTGGCTTACGCCTGTAATCCCAGCACTTTGGGAGGCCGAGGTGCGCGGATCATGAGGTCAGGAGTTCAAGACCAGCCTGGCCAACATGGTGAAAGCCCGTCTCTACTAAAAATACAAAAATTAGCCGGGCATGGTGGCGCATGCCTGTAATCCCAGCTACTTGGGAGGCTGAGGTAGGAGAATCTCTTGAAACCAGAAGGCAGAGGTTGCAGTGAGCTGAGATCACACCACTGTACTCCAGCCTGGGTGACAGAGCAAGACTCTGCCTCAAAAAAACAAAAAGGCGGCAGATATTTTAGAGAAAGTACGAAGATACATTACAAGAGTGCAGCAGGCAGCACAGCAGAGAAGGTAGCAGACATATTTGGGAACAGAACAATATACTGTTTGCAGCATTTGAAGGTGAAACAGCTGAATTCTAGAGGACACAAACTTGACAAGTAAGTTGAGATGCAAATGCTGAAAAGGAGAAGGGCTCCTCATAATAAGGAGGCACTGAAAAATGACATCCAAGGTTGAGATGTCGGGGAAGGGGAGATGGAGCAGATGGAGTAAGTGTAATTGAATGTAAAACTGGTTTGTCAGGGGAAGAATGTGTGGCCTCAATCAGTCCACCGGGTTGGAGAGAATGGAAGAGAGTAGAGGAAGGCTGGTTTCGAATGTCTGAAGAGTCAGTGGGGCCAGAGAATTTGGCCAAGCACATCTGACAGGTTTGGCAGAGACTGGGATCCCGAGAAACAGTCAGGAAAGCTTGGACATAAAGAACTTCAGACCATTTAGAGAAATCATATCAGAAGAGGTTAAGCTGTAAAACAGTATTGGAGACAAGGGTCCCACCCAGAGGCCAGGCCTCCTGGTCTGGAAATTTATAAAGTGGCCATTTTGTATTACATGAGAAAATTAGATGTTTCTTTCTGAGAGTCTGAGGGTCAAATTGATCCCAATGCTTTAAAATGCAGCCCAGGGGTGAGTCTGAGGGAATGGAAGGGCTTTGTCCCATAGTGGGTCCAGGAAAGAATCTCTGCTGGGGACACGAACCACAGTTTTCTTGGGGGCATCCCACTGAGGGAAAAGGGCTCCCCTCACGTTCGCTGAAGGACTCTGAGATGCACTTTCCAAAGGGGAGGCCCACCTACCGGAAAGGATCTCCTGGCGTTAGGGCCTTATGTTAGACGAACACTGGGTGAGCAACCCCAGGTCAATGCAGGTACAAACTACACTGAGTGCTCGATCCAGGTGCCAAGGGAAAAGACTGAAAGAAAACTCACCAACCCAGTGCTGTTTGGGATCACCTGGCTTAACACAGCTGGAGCTGGCTGGTGGCTGTCTTCATGGAAGAATTTAGGGTGAGAAAGAGGGGGTCTGAGTTCCCCAAAACATGTGTGGATTCATCCTGGTCAAGCCGCCACCACCAATCATGCCCCGCATAGGGATAGGGAACTTTTGACCAGAAAGGATAAGAGAGAGCCTTCCTCCCTTTCAGGCAAGCTGCCAAACCTGTTCACCCCTTGGGCTTCAGGCTACACCAGGGAGTCGCCCTGGCCAGTTGCCATCACTTGCCGGAGGGATACTAGAGATTGTCAGCTCGAAGACTGAAAAGAAAACTAAACTCTCTCCAACTGGGCAGCGGTCAGACGTCTTTCCACCGGGACCTTCTGCTCTGCCAGGGAGTGGCCCCAGCTAGGACTGTCAGTCATCTCCAGGCCCAGACCCTCTTTGCCAAGAGGTTGGGGTTGAAGGGGGAGAAGGGGAGAGTTCCCTATATGGGCCACCAAAATATCATGGGTTGTGACTGGCTAGGGCTAGAATCCAAGTTGACAAAAGAATTTACCAAGACAGTTGCAAGTAAAGGAAGGCAGATTTATTAGAGAAAGCATGAACATACATTGCAAGAGTGCAACGGGCAGCACAGCAGAGAAGGGGCTCTCTGCCAAGAGGCAGAGTCTGGAGGGAAGTTTTAAAGGGTCATGCTGGAGGGGACTATATGTGGATAAGGTGCGCCGATAAGCTCATGCTGCTAGGGCTCTATGTGGAGCAAGATATTTGGGAACACGATGTTGTACCAGTGGGTTGTTTGTGGTTAGCCGTTTCTCAGAGCAATTATTCTCCCCAACCTGGGGACCCTTCCTCGTTGTTGCTTACTTATCAGGACTCCACATCCACCTCTTTTTTTGTTTGTTTGTTTGTTCGTTCGTTCGTTTGTTTGTTTGTTTTTTTGTTAGAGATGGAGTCTCGCTCTGTTGCCCAGACTGGAATGCAGTGGTGCGGTCTCAGCTCACTGCAACCTCCACCTCCCAGATTCGAGCAATTCTGCTGCCTCAGCCTCCAGAGCAGCTGGGACTACAGGTGTATGCTGCCACACTTGACTAATTTTTTGTATTTTATTTTATTTTATTTATTTATTTTTTGAGATAGAGTCTCACTCTGTCACCAGGCTGGAGTGCAGTGGCGTGATCTCGGCTCACTGCAACCTCTGCCTCCTGGGTTGAAGTGATTCTCCTGCCTTAGCCTCCTGAGTAGATGGGACTACAGGTGCACACCATAATGCCTAGCTAATTTTTGTATTTTTAGTAGAGAAAGGGTTTCACCATGTTGGCCATGATGGTCTCGGTCTCTTGACCTTGTGATCCACCCTCCCTGGCCTCCCAAAGTGCTGGGATTACAGATGTGAGCCACCGTGCCCAGCCAATTTTTTGTGTTTTAGTAGAGACGGGATTTCACCATGTTGCCCAGGCTGGTCACAAACTCATGAGCTCAGGCAATCCTCCCACCTCGGCCTCCCAAAGTGCTGGGATTACAGGCGTGAGTCACCGCACCCGGCCTTTTTTTTCTTTTCTTTTTTTTCAGACGGAGTTTTGCTCTTGTTGCCCAGGCTGGAGTACAGTGGCACAATCTCAACTCACTGCAACCTACACCTCCTGGGTTCAAGGTATTCTCCAGCTTCAGCCTCCCAGGTCACTGGGGTTACAGGAGCCCACCACCATGCCTAGCTAATTATTTTTGTATTACTAGTAGAGACGAGGTTTCACTATGTTGGCCAGCCTGGTCTGGAACTCTTGACCTCAGGTGATTCACCTGCCTTGGCCTCCCAAAGTGCTTTGATTACAGGCATGAGCCACCATGCCCGGCCATCCACCTCTTGATATAATCACACTGGATCTTAGGTTCTAGCATATGAATTTTAGGAAAACACACATATTCAAACCATAGCAGATTTCAGTACTCCCCATCTACAAATTGATCTACAGATTCAATGCAATCCCATCAAAATCCTAGCTGGCTTTTTTTTTTTTTTTTGACAAATTAATAAGCTGATGCTAAAATTTCTATGGAAATACAAGGCACCCAGAATAGCCAAAAGTCTTGAAAAAGAGTAAAGTTGGATAACTCATTCTTCATAATTTGAAAACTTACTATAAAGCTATAGTAATGAAGATAGTGTAGTATTGGCATAGGGATAGATGTACATTGATGGACCAGATGAGAGTCTAGAAGTATATTCTCACATTTACAATCAATTGATATTTGACAAGGGTGTCAATTCAATTGAGTAAGAATGGTCTTTTTCATGAACAGTGATGGATCAACTGGATATCCAAATGCACAAAACAGAAAGTTGGATCTCTCCCTCATACCATACACAAATATTAACCAAAAATGAATTATAAACCTAAATGTAAGAGCTAAAATTCTAAAAGTCTTCAAAGAAAATATAGGAGTAAGTCTTTGTGACTTTGGGTTAGTCATAGACTTCTAAGATTTGACAGCAAAAGCACAAATTACAAATTAAATAATTAGGTGACTTGAACTTCATCAAAATTTAAAACTTGTTATGCTTCAAGTGATGTTATCAAGAAAGTGAAAGACAGCCAGGCATGGTGGCTCACACTTGTAATTCCAGCAACTCAGGGAGGATGGGATGGGAGAATCTCTTGAGGTCAGGAGTTTGAGACCAGCCTGGACAACTTAATGAGACGCGTTTCTACAAAAAAAATTTAAAAATTAGCCAGGTGTGGTGACATGTTCCTGTAGTCTTGGCTACTCAAGAGAATGAGGTGGGAGGATAGCTTGAGCCTAGAAGTTTGTTGGTTGCAGTGAACTATGATCATGCCACTGAACTCCAGCATGGGCAACAGAGAGAGACCCTGTCTCAGAAATTTTTCTTCTACATGAATATTCATAGCAATATTATTCATAATAGCCAAAAAGAAGAAACAACCCAAATGGCCATCAACTAATGAACAGATAAAATGTGTTTATCCATACAATGGAGTATTCATTGGCAATACAAAAGGATGAATTACTAATTTATGCTACAATATGAATGATCCTTGAAAACATTATGCTAAATAAAAGAAGCCAGTCACAATAACCAACATATTATATGATTCCATTCATATCAAATGTTCAGGATTGGCAAATCTATAGGGAGAGCAAATGTATTAGTTGTTGCTTAAGGCCGGGGTGGTTTGGAGGAAATGGGGAGTGGTTGCTAATGGGTATGGCATTTTTTTTGCATGATGATGAAAATGTTCTAAAGTTGATTGTGATGATGGTTGTATAACTCTGTGAAGGCACTAAAAATCATCAAAATGTACACTTTAAATTGGCAAATTATATGGTATGTGAACTATATCTCAATAAAGTCACTGTATCTTTTTTTTTTTTCTTTAGATGGAGTCTTGCTCTATCGCCCAGGCTGGAGTGCAGCAGCACAATCTCAGCTCACTGCAACCTCTGCTTCCCGGGTTCAAGCAATTGTCCTGTCTCAGCCTCCCAAGTAGCTAGGATTACAGGCGAGCACCACCACACCTGGCTCATTTTTGTATTTTTAGTAGAGATGAGGTTTTGCCATGTTGGCCAGGCTGGTCTCCAACTCCTGACCTCAAGTGATCGGCCAGCCTCAGCCTCCCAAAGTCCTGGGATTACAGGTGTGAGCCACCGTGCCCAGCCGTGCTATATCTTTTTTTAAAGGGAGAGAAATTGGACAGTAACTGGAGGAAGAGGGTAGGTTTTGAGATTTTTTTAATGAGACAAAAATAATGAAAGCATGATATACTGAAAAGAATGATCCAATGCAAGGGGAAAACATTGCTGCTGAAGGAGTTAGAAGAGAAAATTTCTGGAACAATGTCCTTGTTGGTAGAGGTGATAGCATTTAGTGCTTAAGCAGAGGAATTGATCTTAGCTAAAAGTACAGACTACTAACTAGTACTAACTAGAGGTACACCATGCAGGTAAGTAAATGTGTTGGGAGCTTCAATTCTAATCCTTTCCATTTCTTTTTCAGTGAAAAAGGAAGGAAGACGATGAGCTAAGAATGAAGATTGGAGAAAGATTTTCGAAGTTTGAGGTGGCCAAAGGCATAACATAGTTGTATAGGAGAGTGAGAGAATGAATTAATACAAGAAACGAAATGGTTGCTGAGCCACATTAAGAGCTCACTTGAAATCTGTGGTCACATTTAACTGAAAGGAAGACCACTCGGCATAGTTTTGTGGTTTTTTTCTAGCCATAAGCAGTTATATGGTGCAGGCATGACATAGGCAGACAGTTGGATTTAAACAAGATTGTGGTTTTGCCAAAAGGATACTACAAAGAGAAGAAGGACCAGTGAGCTGAGAAGTAATAGCCCTCACTTACAAGAGCTGAGGAGGAAATGAGACAGCCAAGTTTGAGTAAGAGCCAGAAAGTGTAAAGAATGGTCAGATAAGAGATTGAGGACATAGGGATTTTTTTTTTTTTCTACCATCAATCCTGAATACCAGAGGATTTTGGAATGGGTGAGTAACAGAATCAGAAAAGAGAATTTGCAGAGTCTCGAACATTTAGAATGTCATCAGATTCCTGGGCTTCTCATAGTGAGTCTCTTCAGCAGGTAAAAGGGCATGATGAGATTAGTACTGGTGGTTCCAAGTCAGATAGTGTGACAAGGCTGTCATGTTGGATAGGAGTGGGTTTGGGGATGGGAGCCCTTCCATGCGGATAAGAGGAAATAGCATCAGTGATCTTTTATTGTGTTTAGTAGTACTGGGCTCCATGCAAAATACCCTTCATGAATTAGCTTATTTATGCCTCACTCTTTCCTGTGAGGTAGGCATTATGTCCCCATTGGGCAACAAATGTGACACAGACTACCTTCAGTGTTACAGTGGCCCAGGGTGGGCTGCAGCCATGGAAGGGAGGAAACACTACTGTGTGATTTCTTCCAATACTTCTTTTTTAAACAACCGATTTTCCTTTCTTAAAAATCACAAGACCATCACTTCTTTCTATGTAAGAAAACAAAGATAAATAACAACACAAAAACCAGCATTCAGCCTAGCCAATACTAAAACCAGTTGCATATTTATTTCAGCCCTTTTTCGAATTAACAAATGTAGGCCTATTTAAAAAAAAAACATTTTAATAAGCTTTATTTCTTGGAGCAGTTTTGAGTTTATAGAAAAATTGAGCAGCAGTACGGAGAGTCCCCCCCGACACGCCCTACCCGGCACCCCACACAGTTTTCCCTATTATTAACATCTTGCTTTAGTGCGTAATACCTTTGTTACAATTGATGAACCAATATTGATAAATTAGTATTAACTAAGGTCCATCATTTACATTAGGGTTCACTTTTTGGGTTGTATAGTTCTATGCTATGGGATTTAACAAATGTATGTTTCATATCCACCATTACGGTATCATACAAAAGAGTTTTACTGCCCTAAAAGTCCCCTGTGCTCCATCCATTAATTCCTCTCCTCCTCCCCCATGGTAACCACTGGTCTTTTTACTGTCCTTATAGTTTTACCTCTTCCAGAATGTCATCTAGTAGGAAACATAGTCTTTCAGACTGGCTTCTCTCACTTAGGAATATGTATGTAAGTTTCTCTCATGTTTTCTCACGGCTTGTTAGCTCATTTCTTTTTATCAAATACTACTCCATTGTGTGAGTATACCACAGTTTGTTTATCCACTCTTTAAGGGGCATCTTCCTTCCTTTGTGGTTTTGGTAACTATGAATAAAGTTGTTTTGAAAATTCATGTACAGGTTTTTGTGTGGACATAAGCACTATTGCTGGATCACATGGCAAGACCATGTTTAGCTTTGTGACTGTACATTTTGCATTTCTACCAGCCATGAATGAGAGTTCCTGTTGCTCCACATCCTCACCAGCATTGGGTGTTGTCAGTGCAAAATGAGTAAAATGTAAAGCATTGGGTTTTGTCAGTGTTGAGTGTTGTCATATGCAAAATGAGTAAAATGTTTTGCATTTTACTCATTTTAATAGGCGTATAGTGATAATTCATTGTTGTTTCAGTATACCAGTCCCTAATGACATCTTTCCATGTTCATATTTTTCATCTGTTTATCATCTTTGTATAGATCTTTTGCTTATATTAGGAAATTGAATTGTTTGTAATGCTTACTGTTGAGTTTTAAGAGTTCGTTGTATATTTTGCATGCAAGTCCTTTATCAGATTTGTATTTTGCATATATTTTCTCCCAGTCTGTGGCTTGTCTTTTCATTCTTTTAACAAGTCTATTATTATTATTATTATTTAGACACATGGTCTCACTATGTTGCCCAGGCTGGTCTCCCGAATAGCTGAGACTACAGACTACAACTGGCTTAAACAAACCTGTTATTTTGAACTACGTTAGTTCATTTACTAAACCATTTTTTATGTCAGAATAATATTTCATGGAATGAATATAGCAGTGTTTATTAACCAGTCTCTTACTGCTGGCTTTGTAGGTCAATTCTAATTTTTGATATTATCAACAGTAACGTGATGAACAGTCTTGTGACTACAATTTGTGTGCAGTCTTGTTTTCTTAGCATACATTTCTAGAAGTGGTACAGTTGGATCAAAGGGTTTTTATGTTGTTGGAGCTTTTGATATTTATTAAAATTGTCCAACAGAAAATTTCTCCCAGTTTACGTCTTATTAGTAGAGTAAGGGAGAGCAGCTATTTTCCCAATCTCTTGTCAAGTAGGTACGATAACATGCTCTATTTACTTATTGAGATGGAGTCTTGCTCTGTTACCCAGGCTGGACTACAGTGGTGGCATCAAAGGCTCACTACAATCTCTGTTCCCTCAGGTTCAAGTGATTCTCATGTCTCACCCTCCCAAGTAGCTGGGATTACAGGTGCACGCCACCATGCCCGGCTAATTTTTTGGTATTTTTAGTAGAGATGGGGTTTCACCATGTTGGCCAGGCTGGTTTCGAACTCGACCTCAAGTGATCCACCCACCTCTGCCTCCCAAAGTGCTGGGATTACAGGCATGAGTCACCGTGCCTGGCCATAACATGCTTTAGAAATGGAAATGACTTCTTTTGTTCTTCCAAATATAAAATAATATGCTTATTCCATCATTTAAAATTATTTGCAAACTGAAAGATTAAAAACAGTATTTCATTATTTTAATTTGTATTTTTAAATTGCTAATGAAGCCAAACATTTTGTCAGAAAAAAATATATTATCTCTAGTGTCACTTAAATGACATGAATTTGATGGATATGTAACAGACAATAACTTTTTTTTTTTTTTTTTTTGAGGTGGAGTTTTGCTCTTGTTTACCAGGCTGGAATACAGTGGTACTATCTCAGCTCACTGCGACCTCCACCTCCTGGGTTCAAGTGATTCTCTTGCCTCAGCCTCCCAAGTAGCTGGGATTACAGCATGCACCACCATGCCCAGCTAATTTTTTATATTTTTAGTAGAGACAGGATTTCACCATGTGGGCCAGGCTGCTCTCGAACTCCTGACCTCAGGGGATCCACCCACCTCAGCCTCCCAAAGTGCTGGGATTACAGGCATGAGCCACCATGCTTGGCTGATAACATTCTTAAAATAGCATTTATTGAGCACTTATTCCAGCATGGTATTTAGCCAGGTATTACATAAACATGTACGGAATAATCAATCCCTAACTGCTAACAAGTCACAGTCCAAGAAAGTCAACGACCGGTTTACAAATGGTTACTGAGTGCCTACTATTGCCTGGAACTACTTTTTATAATAACTTTATTAAGGCATAATTAATATACAACAAAGTGTACATACATACTTAAAGTATACAATTTGATAACTTCTAACGTAGGCATACAACTCTAAAACTATCACCACACTCAAGATATCCACCACCCTCAAAAGTTTCCTTGTGCATCTTTGTAATCCTAGCTGATTCTGGCTCCTCTGTCCTCTCACCATTTCCAGGCAATCACTTTTCGTTATCATATATTAATTTGCATTTTATAGAACTGTATATAAATTGAATCATGAAGTACATACTCTCAGGGAGCAGGGTCTGACTTCTTTGACTTAGCATAATTATTTTGAGAGTAATCTTTATTACATGTATCAACAATTCATTTCCTCTTCTTTTTTAATCCAGCTTGTGTGTGTCAGTGGTTTATTTCTTTCAACTGCTAGGTAGTAAATATAACACAATTTGTTTATCCATTCTTTTGTTGCTGGACATTTGGGCTGTTTCCAGTTTTTGGCTATTACAAATAAAGCTGCAATGAATATGTATGTGTATCTTTGAATGAACATATGCTTTCATTTCCCTTGAGAAATGTCTAAAAATTGTCTGGCTGGGGCATAAGGCAGATGTATGTTTAACTTTTTAAAAACTGCCAAACTGTGTTCCAAAGTGGTTGTGCATTTATCTACCAGCAGGGTGTGAGAGTTCCAGTTGCTCCAAATCCTCATCAGTTAATATGGGTTAGTCTTCTTAATATTAGACATTCTAATAGGTGTGTAGTGTATCTTATTTTGTTTTAATTTGCATTTTCCCAATGGTCAATAATATTCAATATCTTTTTGTGGGCTTATTTGCTATCTGTATATTTTCTTTTGTAAAATGCATGTTAAAATGATTTCTTAAATTGGATTGTTTTCTTATGATTGAGTTTTGAGATTCCTGTGCATATTTTGGGTACAAGCACTTTATCAGGTATGTAATTTACAGTTACTTTTTTTCCAAGTTTGTGGCTTGTCTTTTTATTCTCTTAACACTGTTTTTCAAGGAGAAAACATTCTTAATTTTAATGAAGTCCAATGTATCCATCCTTTTTCTTCTATGGATTGTGCTTTTGGTGTCAGACCTAATATCTTTGCTGGTCCGAGAGCTATGTCACAGAGCTGAGCAGCCATGACAGCCTGTTTCAATGAACAAGACTGCAAGCTGTTGAACCCCAAGCGGGAGACCCTGACCCACATGCTGCTGGAGCTCACAAGATCACTTTTCAATAGGATGGATTTTGAAGACTTGGGGATGGTAGTAGATAGGAATCACCACCTGCCTCCACCAGCTGCCAAGGCAGTGTGGTTGGGAACCTCCCCAGGACAGTCATCAGGAGCTCTCAAGCTGAGAGACACACACAAGTGCCCCATGTGCTTGAGGAGGAGGCGACTGTCGTTGGGATGCCTTGCCATTAACTTTTCCATTCTAACTGCAATTTGCCCTGGCTAAGCAAGACAGATCTCTGTCCCTTGTGCTGCCAGGAGCTGTCCGCTGATAACGACACTTGTGAGGAGCACAGAGGAGATAAGGCTCAAAACAGCAGCAGCAGCACTGTCTGGAGAACCTCTACAGAGCCATGTACATATGAGGAGGCTGGGGCTAAGCGCTGGCTCTCTACAAGGTCCTCCTCTTACACCTTGAACTCTCATTAAAGGTTTCTTTACCCACAAACACAAGAAAATATATTTGCCTAATCCAAGACGACAAAGATTTTACCCCATTTTTTTCTGATACATTTTAGAGTTTTAGGTTTTTACATTTAGATCTAGGACCTATACTTATTTTGAGTCAATTATTGCATATGGTGCAAACCGTGGATCCGAGTTCATTTTATGGATATCCAATTGTTCCTGCACCATTTGTTGAAGAGATTTTTTTTTTGCACTGACTTGCCTTTGTACCATTGTTGAAAATAATTGATCATATATATATGAGTCTATTTCTGAGACAAAACCCTTTTGAGGATTGTGTAGCACGGAGACTCATTAATCCTCTCTAACACTTGTGCCTCAATATTCTCTGCTGTTTCATCCATTCTTCTAGTTATGGTGTTAGCTGAAAGAGGAACATGTACCACCTTTTGAACAACAGCCTCTCCTAAAAGTTCATGACAAATGTCCTTAGCAGCAGGCAGGATCAACTCTTCACCAATACTAAAGGGCTTCTTAGCTTTAATAACGTGGTTAGCCACTAAGAACGATGCTCTCAGTACAGACACTTAATGAAGTGGTGGCCTTCAATAATTACTTCTGTTCTCCGTGTTCATGTTTTTTCTTTAGAAAAACGCCAAAGACTTGTCTTTTAATGCAGGGTGCTTGGTCTCCAGGTGGTGAAGCAGTTTTGAAGTTTTCACGCTTCCTTGAATAGCGGGTGATCACATAACATGCAAAGTGGGCTTAAAGAATGTGAATCACCTGTTGCAATTAACCCATAATTTAAGTAGAACTTCTGGCATTTCCTTTTTTTTTTTTTTTTTTTTTTTTTTTTTGAGACACAGTCTCGGTCTGTCACCCAGGCTGGAGTGCAGTGCCACAGTCTCGGCTCACTACGACCTCTGCCTCCTGGGTTCAAGAGATTCTACTGCCTCAGCCTCCTGAGTAGCTGAGATTACAGGCACGCACCACCATGCCTGGCTAATTCTTTTTTTTTTTTTTTTTTTTTTGGAAACATGGGTTTCACCATGTTGGCTAGGCTGGTCTCAAACTCCTGGCCTCAAGTGATCCACCTGCCTTAGCCTTCCAAAGTGCTGGGATTACAGGTGTGAGCAACCACACCTAGCCTGGTATTTTCTTTTAAGTGCAGCTTTTCTTGCTGGCAGTCTTAGAGTCTTCTGCTCATCACTGGGTCTCTCTGACTTTTCAAAGAAGCTCTTCAGTGATGTTTGCTTTTACTCATTTTAGCTAGGGTTAGCTTGTGGCTCACCAACACTGTGACTGAGACAAGTGTGCAGTGCAGGAAGAGACACGGACAGAAGTGGTAAATAAAATAATGGGCAGGCCATGCACAGACTAAATTAAGTGTCGGATTCTGACTTAAAACTTGCCACCAGATACAGCTGTGCAATTGAAATACATCAACTCACTTGCCTCTATAAGTCTGCCACCAGATGCAGCTTAATTGTCACTTGCCGCTCACTGATAGGGTTTTGATATGAGTCTGCAGGCAACTGTTTTATTTTGGTCTCTGTGCGGTCAACCCTCTCTGCTAATGTTAATCTGTATTTGCGGTCCCTCCCCAGCAACAAAATACCTACCTCCTAGCAATGCTGCCTCAGCTCCACCTCAGATCATCAGGCATTAGATTCTCATAAAAAGCGTACCTAGATCCCCTGCACATGCAGTTCACAGTAGGGTTCGTGCTCCTATGAGAATCTAATGCTGCTGCTGACCTGAGAGGAGATGGAGATCAGGTGGTAACGCAAGTGATGGGGAGTAATGCAAGTGATGGAAGATAAAAATATAGATGAAGGTTTGCTAGCTAGCCTGCCACTCACCGCCTGCTGTGTGGCCCAGTTCCTAATAGGCCTTGGACAGTACTGGTCAGTGCCCCTGGAGGTTGGAGACCCCTGCTCTGCCTAATGCCCCTTATCTATGGGGTCTTCCAATTTGGTGAGAATAGAAATTATTCCTGGTTTGTACATGCTCCACGTATTCTTCTCTTCACACTTTCAGGTGATTCTTCCCCTGGCCTTGGGGTGCTTTGTCACATGCATGTACTGATACGTGCACAGCTGAAGAGCTGAGATCTTTTGCAGATCTCTGAGGTTCTCTCTGTGCATCTATTTTCTCTCTGGTACTCTGCTCTACAAACTCCAGCTGCCTTGGCCACTCTGGAATTTCAAATTTGTCTCCTCAACTCAGGGACACCACAGAACCTCCCAGGATCCTCCTCCCTCTGCCATGGTCGGGAAACTCTTTCTAACTAGTAATATTGGGCTATTGCAGTACTCACCTTGTTTGTTTCCCAACTCAGTGTCTACTGTCCTTGGTTGTCTGATGTCCTATGTCTTGAAAACCAGGGTTTCATAAACTTTGTCTGGGTTTCCAATTATTGAAGATAGAAGGGTATGTCTTTTCCCTGTCATTCCATCTTGGTTGGTGGGGAAAGCCTGCCTGGCATTCTTCTAAGTGCTGGATCTATGGAAGTGAACAAAACGGACAAAGTCCTCGGCTTCAAACGGCTTACATTCTAGAAAGAAAATGCAGACAATAAATACATGAAAAAAATTAATATGCATAAATGAATGTTTTCTGAAAATAAGTGCTGTGGACGAAATGGTAACAGGCCTCTCTGGGGAGGTGACATTTGAGGAGATGAATTACAAGAAGGGAATTGTCACTGGAAGAGCTAAGATAAGAGTGTTCTAAGATAAGGATATATGACAGCTCCAAATGCTCCAAAACAGAAATAAGTCTGGCTCGCTTGATGGGGCAGATGAGGTCAGGGTGGCTGGAGCATAGTTGAGGTGGTAGATGAAGTTTGCACAGTAAGTTAAGCTCAGAGTTAAAAGGGCCTTACAGATTGTTGTTCCAAATATCCATTGCTACATACAAATACCTCAGAATTTAATGGGTTAGAACATACAACAATAATTCATTTTGCTCGTAAATCTGGGGGGTGCTTGGTGTCCACTAGGCAGCTCTTAGGATCTCTGATATGGTTGTCTTCAGGTGGTGGCTGGGCCTGGGGTCATCTCAACACTTCTTCATTCACAAGTCTGGAGCCTGGAGTAGGTAGAAAAACAACTGGAGGCTGGACTATTTCTGGCTCATTGGCTATCTTCTTTGTTCTCTTTGTGATCTCTCCACGTACACGTAGGATAGCCTAACTTCTTTTTTTTTTTTTTTTTTTTTTTTTTTTTTGAGACGGAGTCTCGCGCTGTGTCGCCCAGGCTGGAGTGCAGTGGCGCGATCTCGGCTCACTGCAAGCTCCGCCCCCCAGGTTCAGGCCATTCTCCTGCCTCAGCCTCCGAGCAGCTGGGACTACAGGCGCCCGCCACCACGCCCGGCTAGTTTTTTGTACCTTTAGTAGAGACGGGGTTTCACCATGTTAGCCAGGATGGTCTCGATCTCCTGACCTCGTGATCCGCCCGCCTCGGCCTCCCAAAGTGCTGGGATTACAGGCTTGAGCCACCGCGCCCGGCCAGGATAGCCTAACTTCTTACATGGTGGATGAAATCTTTTCCAGCAAGTATCTCAAGAGAAACTGCCAGAAGCTGCAGGGTATTTTCAAATCTAGCCTTGAAAGTCACCGTGTCACCTGTATCGCATTCGGTTTATCAAGGCAGTCACCAAGACCCACCCACATACAAGGGGAGGAAATATAGACTCAATTAATTTCTTCTTGGGAGAATGTCAAACAGTGTGCAGACATGTTTTAAAGCCACCACAGTCATGGCAAAGAGTTTGGATTATATCATTCCAAGGGAAAGCCATTGGTGGAGTTTTTTTTTTTTTTTTTTTTTTTTGAAACAGGGTCTTGCTCTGTCACCCTAGCTGGAGTATAGTGAATCGATCATGGCTCACTGCAGCTTCAACCTCCCAGACCCAAGCAATCCTCCCACCTCAGCCTCCCGAGTAGCTGCAAGTACAGATGTGCACCACCATGCCCAGCTAATTTAAAAAAAAAAAAAACTTTTTGTAGAGACAGGGTCTCACTAGGCTTGGATTTTTAAAAAGAGAATGACGTGCAATGATATACAATTTTAATCAACTGCTCCATCAGGATTACTAGATACAAGATAAGATAATCAATTAGTATTTTTATATACCAGCAAAAACAATTAGAAATTAGTCAGATGTATTGGTGCATGCCTGTAGACTCAGCTACTTGGGAGGTTGAGGCAGGAGGTTTGCTTGAGCCCCTGGGGGTGGAGGCTGAAGTAAGCCAAGTTCACACCACTGCACTCCAGCCTGGGTGGCAGGGCAAGACCCTGTCTTGAAGGGAAAAGAAAGAAAGAAAAGAAAATTTTAAAATGATACCACTTATAAAAACATTTTTAAAAACTCAACTACCTAGGAATAAACTGAACAAAAATGTGTAAGACCTTTATGAAGTAAATTATGTAACTTTATTGAGAGACTACAGACTAAATAAATGAAGGTTTATACCATTTCCAAGGACTTTAAGGGTGATTACTGTACAAATGTCAGTTCTCAAATTGGTCCATAGATTCAAGGCAATACCATTCAAAATAACCACAGTTTTTTTCTGTAGAACTTAACAAACTAATTCTAAAATGTATATGAGAATGCAAAGGATTAAGAATAGCAAGCTACTCTTGGAGGAGGAGGAGGAAAAGCAAGAGGGTGAGAAGGAAGCACTTGCTGTACTTGACATAAGACTTATTATAAACTCACAGTAATTAAAGCAGTGTGATATTATCACAAGCAACAAAAACAGAAAAATGGATAGACAAATAGACCGATGTAATAGAAGAAAGAGCCCAGAAACACACCCCTGCATATAGAGATACTTGTTTTATTTTTTTGTTTTTGTTTTTGGTTTTTTCGTTCGTTTGTTTTGAGATGGAGTTTTGCTCTTATTGCCCAGGCTGGAGTATAATGGTGCTATCCCGGTTTACTGCAACCTCTGCCTCCGAGGTTCAAGCAATTCTCCTGGCTTAGCCTCCTGAGTAACTGGGATTACAGACGTGTGCCACTACGCCCAGCTAATTTTTTGGTTTTTTTAGTGGTGATGGGGTTTCTCCATGTTGGTCAGGCTGGTCTTGAACTCCCGACCTCAGATGATCCGCTTGCCTCGGCCTCCCAAAGTGCTGGGATTACAGGCGTGAGCCACTGCGCCTGGCCCAGTCACTTGGTTTATGTCACAGATGACATTACAAAAAAGGGAAGGAAAGGATTGTCTTTCCAATAAATGGAGTTGGAATAATTTTGTATTCACATGGAAGGAATGAAAGAAGTGAGTGAGGGAGGGAGGGAGGGAGGAAAGGAGGGAAGGAGGGAAAGAGGGAGAGAGTTATAGAAATACTTGGACATATGACCTGGGAGATGTGTACAAGAATGTTCATAGCAGCATTATTCATAATATCCCAAATTTGAGACAACCCAAAAGTTCAACAGTAGAATGGATAAATAAAATGTGGTATATCTGGCTGGACATAGTGGCTCACACCTATAATCCCAGTACTTTGGGAAGTGGAGGTGGGAGGATTACTTGAGCCCAGGAGATCAAGAGCAGCCTAGGCAACATAGTAAGATCCTGCCTTACAAAAATGTTAAAAATTAGCCAGGTGTGGTGGTGCACACCTGTAGTCCCAGCTACTTGGGAGGCTGAGCTGGGAAGATCACTTGAGGCCAGGGAGGTTGAGGCTGCAGTGAGTCTTGACTGTGCCACTACACTCCAACCTGGGTGACAGAATGAGACACTGTCTCAAAAGAAAAAAAAAATGACATATCCACAAAAGAGCATTTTATAGAAAAAAAAAATGAACAACCTACAGCCTCATACACATACATAATTTTTTTTTTGAGATGGAGTTTTGCTCTTGTCACCCAGGCTGGAATGCAATGGCACGATCTCTGCTCACTGCAACCTCCGCCCTCAGGTTCAAGCAGTTCTCCTGCCTTAGCCTCCCGAGTAGCTGGGATTACAGGTGCCCACCACCATACCTGGCTAATTTTTGTATTTTTAGTAGGGATGGGGTTTCACCATGTTGGCCAGGCTGGTCTCGAACTCCTGACCTCAGGTAATCTGCCTGTCTCCGCCTTCCAAAGTGCTGGGATTACAGGCGTGAGTCACCGTGACTGGCCTGAACCTTAATTTTTTAAAGTAATATTCAATTAAGCAGGCACAATACATAATACATAATTTATAAAAAGTTCAAGACCAGGGAAAACTTTAGTATTTAGCAATGCATTATAAAATCATAAAGCTATAAAGAAAGACAAGTTAGGAGTGTGGTTATCTTTATAAGGGAGATGAGGGTAATATTGGCAAGGTGTGAGTGGGGCAAGACCTCTAGAGTTTTGGAAATATTCTGTTTCTTGATCTGGATGGTGCTTATGTGGTATTTGCTTTATAATAATTCATATAATTGTACATATATGTTTTATGTACTGCTCTATATGCATATTTCACCAAAAAAAAGTTTTTAAAAACCAAGTTCACTGTGACTACTGTGTAGGCAGGCAAGTTCACTGTGACTACTGTGTAGGCAGGAAGTCCAGTTGTTGAGTAAAGACAGGGTGGAGGCTTGGACTAGGGTTGAGAAGTGGTCAGATTTAGGAACTATTTCAGAGATAGAAGTAATAGGACTTGATGTGGAATGTGAAGGAAATAACAAAACAAATACACTGACTCATAAAACATAAGGCTAGAGCACGCAACAGAATTAACAAAGCTTTTGAAACAGAAAACATGAATGTGAGGTGCTAGGTTGTGTGAGTAGGTATTAGATGGAGGACCTCTGTCCAACTACCTCAGGGAAGACATAGAAAAGCTAGAAAAACCAACACTTGACACAGATTATGCAGGAAATGAATGAAGGATGATATAATTAAAGGGAGTAGTTGACAGTTTACAGGTTGAAGATGAGTATGTATTGTTTTATTCTCTTTTGCACATTATATTATTTTCAAGACATTTCATACATTACTTCTCAAATGATTTTTATTTACTTATATCATTTAGATCCACAATTAAAGGCGTACCACACTACTTCAAACACAGTAGGCATTCCATAAATTGACTGGGCTATGAAGTCTTGAGCAGGCACCTCACACATCCCCCAAAATCCAGGATCAGCCATGGTAAGCCAATACGACAAATACATGATCGCGGCTATTTGGCAGTGCCTATATAGTATGCAATAAATACTACTAACTTTTACAGTATTCGCTTAGTTTTAACTTTAGGATGTCGCTGGAAATTTCATTTTTGTTACAACTTTTTATCATTACATAGACTGATGGGTATGGGAATGAGGTGGGGAAGGGGTAATACAGAAATAATGATTAGAAACAGAAATTTGTGGGAAGGGAGACTTCTCAACCAAGCCATTCTATTTAGGAAGTCTTCCCGTATGATTCAGGGTTGATTTGAGAATCATCCAAAACTAGGCAATAGTGATGACAGCAATGTCCTGTCTGGAGTGGCTGCTGCAAAGACGCCAGCTGCAGCCAGGCTGTGTGCTCCAGAGAACCAGCTGGAGCAGAGAACAGGCGGGAGCCCTGCCCCCTTCCAAGATGGCAGGGCAGGAGCCCCACCCCCCCCGGCACAGCTGCAGCCACCCAGCCACAGCTGCAGACCTGGGCATCCCTGTACTCTCAGAGACCTAGGAAGCTCCTGCCCCTGCAGGCTCCGAAGTGCCTGATCCCACTGCCTGGCCTCTCCCCACTCCCCATGCCCACTCTGATTTTGGAGCAAAGTTGAGGCCGAGCCCAGGTGCTGTTGCGACCTGGCCAGGTGTGCTTGCGCTTAGGGCAGTGCTGACATGCCAGCCCCCTACTGCCTCAGCCCCCTTTGGACTTTGGACACTGACAAGCATGGGAGGGAGGCTGAGGGCAGCTCAGTGTGGGCCTGCAGACACCCCTCAACACAAACAGCCTGGGTGCCATGGGTGCTGCGGACAGCCGGTTGACAGTGGCAGGAAACTGGGTAGAAAGGGGTAGGTCTCGATGAAGCCCCCACCTTCAAACCAGGGACGACCTGAAGCCTGGGGGCTGGGCTGCCAGTTCTGTGGACCAGAGTGAGAAGTTACCACACTTTTTCTGGGCCCACCTATGGCCACCAATGGATCAATCAGCATGCACTTTCTCCCCTCTGAAGCCCATAAACACCAAGGACTCAGCCAGACTCAGGCAGACAACAGGATGACCTGCTTGCAGATAGGAGCTACCCATTCCAGTTCTCCTCTCCACTGAGAGCTGCACTCATTGGGACAACCTGCCTGCAGAAAGGAGTCATCCACTTTGGGTCTTCTGAGAGCTGTACTGTCACTCAATAAAGCACCTCTTTGCCTTGCTCATCCTCCAATTGTCTGCATACCTCATTCTTCCTGGATGAGGGACAAGAATTTGGGACCTGCTGAATGGTGGAAGTGAAAGAGCTGTAACATAATTAGGGCTGAAATACACATCTCATTTGCCATGTTGTGGACGACAAGGAGAGAAGAGAGGAGAGAAGAGCCGTGGCTCTTTGGGAAGCCCAGACCTAGGAACTCCCCAAGCCAGGGCTGTGACACCCTCTTTGGGACTCTGCAGTTCCTGGTGTCTCCAAGCTTCTGGGAGCCACCACATTCCCTGGTACCAGCAGTGGAAGCTGCTTGCGGTATGCCTGGTCCAGCTGCGGCCTCACAGGGAGCCAGTGCCCATGCTGGCTCCTGGAGCTGCCCAACCTGCCCTAGCTGATGTGCTATGTGCAGTGGCCAGACCCCACACTTGCTCACTCATGCACCCCTTGCTGTCTGTGCCTGGCTTACCCTTGGCAGGCATGGGATCCGGGCTGGTAGCATGAGCTGAGTGCAGCCTGCCAGGCTGAGTGGGCAGAAGGAGCCCAGTGGGCCCAAGCAAAACTTGGGCAAAGGCACCACCAGCCACAGAGATTTCTGGCTGGCAAAACGACATCCCAAGGATCCCATGATAATAGGAGGAGGGTTTTTTTTGTTTGTTTTTGCTTTTTTTCCCAGACTTGTGGGGCAATGAGATAAGGTTAAAGTGGTAATTTAAAAACTCTTTGGAGGGCTGGGTGCAGTGGCTCATGCCTGTAATCCCAGCACTTTGGGAGGCTAAGATGGGGTATCACTTGAGTCCAGGAGTTCGAGACCAGCCCGGGCAACATGGTGAAAGCCCGTCTCTACAAAAAATACATAAATTAGCCAGGAGTGGTGGCACATACCTGTGGTCCCAGCCGCTTGGAAGGCTGAGGTGGGAGGATCGCTTGAGCCTGGGAGCAGAGGTTGCAGTGAGCTGAGATCACACTACTGCACTCCAGCCTGGGTGACAGAGTGGGAGACCCTGTCTCACATACACACATACAACTCTTTGGAATCTCTGATTTAGTATATGATTTAGGCACAACTCTCCCTTTCATACACAGCAAATACCTTATGACATTAAAAATTTTATCACTGGGCTGAATGAGAGTTAATTTTGATAGATGTTTCAGATTCTAATACAGTCCTCACACAATGTTTACTGTGAACCAGGCACCGTTCTAAGGACTTTACCTATATTAACTCAGTTCTCTCTACAATGCTGTGACGTAATCCTCATTTTATAGATGAAGAAAACAAGGTACTGAGAGCTTGGTTAAGTAACTTTGCTAAGGTCACAGAACTGGAATTTGAAGCCAGGCAATCTGACCTTAGAGTCCATATTAACTGAGGTGCTAGATTGCATATTTCTTTGGAAAAAAGGGAAGAGGACATCATCCATTCAGGAACTTCCTCAGGCTTCTTCTGTTAGCTTATAAAACTACGGTCGTATTTTCATATGACATACGAAGACAATTATCTCCTCCTCTACTTTATCCCTATTGCTTAATCCTTTGGCTTTTTAGTAACACCCAATGGTAGTCATTCTCTCCAGTGAGTCTCAGAGTTAAAAAATTTAGCTGGTCTCAATGACACATTGGACTTTGGGGACTCGGGGGCTCAGGGGTAAGGGGGGGTAGTGAGGGACAAAAGACTACACATTGGGTACAGTGTACATTGCTCAGGTGCACCAAAATCTCAGAAATCACCACTAAAAACCTTATTCATGTAACCAAACACCACTTGTTATCCCCAAAAATCGATTGAAATAAAACAATAATTTAAAAAAGCACATAACCCCCCCCAAACGTAGCTGACCTCAGCTTAAAAAAACCATACATTTGTTATTTTTAAAAATATTGCATAGTTTATTCGCATTCATTGGTCAGCATCCTCAGTTATGTTTGCTTTGAAAGAAAAATCTGCTGAGGTTTTTAAGTTAATGATCCAAGATATACAATTAAGATTTTCAGCTTTGAAAAATATGGAAATACGGTACAGCTGTGTACTGGATGTGGCGTGCTACTGTTAAGTTTCAGTACTTTAAGGAACGTTCAGGACTGACTAATACACTAATTCATTCCCAGAGGTCACTGAGCTGTCATAATTGACAGTGTTCCTTGAGTATGAAAAACGGGAAAACGATGCAACTTCCAAACGAGGGAGGATGGAGAATGGTATTGGAAAGTAACTGTTCTGCTGGGCTCAGGAGTTTTTACATGCTCAAGCTATAGACAACTGTACCAACACAATAAAGACTAATGTAATCTAACTATTCTACAAACGGTCACACCTACCCAGACTAACTGGAAAACTGTAGTTTATAACTGGAATTAAACAGTTGCTGTTCTTTAATTAATGAGATTGGGGTTCTTGAAAAGCTACAGCGTACGAACTCTATCTAACCTGGTCCACATCTGCTTTTTAAAGCCCTCCCCAGAACCGCTCTCCCTCCAGCCTTGGTGCCTTCCCAGATATACCCTCCAGAGGCTTCCGTGGTCCCCATCCTGGACGTCAGCCTCTGCACCTAGAGGCCGGCTTAGAGGGAAGACGGGCAGAGGCGGGGGAGACAGGAAAGAGAGAAGCGGTCAATTCCTCCTTAACTCCGGGCCCCCTCGCGGGCCTCACCCCTCCTCCCGGGGGCTGAGATTGGAGAGGAAGTGGGAAGGCTCCAATCTGTTCCTCACTCCAGCGCCCTCATGCCCCCACCCTTCTCTTCAGCTCGGGGCTTCGGCGCGCCTCGTCCCCGCCTTTCGCCCCGGGAGAGGAGCGGGCGGCGTGGGAGGGCTCGCGGAGAAAGGCCCAGGGGGGTAGACGACCTCACTCCGGCAGCCACATCCTCGGCAGCAGGGACCCGGAGCCATCCGCCCGCGGGCGAGCCAGGCCCGAGGGCAGCCCCGGAGACCGCGGTGGCCGGATGCGCGGGCGCGTCACTTCCGGGCGGTGCAGCGGCGGCCGCTTGGAAGATGGCTGCGCCCTGTGGCTCGGAGCTGCCCGCCAACTCGCCGCTAAAAATCCCGAAGATGGAGGTGCTCTCCCCGGCTTCTCCTGGTGGCCTGAGCGACGGAAATCCATCGCTGTCCGACCCTTCCACGCCTCGGGGTGCCTCCCCGCTCGGGCCGGGCAGTGCGGCGGGCTCGGGGGCAGCGGCGTCCGGGGGTCTCGGGCTGGGGCTGGGGGGCCGCAGCGCCGCCTCGTCCTCGGTCTCCTTCTCCCCTGGTGGCGGCGGTGGCGGGGCTGCGGCAGCCGCCGCCGCCGCTTGCCGGGGCATGTCGTGGACGCCGGCCGAGACGAACGCGCTCATCGCAGTGTGGGGCAACGAGCGGCTGGTGGAGGCGCGGTACCAGCAGCTGGAGGGAGCCGGCACGGTGTTCGGCAGCAAGGCCCCCGGGCCAGCCATGTACGAGCGCGTGTCCCGGGCCCTGGCCGAGCTGGGCTACGAGCGGACCCCGTCCCAGTGCCGGGAGCGCATCAAGGTAACCGGCCGCCCGGCCTGGGGCAGCGAACCAGAGGCAGAGAGAAGGCGGGGAAGCGGGCCTCGGGGGCAGGGGCCGGTCTGAGGGCAGGGCTCCCCTCCGGGGCCCGGTGGGCGATTCGCATCTCCTCCGCCTTTTTCTTCTCTCCCTGGGAAGGGGGCTTTTTCCAGATGGCCGCCAGCCCGTAGGTTTCCTGAGTTTGAAGTTGGGCGTGCCTGCCGCCGCCCCTCTTTCTTGCCAATTGAGGATGTTCCTGCGCTCTGAAGTTGGTAGTTTCTCATTGTGCGCCGTGCGGCAGTCCCCGTGCCGCGGGCGCCTCTTGCCCCCACCGCCGGGGCCCCTCGCTTTGTTTCAGGCGGAGGGGCTCCCAGGCAGAGGCTTACCGGCCAGGGCGGGATTGAGGAAGGGCAGAAGTGGGGGCATTGAGCCCCCAGTTTAGGAATATTTAATAAGTGGCCGTAGCGGAGCCCTAGAAAAAGCGCCTTGGGACGACTGGCCTTTGTGTCAGTCGCTTTGCTTCTATCTTGAGTTACGAAGGACGAGTAAGACTACAGATGCTTTGGAGAATTGGAAAGGCTTGATTGTAGCCAGATTGTGTATTGTTACCGTGGAGTTAGTGGACACCATCAAAGTTAGCTTGGCCAAGAGTTGGTCTGGAATTTGGATTGTCGATGCCTCCAGAGTTAAGATTGGCTTGAGGCCCTGCGGTTTCTTAGGAAGCTCCTTCAGGAAAGCCAGTTTTTCCCTGCTTCAGTTACTGTGCCGGATGTGGTGACAAGTAGAACTCTCAGTGTGCATCTGGCCATCCTTGTGTACCTGCATGTTTAAATGCAGAGGCTTAATTTGGGCTAGAAATCTTAGCCAGTTTAAGATTTTGCTACTACTACTGACTAGGCGTTCATATTTGTATTATTGGCAGATAAGGAGTTGTATTTTAGTTAAGCTCATTTCCTCATTGTAGTGGCTGCTAAAAAGATTGTGGTAGGATTCTCCCAGGTTTTACTGAACTGCTTATACTACTTAGTCCTATTATCTGTGCACTTCTTTTCTGATACAGCTGGCACTTTTTCTGGGAACTTCTTGAGGGGGGATAAAAGCCACCAAGAACAATCATAAATAAGAATGATCACACTAAAGAACAAGAATAAAGTCTAATAGGCGCAATCATGAGTTAGAGTAAGCTAAAGGAGGGAAATTGCACCAAAGTTCTCCAGGTCTTGGCTCCAGTAGTATTCCTTTAGGGATGTTGTTGCTTAGAAAACTTGGTCCAGAAACTAAGATATTTAAAACCTTCTATTGTTCAAGCAATTTGCCACGCATTAATTACTCCATTACTAATTTAAATTAGTGTATTTGATAACATGTATCTTTGGGACTTAAGCTCTCTCTTTTTTTTGACAAGGACATTAAAGTAGTAGCTAACAGGACAAGGCTACTCTTCTCTGAATCTCATTTGTTCTATTCAAAGTCATTAAGGTTAAATATTAACTTTTATTTATGTATATTTAGAGACAGGATCTCCCTCTCTTGACCAAGCTGAAGTCCTCCTGGGCTCAGACTCTCCCTTTCTTGCCCAACCTGAAGAACTCCTGGGCTCGAACAATCCTCCCCAGTAGCAAGGACTACAGGCATGCCCCACCACACCTGGCTCCTTAAAAAAATTTTTTTTCTTTTTTTAGAGACAGGGTCTTCTACGTTGCTCAGGCTGGTTTTAGTTCCCTGGTCTCAAGCTGTCCTGCCTCAGTCTCCCAAAGCACTAGGATTACAGGCGTGAGCCACTGTGCCCAGCCAAGGTTTAATTTTTGGGAGAGTTTTTGTACTGTCTTGGTTAGCGTGTATCCATGACCTTTTCTTGAGTTAGAAGTGCACTTTAGGCATTTTAAACTGTTTTAGCTCAATTAATTTCTGTCCGTAGAAACTTCCCAATCACACAGAAAAAGTGTGTTGTGAAAACGTCACTGAATATAAATCTCTCCATAAAACTGTTTCTCAACCAGGGAGTATCTAATTGGGTTGTTTCATTGTCCAGTTATGAGAAGGATAACTTAAAGCAAGAAAAAGAGATTTATCTTACTTGAATAATTTTGAATAATTTTTAAAAGAGGATCGACTTACCTGTGTCCAGACAGGTAAAACCAAGTTGACCTCAAGCTCTTAGGATATTTTGAGAATGTGCTGATGAGTATGGGTTCTCTGATCCATTGTAGCTGTTAACAAGGAGGGCAGATAACTGTTTTGTGTTTTAAAGTGCTCTACTCTTTATGTGATTTCAATCAACCCAGACTTTTTCATTAGTAAGTTTTCATTAGTTGAGTTTTCCTGCCAGATTGATAAGCTAAGGACAGGTTCTGGTCTCTCTTATTCACTGCTGTACTAGCATATAGTAGACACTACATTTTTTGAATTTGTTTTAAGTTTATTTTTAATGGAGACAGGGCTTTGCTCTGTTGCCTAAGCTGGAGTGCAGTAGTGTGATCATAGCTCACTGCAGCCTTGAACTCCTGGACCTAAGTGGTCTTCCCATCTCAGCTTCCTGAGTAGCTAGGACTATAGGCATTTACTACCACGCCCAGCTAATTTTTGAATTGTGTATTTTTATTTTTTTAGAAACAGGATCTCACTGTGTTGCCTAGACTGGTCTCAAACTGCTAGGATCAAGTGATCCTCCTGCCTTGGCCTCCCAAAGTGCTGGGATTATAGGCGATAGCCACCACACCCGGCCTTATTTAATTAATTCACCAAATGAAGTCTAGAAAGAGAATTTTGGAAAATATAAAAATCTGCAGCAGTATTATTCAATAATACTGCTGTTTAACGCAAAAACAGACTCTGGAACCCAGTCTGAAGAATACTGCATTTGAGGAGATTTCGTGTGAATGTAATTTTCAGCACAGAAGCAAATGTGGTCACTGAAATCATATTCCTACACAATTATGAAGTGGATGTTCAAGTAACTCAAGATTATGCTCATGAAAATAAAACTACTACCTTAAAATCTCAGAGAATCTCACACCTCTGAAAACAAGTCATTAGATCCCAGTTTCAGAAATGCAGATTTAAAACAAGTAGTTCAAAAATCTTTCACTTTGTTGTGTTGATGAGTACTACAAAAAGAAACTTAGTAATACTTTTTGCTTTAGATTTTACAAAATAGAAACAAAGTAGTAAGATGTGGAAAAGGAAAAGGAAAAGGAGAAACTTCTTATGCAGACTGAAGTACAGGTGAACTCAATGTCAGAGGCTCACAGAGAAGGAATATGTGTGAATCAATTACATTTGTGGTCTAATATATTTGAAATTCCTGTCAAAAATTCAGTTATGAGCTGGGTACAGTAGCGCTTCCCTGTTGTCCCAGCTACTTTAGAGGGTGAGGTGGGAGGATCGCTTGAGCTTATGAATTTGAGGGTGCAGTGTGCCAGATCGTAGTACCTGTAAATAACCACTGTTCTCCAGCTTGGGCAACATAGTGAGACCTGGTCTCTTAAAAAAAAAGAATTCAACTGTGAAACCCAGTAAATAATTTCTTCTAACTTTAAAAGGAAGAGATATATAGCAACTTTAATTTTTCCATGCAAACCTTCCTTTAGTCAGATAATTTCTGATTAGCAGCCTTCCTCACACTATATAAAGGATCAGGAAGCTGAGTCTTATTGCACCCTTTTCTGACCACCTTCCTGAATCACCTTAAAGCATGTCACTTACCTTCTCTGAACTGTGCCCTGGTCCTCTTATCTATACAGTAAAAGTACTAAAATTATAAATAGTGAAATTGAATTAGTAATTTAACTCTTGGATTTTGAGACTAACATCCTACTTTTTAATACTGTCTGAATGAACATATTTCTAAGCACACAAGATTTTAATTTACAGTCAGATATAAACATTTGTTTATTGCTGCAAAGTTTGATTTTGATGTCTGTCATCTTATTGGTATTTGCTCTGTCGTTTGGGTAAAACGGATGTATTTGACACTGCCTTACTACATAGATTGTTTATCTTGAAGTTTTGTTGCATTTTTGTTTGTTTGCAGCGGAAAATTTGTCTGCTAACAATTCCAGCCCAATTTTGAAGTCAGATACACAAATCTAGGTAGTTTTTTGTCTAGTGATTGCATGATTTTTCTCTTTTACTATAGGCCTTTTCTTCATATCTCCAGTCACCAAATACTTAAGTACTTACTATGTGGAGGGCTGTCTGCTAGGTGTTAGGATGAATAAAAGAACTGTAGCTTTAAAAATAAAAGTAAATAAAGAAAAGAAGTATAATATACAATTCCTGTAGCCCAAGAGCATAAAATCCAGTTGAAGCTTGTATACATACATCAATGAGTCAAAAAGCTGGACAGGACAACACAAGGGATGGAATGCAAGGCGGTACTTGATTTAGTGTTATTTGCCTAAAGCAGACTATAAGCGTAATGACTTCAAAGGAGGGGGCAATCTCATCGCTGGCCATACTGTAGTAGTTGAAAGACCTATCTAGACTTGGAATTCATGAAAGCATTCACTCTGAGCCAGATGCTACATTCACACTTCAGTCGGTTAATCTGATGCACTGCAAAACTCATTCTCAAGTCCCATATTTTTGGGTGTTCTCCAGAAATTTGCCTCTTGAATGTTGGCTTTATGTCTTTGAAACAGATGTGTACTTCTAGCTGTGCCTCAAGATGAAATGCAGGGTGATTGTATGTGACCTAAAAAATTTGCCTTTTCTGAATCAGTGCTGGTCGCTTATCAGACAAATTTTAAAATGGTAAAAGAGGTCGGGCATGGTGGTTCATGCCTGTAATCCCAGTACTTTGGGAGGCTGAGGTGGGCAGATCATGTGAGCTCAGGAGTTGGAGACCAGCGTGGACAACATGGTGAAACCTGTCTCTACCAAAAATACAAAGAATTAGCCGGGCGTGGTGGCACACACTTGTAGTTATAACTCCTGAGGAGGCTGAAGTGGGAGGATCACTTGAGCTTGGGAGGTGGAGGTTGCAGAGCCAAGATTGCGCCACTGAACTTCAGCCTGGGTGACAGAGTGAGACCCTGTCTCAAAATACATAAATAATAAATAAAAGATAAAAGAGCCTTCTGCTCAGAAAACAAAATGATTAATTTTCTAGCGACATTGCTTAGATTTATTCATTAGTAATTGTCATCATCTTTGGAGCAAATTTTGTACTTTAACAGGAAAATCACCATATAATGTATTTGGTCTTTCATTTTAGCTCTGAAGCCTTGCAATTATTTATTTGTAAGAACCAACAGGGCAAAGATAACTAACTTGGAGCAAAAAGCTACCATTGTCTCTGATAAGCATTTTAATGACTCTGCGCATCTCTGAGGACTTCTTTTTCGTGTTTGCAGACAAGACATTTCTTCTGCCTTCTCATTGAAAGATTTCTAAGAAATATGATAAGCTACTCAAATAGTTCGTAAGAAAGATTTAGATTTATTTTCCGTTATTTTTGATATATTTAGTCTCTGTTGTTACCCTCCCAATGTTATCTGAACTCTCGTGCCTTCCAGTTTGCTTATCTGCTTATGAATTTGACAGAGGCTTGATGTGTATCCTCAAAGAATAGACCATCTCTGACTACCAGTCATATGCTTATACTTAAACTTTCAGTTTTAGAAGGAAAGGAGCTAACAAGCACATGTTAAAACTGTGAATGAGTAGGATTCTGGGTTTATTTTCTGGCATTTTTGGAAATACAGTGAAGGGTGGAGTTAAATATTCTGGTTACTTCATTAAGAGGATATGTTAAAGGAAAAAATAATTTAGAAAGCATGTAGTACGAACAGTACTGTTCCATAAAATTTTGTAGTGATGGAAATATTCTCTGTCTACCTCAGTTCAGTATGATAGCCACTGGTCACAGGTGGCTGTTCAGCCCTTAAAATGTGAGGCATTGTGCCTGAGAAACATAATCTTAAATTATATTTAATTAATTCAATTTTAAATTATAAATAGGCGTAATGTGACTAGTGGCTACCATATTGAACAGTGTCAGGTAAAAAGTTGTTATTCACAGTATTAAATTCATCTTTGTAAAAGGATTCTTGTGGCCACCTACTCAAACCTCTAGGGGGAGCTCAAGGTTCCTTCTTGACTTTTCTGTCACTTTACCCCTGTGTAGGAGGAACCTTGATAAAAGTCAAGAAAAATGGCCTGCCATTCCAGGAGGTGCCAGGAGTAAAAGTCTTATAACTTCAACTCACTGGGGCAAACAGTGCGTATTTTAGGTTCCCTAGGTGAGCCCTGTCCAGTAGAATTGACTGTGACGGTGGAAGTGTTCTGAATTTGCACTGTCCAGTACGGCATTACTAGCCACAGGTGGCTACTGAGGACTTGAAATGTGGCTAACGTGTGACTGCAAAATTGAATTTTAATTTTATCTAATTTACATTTAAATAGCCACCTGTGGCTAGTGACTGTTTTTTTTGGCCAGAACAGCTTTTGAATAATGAGTATTCAAACTTTTTGCTTGTGTACTCCCAAAAGACTTTGAAATCCGTGTATCCTCTGGAAGATTTTTAAGCTGACATTAAAATTTTTTCATCATGTGTTTGGAAATCTATAGGAAGTTAGCAGGACATAGAAAATGTTAAGTCTGGTGTGAGATGACTATGATGAGAATTGGCGATAAAATGTACTGAATAGCAAACTGAATCTGAAAAATACACATTAAATCATTATTTGTGAGTTTTATCAACTGTCTCTTGAAAATTTTGGTGTTAAGGAAATACTCAAGTTACATTTAAAAGAAACAATATCACTAGCCTATATTGTTTTGGTTATTCTAAATTCAGGGGCCAGGATTGATAAACAATATAAATAAGAGGGGGAATGACAGGAATCCCTAAGGTTTCAAATTGCCTCCATCAGTTATTAAAGGAGGCTACCCCAGTTAAATACTGCTGCTTTAGAACTCAGTATCTTTTTGATATCTTTCTTGGCTGATGCAGCGGTGCTGGGCTCCTGAATTCCCTTGCCATTAGAAAGCCAGAGGAAAACAGGAGAAGGTTACAGGGGAAAGTGTGGGGCTTAACTCTTGGCTAAAGTTCAGGTATCTGGCAGGGGGTGGGGGGGCGGGATTTAGGTATTTTGCTCATTCCCTGTCATCAGATTCAACTGACGGATTCATCACAAGGTTTCTTTAAATGCTAAGGTCTGAAATAAGTTCTTTATTTTTTTCATTATTCATCAACAGATATTTGAGTGCCTACTGCAGTAGGTCCGAGAATTACGGTAGTATACCATCACCTTCAAGATGTCCGTCTTCTAATAAAGGAGTCAGATTACTAAAGAATAAATTACAATATTGTGAGCAAGGTCTTGTGTGTCATGTTAATGTTATGCTCATGGTGCTATAGGAGCACACACATCCTAGGCTTTCAAAAGGTGGATCCTGAAGATGAAGGTGGACTCAAAGGTAGATGAATAGTTGGTATAAAAGCTCAGAGGCAGCATAACCTAGAATAGTGCAAACTGCAAATATAGTGAGATATACTTACCAAAGAATGTAAAACTGGAAGTCTCCAAACAGTCATATACTTTCAAAAATCTTTAAGTGTTCAGCTGTTTAAAAAGTCATGCTTTTCAATTGAAGAATAATTTACCAGTATTGCATGGCACGTGGTGAAAGAGTGATGTAGGAGTCATAAATGATGCCTTGATGGTGTCATAACCACGTAGAATGGTGGAGCCAGTAGTTTTGGGATGACATTGTAGTGAACATACCAATTCCAGGTCATTTATATGTTGTGATGAGTAACAACTTTTTCATGGCGTTGAATTGCAGTTGAGTAAATATCCATTATGTATCTCATTTCTTAATTTGTATGCTAGAAAGTAAACCCAAAGCAGTGCATCTTTTTTTGACCACAGTTCGCAGGAAGAAGAAATATATTTTATCCTGGGACCTGGTAGTCGCATAACATGTATGTATAACTGAAACAAATTTCACAAAACAGTGGTTATAACCAACACTTACATAGTATTTTCTGTGTGCCATGCACTATTCTAAGTGCTTTGTAAATGTTAACTTAATCCACATAATGGCACTATACTTAACTACATGTAATGTGCTCTGATATGTTCTGTTCTAGTTGAAGGCAGACACTCCAGCTGTAGAGCCTGTTTCAAAACAGTATACACATGTGAATGCACCTAACACAATACCTGCCCTGGCAGGGCATCTTTCTCTGCCCCCATCCTCCCCACACCCTCCTCCTCCTCCCCAGTGCTTGTCAGCATTGGCTCCCCTTTTCACCCCAGTCCCTGTGGTACCTCCCATCTTTCCCCTTCCCCAGCCACAGCCTTGGCTGTCTCCAAAAACGCCCTCACCAAATGCTGGTGCAAAGAAAGTCTGGAAGGATGGGAGCCGCCATCCTTTTGACCAAGGTGGTCACAACTTGCTAAAATTAATTGTGCAACCCACTAATGGGCCATAAGCTACAGTTAAAAGAGGACTAGAAGATAATACAGTGAGATCAATATTTATTTTTTCATTCGTTGTGTTCTTTTAGACTTAAGATATTGAAACTCCAGAAACATTGATTTGCAACGGCTCCTGTCCTAGATATTCTGGTGAAATTATATTATGTAGTTTTAGATAGATGTAGTTTGAGCCTAGGGTTTGAGATAAAGGGTGAAGCAGGGGAGTGGGAAGTAGTAAGAAATGAGACTGGAGACTTAAATAAGAGGTCAGGTGATGTGCTAAAGTGCTTGGACTTTATTCTCATCATCAAAGGATTTTAAGCCAGGCAATGACATGGTTAGTCTTAAATTTTAAAACAGTCACTGACTGTAATGTGGAGAATCAAAAGGGTAAGACTGGAAGCACAAAGGTCGTTTAGAGGCTTCTTGCAGCAAGCTAGATGGAAAGTGAAATAAAGCAGTGGTAATGACGATGGAGACACAAGAATAAATTTCATATACATCAAAACCAAGGACCTGTTCGAAGAATCTGGGAATTTTAATTTCCAGAATTTGTTAGATCCTAACCTGTGAGACAGCTCAGTATCTACTTCTCTACCAACTTACACAGAGGATTCTTGGCTGCGGTCATCAAAGACCATAACAATATTTCATAGCTGAAGTTTTTAGGCTTGATTTCTAAGAACCCAAGGAAAACCAACTACAATACCGAATGAAGACAGTCCTGTCCGTATGGCCTCTAGCATATAGTCTCTACAGACTTCAGTTCTGCTTCCCAGTCTTCAGAAGTGATTATCCTGCTTTCCCCCCCACTTTTTCACAATATTACCGGAGAGTAAGAAGTAAAATTCAGATCCAGTATTTCAAATGTTAAGTGTCATGTAGATAGATACCTGGATTTGTGCTCCTAGTGTTTCGTTAATATAGAACCAGCAGTTTTTTTCTGTGGAAAATTGTATCTGTGTAATGTTAAAACAAATGAAATAAAATAGGAAGAAAAAGTTTTGAGTTTCAAAAACCACAGACCAGTACTCTAAAGAACTTTTTAAAACAATTAACTGTTAGGATTGCAGTTATGACCAGATATTATTTAATTCTGTTTCTGATGTGGGGTTCCTCCACTGTGTTCTGTGTGCTATTAATATTTACCGTTGCGGAAGCTTCATTCGGTGTTGAAAATGAATGCTTAGTGGATCTGTGCCTTCTATGCATATGTTACAAATTATCTGGAGTTCATAATCAATGCAGAGTTCCCCTCCCCTCCGATTGTTCTAAATAATTGAAAGATGTCTGCTGTGGAAAAAGGCATGTGTTTAAATCTGTATAATTCTCAACTATTTTTAGTTGGGAAAAGTCCTTGAAAGCCAATGGAAATACTTTTTTTTTTTTCTTGGCACTGATCAAGTGAGTGTTACCTTTTCACTTAGTAGGATGTGTTGTTACTCTAGTAAAATACAAACCTGTGTTTATTCTCAGGTATTTTAGAAATAACAGCCATCATTTTATTTTATGTGTGTGTTCTTGGCTGTATTCATAAATTATATATTTTGGGCTATCAAATATTACTTCATTCAATATAAATAACAGTAGTAGAAGTTGTTTACTTAGATATGCTTTCTAGTTGCATTTTCTCAGCCTATGTAAGACTACTTTGTTGTAATAGCTTTTGAAATTTACACTACTGTCTCTACTATCTTCAGATTACTTGATTCAAATAAACCAATTATGTTTGTAATTGATATTAATAAAACCAGAATAAAAGTTCATATGTACCCAAAACTGCTTTTATTATTTTTTTAATTTGCAAATATTTTTCTCTAAAGGGAAATAGCTGGTTTATAATTTAGAGAGAATAGGATAGGTCAAAAAGCACTTCAACCTAATACTTGGTATCTCCACTACCTGTATACCATCTTAAGGAATTTTCCATTAATTCATTCGACAAAAATGTATTGCACCCCATTTACATGTTAGGCATTGATTTGGGCTCTGGGAATACTTTGGTGAACAAAACTGACACAAAAAACCCTGCCTTCAAAGAGCTTACATTTTGGTAGAAAATAATGTGATATTTAAAATACGTAATTAAGCAATTAACACAGTTAGGGAAAAAGATCCTCAAATATGATATTCCTTGATAAATCCTTGAAGTTGAGCTCTATACCTCTCATCATGCTTATGAAAGAAGTTCATTTGCTATTGTTTTATTAAGAATGATTTACATGATTTGATATCATTCCTTTGTCTTGTGTATATCCAGTTGTCATTGAGGTTTGTACCACCAAGCAGCAAAGTGCTACATTGTAACTCATTCAACCATCAGTTCATGAGCATCTGCTATTGTGCCAGGCATTATGTGGAGCCCTAAAGAGTCAGTCTTAAGCAAAACCAGGAGAGATCCCTTCTCTGTTGTACAGTTTAGAAAAGGAGGCGGAGCTTGCAGTGAGCCGAGATCGCGCCACTGCACTCCAGCCTGGGCGACAGAGTGAGACTCCGTCTCAAAAAAATAAAAAAATAAAAAAAAAAAGAAAACATGGCTAATAGTTGGGCCTTGAGCAATCAGAGTTGTGCCAATTTTAGAACAGTACAATTACTTTTTTCCTTATATAAGTAATATAAGCACACTATAAAATTAAAAGGAAAAATCAGGAAAAAAATGCTAACTTCTTCACTGCAGTGTAACCATATATCCATGAAACCTTTTGTTATTTTCCAAGAAACAGTAGTGGTAAGTCTGATTTTAATTCCAGTAAATTTCTATGCACCAAAAAAGGAATGAAAGATCTACATGCTTTTTATTTTGTTTAACTCCAAGAGCATTTGTGGGTTATGCATATTTCTATTCATGCTGAATTTTGCCTGCCTTCTGCTTCTTGTAAACAGGTTGCCCAGTGAGTGAGGCCTCATCCTCACTCTGTATGGGTAGTTAGGATTCCTTTTTCCCCGTTGGTTTATATGTCAATGTGTTAGTCACCATATTCTTGCCAAGATTATAAATCTTTCAAAATGATTAATTAATTGGCTTTGTTTTTTCTTTTTTTTTTTTGAGACAGGGTCTCGTTCTGTTGCCCAGGCTAGAGTGCAGCGGCACCATCATGGTTTACTGCAGCCTCAACCTCCCCAGGCTCACGTGATCCTTGCACCTCAGCCTCCTGGTAGCTGGGCCTACAGGCATGCGGCACCAAGCCCAGATAATTGTATTTTTTTGTAGAGATGGGTTTTTACCATGTTGCCCGGGCTGGTCTCTTAACTCCTGGGCTCAGGCAGTCTGCCCACCTTGGCCTCTGAAAGTGCTGAGAGCCACTGCCCCCAGCACTAATTGGCTTTTATCTATAAAAGAAGAACTGAGAAAAAAGTCAAACTATGGCAGTATAGCCAGATGTTTGTGAAACTCAAATAATGTATGGGCAAAAAGATGTTTATTTACATAGGTACTCCTAGATATAAACTGCTTTTACCTATAGAGTTCACATGTTAATACAAACAGTTGTGTGAAATACTTTGAATAAAATGAAAAATCAAAAAAGTCTTTGAGACCAGCCTGGTCAGTATGGTGAAACCCCGTATCTACTAAAAATACAAAAATTAGCAGGGCTTGGTGGTGCACGCCTATAGTCCCAGCTACTTGGGAGGCTGAGGTAGAACAATAGCTTGAACCCAGGAAGGGGAGGTTGCAGTTAGCCGAGATTGCGCCACTGCACTCCATCCAGCCTGGGCGACAGCAAGACTCCGTCTCCGAAACAAAAAAACCTCAAGCTGGCATTCGTTTAATGATGCTTTAGATGATGTGGTTTAGCTGAAGCTTGCTTTTCGCGACATGGCTCTGACACTGATTGTTAGGGTAAGGGTTCTTTTGAGTATGTTACTCCTACGTGTTACTCCTACCCATGTTGCGCCTCGTGATACCACACTTTGCTGCACTACTTTACTTGAACTAACCTCAATTCATAAGGCCCCTTGGTCTCCATATGGTGTGACTGTATCATTTTTGTAATAATTATAATAATAATGCAAATATTTACTGAGTGCAAGCAATTAAGCAGACACTCTTAAATGCTGTGTTTTCTCATTTAATACAGCAAATCTATGATGGAGGTAGTGTTACCAGCCCCACCATATAGATGAAGAAATTAAGGCACAGAGAGATTAATTTGTCACAAAGCTTGCAGGCAGTGACACTAGACTAAGCAGTGTTTCTCTGGAAACCATGCTCTTCTTAACCACTTGCTTATATCACCTCCTTCCGAATCAGCCCATGTTTATTAAATTTTGACAATTGAAGTCATGTTTTTGGCAACAATGTGATTATCAACAGTCATAAATACAGTACCAAAATCATATAGTAACACCTAGATGGACAGCATTATGCTGATATTTCTTGTCATTGAAATGAAAAGAATTTTTTAAATTCTTGGAGATAATTTATGGTTTCCTAAGATCAGAAACACAATGAGATCTGGAAGTCCTAAGGAAGAATTTAAAATAAGTATTGAAACCTAGTAAGTAAGACTTAATTGTAGAAGATTCATTCAGTCATTCGTTCAAGATCTCAGATAAATGATGGCATTTATTGGATGACCAACTCCTCCAAAAAGAAGTAAGTTTGAATTATACAAGCAGAAACACAATGTAGAATTACTTTTTGACAGTAAAAGCAGGTAAGGATGTGGCTTATCAAAGGAGGCTATGGAATATCCACCACCTTATGCCTGCCATTGTTTACCTAATGTGTAAATGGTTTGTATACTTCCTAGAGATAGATGATGGGGATGAGATGGACTGCTTTTTCGTATGTGATATACCAAACAAAACGTATCAGCATATTGAGAAAGCTAAAAGTAGAATGAAGAAATAAGAAAACAGAGAATGCCAGTTTGGTGTGGTGGTGCACGCCTATAGTCCCACCTACTCAGGAGACTGAGGCAGGAGGATCACTTGAGCCCAGGAGTTTGAGGCTGTTGTGCATAATGATTGCCCCTGCAAATAGTCACTGCACTCCAGCCTGGGCAACACAGACCCCATATTAAAAAAAAGAAGAAAGAAAAGAAGAAAAGAAATCAGGATGCAGGGCAAATAGCAGTAACCTAGGTAAATATGTTTGCTTAAACTAAATATTAAAATGATCTATGAGCTTCCTGGCAACTGTGGCAAAAAGTAAATACAGTGCCTTGCCATAATTTTCAGTGTCTTCTGAAGAGAAGTATACCAGGTCTTAGTTTTGAAACCAAAGATGAACTTGCATTAAGGACACTGAAAGTGATTTCGGATAAGCTCTTAACCTTTCTCTGTCTTATTTTCTTGTCTGTAAAATAGGGGTACACCATATATCTCTTAATATATATGTAATGTGATACCCAGATCCCTCTTCCAGGAATGAGATGCTAGTCCCCCCCTAGCTGTCTGGAATGCTGGCTGCTGGTGGCTTCTGGTTGATTTCTTCAGAATTTCACTCTGCCCAAGGGAACTGTCTCACCCAAGATGAGACCCCCACTCTCTGGTGGCAGCCTGAATCCAATAACTGGTCAGTGCTGAAATACAAAGGTCCAGCCTCCTTGCCTCAGTTCGGTATAACTCTGAAGGATAAGCTGAGTTCCATACCTCATTTTAGGATTAGCAGAGGCTGCTGTTGCAACTCTGTCTACTTTAACTTCTTTCTGTGCCCAGCCCTGCTTCTCAGTCTCTCACATGCATGGTTCCCAAGAGCCTTCCCCAGCAAACCTGCACAGTCTCCTCAGACTGTTTCCTGGGACACTGTCTGTTAACATTATTGTTAAGTGGGAATGATGATGTAAATTGCTTAGCCCAAATCTCAGCACACAGTTAGCACTCAGGAAATGGCAGCTATGATTTACCTTCATTACATGGCACGTTGAGCCACGTAAGGAAAATGTTTGGTTTTTGTAGAAGGTACAGAGATATTTTTTCATGTGGCTGTTTCTCTTAGCAATCTTCATAAAGCTAAGAATAGAATATAAAAATTCTACCAAATGAGCTATAAAAATAGTTATGATTGCCTGAATTTATTTCTAACAACTTCCTAAATAAGTTCAGGTCACCCAGGATAGTTGCTTATAATAAAACATGCTTATTTTCAGATTTTTCTTAGAAAGGATATGTGTCAGGATATGAAGATGTGTTCTTTTCGTACATTGATGACCTGTAGTTTACACTGTGTAAATGCAAAAAAATATATATTTTTTGAATGTTTACATTTTCACAAGTAAATGAATCTGGATTTAATGTTCGTACCCAGAGGTCTTGAGGGAAGATTTCAGATAACCTTAGTTTTTGTATGATTTTATCTGCCTGTCAGGATTCTTTTTCTCATAACCAAATGTGTAAAATTTACTAACGGAAACATCTCTATTATAGGTTATCTTTACACTATAGATGGTAGTTTTTAGTAAGAAAATAACAACAGAACTGAGAGAATCACATGGTCAACAGATGAAAGGAATAAAGTGGCCTACTGCTTCAGGGGAAGCCTGCTCTGCACAGTCTCCCTTTTAAACATTGGTCTCATGAATGGAAACACCTTCGTATTTGGGAAGCAATACGATGTTGTAATGGTAAAGCTGTGTGCGGATTTTTGAGGTGGCGGGGGGGTTTTAATTTTTAGACGTGGTTGTCCATGGAATAATTAGTTCGTAGTGGAGGTTGTTTGGGAGTACTTTAACAAAGGCTGGTTCTCCCCGGCTATGCCAGAAATATTTTAGATAATTTTCTTGAATGTGTTTTAGATATCACATGCTAATAAAAGTATCATTTTTAGTGTATCTGAATACCTCTTTGATGGAGTCCCCCAAGGTGTGAACTGAGAAAAAGATTCAAAGAGGTGCTGACATAGCAACTTCAGAGGTGATGTAGGAGGTCAAATGAAAATAACCTCTAATCCCAGTCAGTTCTTTGCCAACAACTGATTTTTTTTTTTTTTTCCCCCTTTCAGGTGAGGAGGAAGTTCTAGACAAATAGTGTTATCTGCTATCTTTGGTGACTGTAGCTACCTGTTGCTGCTTATATACTGAAATAGTTCAGTATACCCTACTTTTTTGACCTGTATTGTTCTAAATAGAAAAGCACTTGAGAATTCCATGTCTTGAAGGATTCTTGTACCCTAAAGAAGCCCTTATACATGAACATGCATGCTAGGTGTGACTTTCATCTGAGATCATTGTATGAGTGTCCGTGAGAAGCACACATAGCGCAGGGTCAGAAGCTTTATGGTTACATGGATTGAGTTCCTTGAGTCATGGAAGCTGTTTGTTTTTAACAATTAGTATTGTCCTTCTTTAGGGTTTTTTTCTTAGCAATCTGAATGGGCATGACCCTCAGCTGCTAGCATGAAGGAATCTAGAAAACTTAGAACTTGATATTCATTGACAATCAACATTTCCTGAATTTTATATTTTTTAAAAATGTTGTTTTTACTTTCTTTTATTTTTTATTTTTATTTTTATTTTTTGAGACAGAGTCTCACTCTGTCACTCAGGCTGGAGTGCAGTGGCACAGTCTTAGCTCACTGCAACCTCTCTCTCCTGGGTTCAAGCAATTCTCATGCCTCAGCCTCCCGAGTAGCTGGGACTACAGGTTTGCATCACCACACTCAGCTAATTTTTGTATTTTTAGTAGAGACAGGGTTTCTCCTGTTGACCAGGCTGGTCTGGAACTCCTGGCCTCAAGTGATCTGCCTGCCTTGGCCTCCCAAAGTGCTGGGATTATAGGCTTAAGCCACTGCACCTGGCCCTGAGTTATTAATATATATTCCAGGCAAGAATCTCTTCTCATGGAGGCAGTACTGACCAGTTACAAACACAAAGTGAGTGAGTCGTTGATAGCCAGATTCAGAATGGAGTGCAAGCTGATAGGATTCAATCCTGGACAGTTCCCCACAAAGACTGAGGCTCCAGAGAGGTAAGATCTGTTTGTGGCGGTCATTCTGTTTGACCTTATTAAAATCAGGAAACAATCAAGTCTTTCCGCCTTCCTGTCTTTGACAGAACTATCTTATATTCTTGAATATTTCACTTGCTTGTTTACTTTGTAAGGCATAAGAAAAAATTTAGACAGGGCTGCAGAGCTCCCTTTGGCACGTGCCCTGCCCACCCAAAGAAAGCTGTAACAACAAGAATGATAGATATTTTTTTAAAAACCTTGCCCAGCTATTTTCAAAAAGTTTCAGGAGCCCTGCGCATCAAGATTCATTGATTTTATAATTTGTTTTAGTTAAGCAATGAATTTTTTGAAGTTCTTTGCTAAGAAAATTTTTATCCTCTTGCTAGTGATTTACTACTTTAAAATTAGGTTAATTTATGTATTGAATAAATATATACTTTGAATAAGCCTCATGTGATAGGCACTGTTCCAGGCTTGGGGAATAGAGACAACCAAGGTGGACAACATCCTTACCTCATGGAGCTTACAATCTAGTGAAATAACTTCTTAGGAAACATTAAAGTTTCTTAAGTGGCGTTTGATAATTTTCATATGCCAAACTCCTCTTAAAGGAATACTTATTTATCTTTGGGCCTTGGTTCCTCATTTGTTAAGTGAGGAAGATAAACTAGAAGATCTCTAAGGTTCTTTTCCATTCAGAACTTGTAATTTTTTTTATTTTTATTTTTTTTTTAGAGAGAGGGGTCTCACTCTGTTGCCCAAGCTGGAGTGCAATGGCGTGATCATGGCTCAGTGCAGTCTCTACGTGCTAAGCCCAAGGGATCTTCCTGCCTCAGCCTCCTCAGTAGCTGAGACTGCAGGTGCACACCACCACACCCAGATTAAATTTTTTTTTTTTTTTTTTTTTTAAGTAGAGACAAAGTCTTGCTATATTGACCAGGCTGGTCTTGACTCCTGGCCTTGAAGCATCCTCCAGCCTTGGCCTCCCAGAGTGCTGGAATTATAGGCATGAGCCACTGAGTCCGGCTCCGTAATGTTTAGAAGATGGAGCATGGTTTGTAATTAGAACCTTAGGCAATTCCACCCACCTTCAGTGGATCAGTGTATTAAAAGAAGTGTTATAAAGAGACATTTGCCAAAGACAGTGATATCAATAGGTGATGGAGAGTATCAAATGCTGCAGGGAAGTCAAATGAGTTAAGGACAAAGTTTGAGGACCATTCAGTTATTAAGAATACATTGGTCGGGCGCAATGGCTCACGCCTGTAATCCCAGCACTTTGGGAGGCCAAGACAGGTGGATCACTTGAGGTCAGGAGTTTGAGACCAACCTGGCCAATATAGTGAAACCTCGTCTCTACTAAAAATATAAAAATTAGCCAAGCGTGGTGGTGGGTGCCTGTAATCCCAGCTACTCGGGAGGCTGAGGCAGGAGAATCATTTGAACCCAGGAGACGGAGGTTGCAGTGAGCCCAGATTGTACCACTGCACTCCAGCCTAGGTGACAGAGCGAGACTCTGTCTCAAAAAAAAAAAAAAAAAAAAAGACATTGATGATCACAATAGGAACAGTTTTAATAGTCATACATTAGACTGTGATCCCCTTGGTTGACGATTGAATTATTGTAGACATTGCCTATTCCTGTGAGACCCTTTAGACATTAGGCGTGTTAAAGCAGGAAAACGTGAGAGCTTCACCATAGAGACTACTGAGGAACATAGTCAAGACTTACTTTACTGTACTTGTTTCTGGATGTGTGTTTTTCTGTTTTAAGTTGTTACTTGAGGTAGTTTATCTGGCATCTATATTGATAATCAGATAATGAATGATCAAGTACTGTGTGATGCAGTTGGAACAGATAATCAGCATAACTAATGAATCATTTAATATTGCTTAATTATCACTTCAGAAAAAAAGATTTCTTGCCCAGCAGGTAGAAAGAAGTGCTGTATTTTTTTTAGAAGAGTAAAGTAATATCCTTGTATGCTTTTACTTTTTTTTTTCTTTTTTCTTTTTTTTTTTTTTTGAGACAGAGTCTCTCTCTCGTCACCCAGGCTGGAGTGTGGTGGTGCGACCTTGGCTCACTGCAACCTCCACCTCCCAGGTTCAAGTGATTCTCCTGCCTCAGCTTCCCAAGTAGCTGGGACTACAGGTGCCCAACACCAAGCCCGGCTGATTTTTGTCTTTTTAGTAGAGACGGGGGTTATACCATATTGGCCAGGCTGGTCTCAAACTCCTGACCTCAGGCGATCCGTCCGCCTTGGCCTCCCAAAGTGCTGGGATTACAGGCATGAGCCACCGTACCCAGCCTTTGTATGCTTTTACTGATAGAAATTATTTCTTTCAAGAAACGGGAATTTGGCTAATTTACCTCTTAAAGGAAATATTAGTGCTGCTTCATCTAAATGAACAGGAAAGTGAGTGAACTGACAATTGTACTTAAAATAGTTGTTCCAATCTTTAGAATCTCCTATAAAACCTTAAGATACAAGTTTACCTTATTTTAGGGTTTCAAACTAATATATGTTCTATTTTATGGAGGAAAGAACTACGTAATGTAGAGCAGAGTTTTTTAACAAGAGGTTCTTGTATGGCTCTTTAGTGAGTCCACGTACCCCCTTGAAATTGTATGTGGCAGGTTGTGTATGTGTGCATGTTTCTGAGGAGCGGATCCATGACTCAAAAAGGTTAAGAACTTCTGCCCTGGAAAGGAAAAGCAAAATATAGAATAAAGACATTTTGAAAAATAAAAACATTTTGTATTTGCCAAAACTTGCTCTGCAGCAGTAAGTCTGAAACAAGTTTGCTACGTTTTTCTTTTTGGTTTTACTTTGTTTAGGCTTTTTTGTTTGGTTGGTTTTAAAGGATTTAGGGGATTGGCAAGTCAGTTTGTCAGATGTCAATGAACAGAAAACCTAAGAAAAAAGGTAGCAAAAGTTCTGCTGGCCCCAGATGGATTTTGCCTTAAGTAATTTCCTAATCATTAGTTACAGCTCTGTGTTAAAAGATGTATATAGAAATTTATGCTAGATTCTTAACATCTTTCTTACTGTGTGCAGAAATGGTTTTTTTATTTATGTATGCTACGTGAGAAATTTTCTTTCCTACTTTTATGCTCACAGTAACAAAATATAACTGAAGAAATTAATGTTTTTCTTAAAGATATTAAATGGTGGTGTTTTGTTTTGTTGCCTCAATTAACTAAGAGCAACTAGTTTTTTTTTTTTTTTTGAGACGGAGTCTCGCTCTGTAGCCCAGGCTGGAGTGCAGTGGCCGGATCTCAGCTCACTGCAAGCTCCGCCTCCCGGGTTCATGCCATTCTCCGGCCTCAGCCTCCCGAGTAGCTGGGACTACAGGCGCCCGCCATCTCGCCCGGCTATTTTTTGTATTTCTTAGTAGAGACGGGGTTTCACTGTGTTCGCCAGGATGGTCTCGATCTCCTGACCTCGTGATCCGCCCATCTCGGCCTCCCAAAGTGCTGGGATTACAGGCTTGAGCCACCGCGCCCGGCCAAGAGCAACTAGTTTTAACAGTTACAATAGCAGTAATGTTAAAGGAATAAGATCTTTTTCTCAAAGACCTTTGTTGCTTCAAAATACAAATCTGCTTTAGTCTGAGGTATCATTTTTAACAATTTTATAAGAACATCAGTCACTGGAAATTCACTCCCAGCGTAAATGTCCTCATCTCTTGTGGAGCATGATATGTGATTTTTAAGGCCTTGTTTGTGAATAAGCGTGCTCTTTAATCATTTGGGTAAAAGGAATCTGAAATTTATCATGTGTACTTGGCAGTGGATTAAGATAACTATGTAATCCATTTCTAGTGTGGCCAGCTTGACAACTACATTTGAAAATCTGTTTCACTGCTTGTTTTTTCTTGTAACATTGTTTCCTGCTATTATAACTAAGCTGTCCTCCCTGCAGATTGACTTTATTTTTCATCTGACATCTTAGACTGATCAAGCCAATGTTTTCTAAACAATACATTTATATAGCTGTTATGCCTTATTTCTGTTCCTCCACATTATATTGCTCCATTCCATGTATGGTCAGTTAGCTAGAACAGTGGTTTTGTCCTGGTGAATATTTTATGATTGTATGAAATGGGGCAAACTTTGAGAAAATTATTAAGCCAATACTGGAATTGGTTGGCATATGCCTTTATGATTTATTTAGTTTGTTTTCTACTTTGCCCTACCAGGGAAGAATTTAATTCTTCCCATTTCCTGAAAGTCAAAGGATTGGAGGACACTGAAGCAAAATAAACCTTAATCTTGCCTCAAAAGGAGCTTAGATAATGTCAGGAAGGGCTTTGATGAAACCACTGTCCCTGCTTATAGATCTTATTTTCCAAGCCTTTCAATATTTTATTTGCCCTTTTCTGAACTCTACAATTTCCCTCTCTTGTAGCTGGTTCGATGCCCAGAACTGAATGCTGTGCTCCAGCTGTGGCCTCACCGGTGCTGAATAGAGAGGAAGAGCCACCTTCATAGCTTACATGTGATTCCTCTGCTTATCCAACCCAATACTGGATTTACTTACTTTGGCAAGATAGCTGCATTGTGCACTGTATTTAATGTTACGTGTACTGTAACCCTGGGTCTTTCTCTGCATTGCTGCCGTTAAACCCCCAATCCTGCCAATCTAAAACTCCTGCCTTTGTTTACCTTCCCCCTCCCCCATAGACTCCCCATACATTCATCCACAATGAATGTCATCTTTTTATTCTCTCATTTCCTTTTACTCTAATCTTAAACTTTGGCAAAACTTTCACTCTGTCCTATAAATTGTCAGTTGTCAGCCATCTTATTTTTCTCCCTGCTTTGGTAATGGGACATCTTTCAAGTCTTTTCTCTGGTTCTTTTCCCTTTGTAGTCATGAAGCACTTGGCACGGTGAATTCAGTAAGCATTCTCTTGCCATTGCTTCCAGATCAAATACCATGAACTCCTGGGTTGACCACCTATCAAGTTGTTACCTATGCTTTGGTTCTTCAGTCCAGGTTTTCCTGACTCCTCCTGACCTCTATCCCTACAGCTTCATTCAGGATACAGTATTCTCTCACAAGTCTTCCTCCAGGGGGAGACAACAGCATCATGTCAGTTTACTGGGGAGATTTCCGACAGTAAGGAAAATTCCAATCTCTAATTGTGAATAGAATCGTTTTTAATAATTTTAAGCACATTTCTGCCCCTACCCCAGACCTTAATTTTTAGAAACGATTAAGCTTAAGTTACTACAAATTTCTAGGATGAGTAAAATAAAGGAAGAAGGAAGGGAAGCAAGGTTTTTGTGTTGAATAGGACGTGGTTCTCCCAAGAAAGCCAAACTGAGGTTCTTGTTGGATTTGAGAGCTGTCTGAAATGGGAATTGAGGCTTCATTTTTGTGAGCATTATTGTAATCTCAGCTCTAGAATAGGTTTTTAAGTTGGCTTACGTAGGACTGTTGACACACACAGTCTTAATTACATGCTTTAGCTAATTTAGAGTATGGAAAGTGTAACCTTTTTTGCTTTATTAGGGTGATAATTGGAAGGTCTCCACAGTTCCTTTTTATCCATCTCTAAACTCCCTCAAGTTTAACTAAATCCTGGTGCTTCTTGTAGTACCAGTCAAGCCGAAGTTTAAGTTCTTACTCTTTTTTTTCTTAGTTGATTTAAATAGCCTCTCCTTGGATCTGTGGTCTTTACTGAACCCAGAAGTTACCTCCTAAGTGCATTTATATCTTGAGAGTGTTAAAATCAGCTGGGAAATCTTTTTTAACATGATTTCAATACATCAAATTCCTATCATGGTTTTAAAAGTTACCAAACATCTTTCCTTCAGGCCCCTGATAGATATTTTACATACCAGCATATTGCACTATTTAAGTGTATTACAAAAGTACACTACAAAGTAAGAGGTAGCAAGATCTGTTAGTGTCTTTTGATAAATTGTAAAATGTATCACCTGACTTTTCTTCCATATCTGTAACCATTAGATACTGCTAGTTTCCTTATTCACAATTACATAAGCCAAGCTCAGTTTGGTGGTTCCAAAGAGAGTAAGTCTTTTCTGTGGTTTCCTCCCATGTCTGTTGCCAGAGATTGGTGGCTTTGCTTATGCTCATGTCACTTCCTGATAAGTGTGGCACCTTTCTTCAAAGGAATGTTAGTTTTATTCCCTGACTTCTGAAATAACCCTCAGCAACAGAGCCAGCTGGGCTGTTGTGTGTGCTGAGTGCTTTTCTCCAGGCAGTCAGTAAGTAGTGAGCAGTGGCATGGTTTCCTTCTCCATTTATGGCCTTGGAAGGGTGAAAGGGACATGGTTGGGACTCTCCATTTACGGTCCTTGGAGGAGTTGAAAAGAGTGGTTGGGGTGTTCTTGGAGGCAGAAACTAGACATTGTGAGATAAAAATAAATTGGCAAGGGATGTTTGGAATTCAAATTCCAATCCCTGCAAGGAGGGCAGAGGGCGCTGGGAAAGGGGGAGTGTGTAGAAAGTCAAATGAGCTCTGCTGCAGGCATTTGTCTCCTTCCATTGGAAGGTTTGCCCATGACACGTATTTGCCTATATTGTTCTAGAAAGTTTTGTCTTATGTGATTGTGACTGTCTTTTACAAAGAGGAAGAAGAAACACTTTAATAAAGAGTGTATTGTTGGAAACCTCAGTTCTCTAAGGCATCATTTGAGGCTCTGGAAGAGATCTCAAGAAAGGGAGAATGAGGCAGGTGCTTGTGCAGAGGGTAGGCCGGCTGGCTTTAGGGTGGGAGACTCTTAATTGTTGCTCTGTTTTTGTGTGACGAAGATCATCACACATGTTGTGCTTTTATTATTCCTTTTACCCATCTAGATTTCTGGCTTCAAGGGACAAATTTTTAAAGTATCTGACAGAGTATTTTATAGATTGTCAACTGTGAATTAAAGATACTGAACTTCCTGGCCAGGTGTGGTGGCTCATGCCTGTAATCCCAGCACTTTGGGAGGCCAAGGCGGGTGGATCACCTGAGGTCAGGAGTTCGAGACCAGCCTGACCAATATGGAGAAACCCCGTCTCTACTAAAAATACAAAATTAGCTGGGCATTGTGGCTCATGCCTGTAATCCCAGCTACTCGGGAGGCTGAGGCAGGAGAATCGCTTGAACCCAGAAGGTGGAGGTTGCGGTGAGCCGAGGTGGCGCCATTGCACTCCAGCCTGGGCAACAAGAGCGAGATGCCGTCTCAAAAAATAAATAAATAAAGAGACTGAACTTCCTTGGAGGCTCTATAGAGATTACTAAGAGTTGTTTTAGTTTGGTGAAAATAATTAACATATTGGCTTATCGATTGCAATCTCACGTTTAGGAGAAATTTAGTCTGGCAATGCCTATAAATTAAGTCTGAGGTGAACTACTTTTGAACAGTTGAGTTAGAAAGTGTTTGGTAGCCACCAGGGAAAAGAGATCTTATTTCAAGAAAATTCTTAGTGAAACTCAGTAAATGAGAAGGGAGATTAGAAGGAACAAAGGGAGGCAGAGATGGAATAGAGACTGGTTGCAACTTAACTAAATTTGGAAGCTGGGATTAAGCCCTTGGTTTATCTTTTGAAATGCCATATAAGATAGCATAAGATGTACCATTAAACTCAAGAAACTGGGCTAATAATCAGAAATATGTGTTAGAAATAAAGACCATGGTAAAAATGGAAGGGTTATACAAGAGAATAAAATTATTCAGGTTTTATCTGTGGACTTGCATAATGATATTTATTTGCTGTGTGTCACATGGCAGAAAAGGAAGTGAAATGACACCCCTCTGCCCTGTCCTTCCCCCCAAAAAGAAGTCACTGGCTTCATTTGTTGGTTTGTTTATCTGGCAGCTTGAGTTGGTAGAATAGACTAGTAGATTGTCTAGTTTTAGATGTAGGTCTTAGTGTACTGTTTCTTGATCATGGATGTTTGAGACCTGGAATTTGTAGCATTATTGATTTGACCTCTGTTTCAAATTTTAGCGGCTTCCACAAAGACTGAGTTAGTAAGGAATACAACTATGTAAGTAATACGTTTTACTAGCTAATTTGTTTAGGCAATTATTTTTACCCCGTATTCATTCCTTCTTAATCAAGAGTAAGTCAGGTATTCTTTGCTTTGGGAAATTCTTCTTTCTGTCCTCCCTTCCCTCACTTTTTCCAAATTCTGGGCACAATAGCAACTCTCTCTCTTCTGTGGCAGGTGTGCATCCTATTGGCTGGCTGGTATTTCTTGTTTTTTCCCCCCCCCCCTTATTCTTTTTAAATGGGGGTGGGGGTATAAAAATATGTGTATGGGGTACATGCAATAATGTTGTAATGTTTCTTGTTGTTTAATGGATAATTAATTGCAAAATAATTGTTTTAATTATAACATGTTTGAGTAAATGCTAAATTAGTATTTTTTTTCTAATATAATAATGAATTTGAAATCTAGCATTCCTGTAACAATGTGTCTATGTTTGTCTGTCTGTGTCTGTCTAATAGTAATTAATATCTGTGGTCCGTACCTGGAAGAGGAAGTACAGCTTTAAAGGAATAACAAAAGACTTTGTGTCTTAGACCCTTCGCAGGTGTTACAGTCGGGTGAAAGAACATGGTGTTGGGAAAAGAAAGAGCAGTTACACATTTGAACAGTTGGAACAGGTGTTTGGTCAGGGAGGATGGGATGCTCAGCCCTGCCAGCCTGTACTTATTAACAGTAGTGGCTTGTACCAGGAGCTGGAGTCAGATGGCAGCACTATGGAGGACTATTCACAGGAGGACTGGGGAAACCACAGTCAGGATCTCCATGGCTATCCAACAGATCAGGAATTGGGTAAGAAAGCCAACATATATGATACTTACATTTGTGTGTATTTATATACCTTTATGTATGTGCACCCATACTTCTTATCTGTAAATATCTTTGGTACTGTTCCTTATAGTGGCCAGCACGAGGCATAAAGGGCATCTCTGCCTTGTATGTCTTTTATGAATTTGCACGTCCCAGTCTATTTGGGGCAATATAGGCATCCTTGGTTTAGCCTTAAACTGCCAACTGGTGCTTGATGTTGTTCATTTGGCAAGTTATTTACCAGCAAGATTCCCAAAGACACAGAATAATTTCTAATTCTGAGCTATACAAGTACCCTCCATGACAGGTAACATCCTATGCAATTCTAAGTATCCTGTACCTTCTAGTTCTAAGATGACTGCTAAGATAATGACTCTTGGCCCAATTGCTGTAGATGTAGTTCTTAGGAATTCCTTCCTTTATCCCAAATATATTTTTCTTTTCTGTTTATGATTTGGAAAAGGTCTTCTCCCAGACTTCAGCCTGAACAAAAATTGAGGGGAAGCCTCCATTTATCTTCAGTAGAGCTGATATTTGAACTGTGTGATCATATTCCTTCACACTTCTTAAGGGATCCCATTCCAGCAGTAGCTGGAATGATTTATACAGTCATAGGCATTAAAAATGGAAAATAAAATTCCTGGTTATGAAATGTAAACTTGTAAGGCCTAAGAGTGTATATGTAGTTGTGGGGTTTTTCTGTTTCTCTGCTCATTACATGCTCCAATTTTTATTTTCATAATTTGATTGCATAATTTGGAAGTACTGATCAATCAGCCATTATACACTAAGAGCAGATTGTGTAATGAGTGCTCACTTAGAAGGGTATGTTCTTGCTCCCAGCCCTTGGTGCTCAGGCAACCCCCAAGGAAGTACAGGTCGGATTGGCAGTATAAACATGCTCCCTGAGCTTTAGATAAAAGTCCATGGGCTCTGTTTTTTTACCAAATTCTTGATGATAGAAAAAAGTTAATTCCAAAGAAAAAGGACTAAATGCTAATATGTTTCTTAGCAATGTTGTTTTAAAAATATTCCTCAAATATTGGAAGACAGTGAAAGAAGAAAGAGGTTATAAAACTATAAGACTAACAGCGTATAAGAGATGGACTTAACGATTAGAAGAATAAAAGGGGTAGATGGTAAGCGATCACTACCGATTACTTTCAAAGGAGTAATAAGGTCTAAATTACTTTGGCATTCCATAACACTGGTTTTGCCGTAGAGAGTTAAGTCACTCAAACCTTTGGGAAAAAAGCAATATGCAGAATGTGTTGATCCTGATATTGGGGGAATAATTGCTTTATAAAACCTACATAGAAAATCTAAATAGAACAGAATTATTTTTATTCTTATCCTTTTAAAATCATGTCTGCAGTGAAATTAAGCTTTAAGCTCCTAGCTGGAAATCCACTGGTGACCTTGAAGAATTTTATACTTGTCGAGCTGGTTTCTGATCTTGCATATGAATGTATGCATCTCATTATATAAGAGCTATATTTATAAATCTGATATTGGACAGTGTTTGACACTAGAATAAAAGCCTGGTTTTGGAAAGTATGGGATGATCAGTAAACATAGCTACTTATCTACATACATGCATGCCACCACTTAGGAAAACATAACTTGTTTCAAAATATTTGCTTTTCAGATGAAATACCTGTCACAAAGAGAACATTAAAAATAAAACAAGAGTCTTCTGAAGAAGCACAGTAAGTAGATGCTTCACCTTTCCAGAAAGTGTGTCTGCCTAAGTTTAATGACCATTGGGAAGATCAGAAAATATTTAGACATGTTATGAAAGTTCCGGCCATTCACCAAGGAGGCATGTCTATTCATTCTTTAGATTTAATCAGGGACTCACTTAAAGCTATTAGAAAGCATCGCAAACATAGCATCACTGGTAATTCCAAAAACTGTGATGTCTATACATTCTTCTTCTTTTTTTTTTTTTTTTTGTCTCGCTCGGTTACCCAGGCTGGAGCGCAGTGGTGCAATCTCTGCTCACTGCAAGCTCCACCTCCAGGGTTCACGCCATTCTCCTGCCTCAGCCTCCAGCATAGCTGGGACTACGCAGCTATGTAGTTGGTGGATGCCCGCCAACACGCCCAGCTAATTTTTTGTATTTTTAGTAGAGACGGGGTTTCAACGTGTTAGCCAGGATGGTTTCAATCTCCTGACCTGGTGATCCGCCCGCCTCAGCCTCCCAAAGTGCTGGGATTACATGCATGAGCCACCCACCACGCCCAGCCAGATGTCTATACATTCTTTCACGTCTTAGCTTAACTCTTCCAGCGATTAGCTAAAATGTTGATAATTTTGTATAGAAGAAGAAATAAATGTGTTACAGGAAAGCAGGCGTGTTTATGGTGTTTGACTGTGTGTGGATGTGGACATCTGGATGTTTAATTAAGGCACAAAGATGAGTCACAGGAACCTGAGTTTATCTGAGGTTAGGTGAAATGAGAGGCAGACCAGAGGGACACCTGAAGTATTTTGGGAATCAAAAAGAAAGCTCTTAGATGGCCTATTATACATTTGGAGAAGAAAGCAGTTGCTAGAGGAAAGTCTAAGAAAGTCCAGGGACAGGGTCCTCCCTGGTCCACACAACTTGATCTTCCCCAAGTTTAGCATTATCTTTTGTGCAAGGACATCGTAGTTCTTGGAATTACCAGTGACATTATATTTGTGGTTCTTTTTAATAGCTTTAAGTGAGTCCCTGATTAAATACAATTACTGAGGGGAATATACTGACAGAAAATTTATAGGGAAGGTAAGGAACACCATTCATTTTTTTCACCTGTTAACCTTGGAGTATTGTTAGCACCCACTCATTCTTGGGTGCTTCATCCCACACATGTGATCTTGATGTCTGAGAGATGGCAGAGAAGAGGCAAAAAGGGCTGTGATAGGTGACAGGCAGCACAACAAGAAAGCACTAGTTGTTTTTTTTTTGTTTGTTTGTTTGAGACAGTCTTACTCCATCATCCAGGCTGGAGCGCAGTGGTGCAATCTCGGCTCACTGCGAGCACCTGTAATTCCAGCCTGAGTAGCTGGGACCACAGGCGCGTCACCATGCCCGACTAATTTTCGTATTTTTAGTAGAGATGGGGTTTTGCCATGTTGGCCAGGTTGATCTCGAGCTCCTGACCTCAAGTAATCCACCTGCCTCGGCCTCCCAAAGTGTTGGGATTACAGGCGTGAGCCAGCGTCCGGCCACATGAGTTGTTTTTATTCAGCAAGCCACCACTATCACCTCCCCTTTGTAAATGCTCGTTTCTTTTTCAGAGTCTCTCTTTGGAATCAAAGAATTCCCGTTGTCATCTGATTCCATGTCTGAGAAGAGGGTGAGAGTTCAGGGATGAGGAGTTTTTCCCCCAAATGGTAGCCATTATTTCATTTCTCAAAAAAGAAACTAATCGCCCACATCAGTAAGTTTAAGGCCATTTCTTATTGGGAAGTAGTTGTCTCTTAGGAGTGTGACATCAAAGTGTACCAAAGGAAGGGAAACTGATTATTGTTGTAAAAAAAATAAGTTAGGCATGATGGCTCACGCTCCCGCCTTTAATCGCCGCACTTTGGGAGGCTGAGGTGGGTGGATCACTTGAGGTCAGGAGTTTGAGACCAGCTAGCCAACATGGTGAAACCCTGTCTCTAGTAAAAATACAAAAATTAGGCCTGGTGCAGTGGCTCATGCCGGTAATTGCAGCACTTTGGGAGGCTGGTGCAGGCGGATCATGAGGTCAGGAGTTCAAGACCAGCCTGGCCAACATAGTGAAACCCTGTCTCTAAAATACAAAAAATTAGCCAGGCGTGGTAGCAGTTGCCTGTAATCCCAGCTACTTGGGAGGCTGAGTCAAGAGAATTGCTTGAACCTGGGACATGGAGGTGCCAGATTCTGTCTCAAAAAAAAAAAAATTAGCTGAGCGTGGTGGCACACACCTATAATCCCAGCTACTGGTGAGGGTGAGGCACAAGAATCGCTTGAACCCAAGAGGCAAAGTTTGCAGTGAGCCGAGATGGTGCCACTGCACTCCAGCCTGGATAACAGAGTGAGACTCTGTCTCGAAAAAAAAGTGAGTTATTACAAGGCAAAGAGTGGTGGCTCATGCTTGTAATCCCAGCATCCTGGGCAGCCAAGACAGGAGGATTGCTTGAGCCCAGGAATTCAAAACCAGCCTGGGCAACATAGATAGACCCCCATCTCTACAAAAAATTTTAAAATTAGCTGGGTATAGTGGCATATGCCTGTAGTCCCAGCTACTCAGAAGGCTGAGGCGGGAGAATTACTTGAGTCTGGGAGGTCCGGGCTCCGGTGAGTCATGCATTCCAGCCTGGGTGACAGAGCAAGATCCTATCTCCAAAAAACAAAAAAAAAGTTATTACAAAATCTATACTTTCAAACCCTTACTCTCCAAAAAAAGTCACTGGTTTTTCACTACAGTGTCCTATCTCTTCCTTATAATCATTCAGGACCTTCACGGGAGGCCCAGTTGATATAACTAGGAATGAACTCAAATTTTATGGATTTCACGTCACCAGCCTCAAACCACTTAAACTTTTCTGGTGATTGGAACGTCAAAAACCAGGAAATCTAACAGACAGTTCTCAGGAATTGTTTAAATAACAATGAGTAATTTAAAAGTTTAAATAACAATTATAAATGTTTAAATAACAGTTAATGAGTCTGGTTCTCATTGTGCTCCAGAGCTTTGAAATGCTGGTGTGAATCTTGAGTCCAAATCAGCTTCAGGCTCAGATCAGCAGGGCAGGAAACTGACAGGCTTTGCAGAAGTATCCAGCCTGGCTGCCTCTCCTCCAGGTTTTAGCTCTCGGGGTGAGAGATTCTGAACAAGGTCTGGGTAGGCCAAGAGTTTCTTTAAAACGGTTCTTTGCAGGGTCTGACTATAGCATTAGTGCCATGAGAATGCTGAATAAAATAACGTGATTTGGGCATGGGATTGCTTTTTCTCCTTAGGTATAGGTGGGATTAGCTGAACCTAGCTAATCTCCTAGTCTGCTCATTTATTCAACACGTTTCTCAAGTGCCTACTATATGTCAGGCATTGGGATACTTCACTGAGCATAATAGACAAAAATCTCTGCTCTCCATCCCAACTCCTTAGCATAGTCCTCTGTAAGATCAATAAAACATTTCAAAGGAGGGCAGGGAAAGATGGTAGCTATGAAGGATAATTTTCCTTTAAAGCATCGACTTATGCAGAAATATGATCTATGTCTTAGCCTCATAAGCACCACAATCAGACATCATAAAAGTGACCAAGTGCTTTTGTCTCCTCTGAGAAGGGGAATAATTCCCTGAGAATGTAGTGATTTCATCTAGATAACCACTCTCATACTTGAAAGCTTTCAAGACAAACTAAAGGATAGACGGTAAATTCAGGGCAGTCTTAGCTCCAAGAAGCAGCTGATAACAAAATATTAATTCTTTGCCATCTTGCAAAGGAAGTCAAGGAGAGCGAGAGGACAGACTGAGAATGGCCATGTGAAGCCTCCCCAGAATGTTCCTAAAGCTCCTCCCCTAGAAGGTATGAGAATGTAACAGGAAAAGTCTCAAGAATCGAGCTCCTTCCAGAGCCTTTTTTCAAGAACCTGTTAGCACACACACACCCCTTTCTTGCCTGTGTGTGATTGTATGTAAGTGTGGTGGTTGAGTGTTTTTGTAGGTTAAACCTGTAATTGATGTGGAGGGTAATAGTTCCTTTCCAAGTTAATATTTAACAAACCAATCTTCTAGTATCAAAGTTTTGCTGTACTTGAGAAACAAACTTTATATAGCTTCATATATATACAAGTTACATGATTTAAGCAGCCTGTGAAATTAAAAAAAAAAAAAAAAAATTCCAGCATTTTCTGTCTTATTCTGTTAAGTATACAAGTCAAAATTGAAATAATTCTTTTGCTTCTCTTTATAAAGGGTTTTCTAGCACAGTCTCAATTTATTATCTTGAATGTTACTCTCTTGAAATCTAAGCCTAATGTGAGCCTTTTCCGTCTGAATTCCCAGATCTTAATTCTGTGCTAACCTGACTTCTTTTAATTTTGGGATTAGTAATGAATTTCAGACAAATAGAAAATGTCATTTTCAAAAGGTCATTAGTCATAATCAGTTGTATATTTTCCCACAGCACACACAAAGTCCATTATTGGACTTTCTGAATTTCCAGGTTAGAAATTAAGCTGTTAATTATTTTAAGTGATGCCAGATACTTTTCTTTTCTAAATACAGCATTTTTCACCTTATTTTGGTAAGTAGTTAGGTCCAAAGGCCATCGTAGACATAATAGCCACTTTAAAATGTTATGATCCATAGATTTCTGAAATCCTAGAGTCTAAGGTATGGATTCTGATTATACAGTGAGGCTATAGAAGTCACGGAAAGCAGTTTATCATTAATTCTTAGAAACTTGCTAGGGGTGTGTTTCTTTCATTTTAATAGGTTGATTATCTAGACTTACACTGCCCAGTACAGTAGCTGCTAGTCACATGTGGCTATTTAAATGTAATTTTAAACTAAATATAATTAAAAATGTAATACCTCAGCCACATTTTATGTTCTAGTGGCCACCACATTGAAGAGCAGATACAGAACATTTCCATCATCACAGACAGTTCTATCTGACACTGCTGTTCTAGATACTTAGGGAATTTGACTTTTATTTCTCTTTCCAGGAAGAGAGACATCATGCAGAATATTGTGCAGATTTTGGAATCGGTACAGTTGAAATGGGAACTTTTTCAGAGCTGGACAGACTTTTCAAGGCTCCATCTTTCTAATAAACTGGCCATTTTTGGAATTGGTTATAACACCCGTTGGAAAGAGGATATCCGTTACCATTATGCTGAGATCAGCTCCCAGGTGCCCCTTGGCAAGCGACTTCGGGAGTACTTCAACTCTGAGAAGCCTGAAGGACGGATCATTATGACCCGAGTGCAGAAAATGAACTGGAAAAATGTTTACTACAAATTTTTAGAGATCACTATTAGCGAAGCTAGGTGCTTGGAGCTGCACATGGAAATTGACTGGATACCCATTGCCCACTCCAAACCAACTGGTGGGAATGTTGTTCAATATTTATTGCCTGGGGGTATTCCTAAAAGCCCAGGCCTTTATGCCATTGGCTATGAAGAATGTATTGAGAGGCCCCTCTCACCACACATGGAGCAGCGTTCCCTGGACCCAGGAAAAGAGGGCCGGGTTGACCTGGAAACCCTTTCAGCGCAAACCTCATTACAGGTGGAAATAGAACCCACCCGAATTACCTATTGCTACCTCGGGATTGCTGAGGTCAGGACTCTGCAGCAGTGCTTATTTTTACATTTCCAAGCAAATACCAAAACCTTCAGCAAAGATTGGGTTGGTATTAATGGGTTTTTGTCTCAGAACTGTATTGTGGATCCCGGAGTTTCTCCCAAATCCATCTACATCAAATTTGTAGAAGTAGAGAGGGATTTTCTTTCTGCAGGCTCTTTAGTTGAGTGCCTGGAAAAAGCCATTGGATACCCCTTAAAATTTAACAACTGAATGTCATCCTTCATAAGGATTTGGGCTCTTAGCTCCTTCTTCTCTACTCTCTTCCCATTACCTGGACCACCCCTCATCCAGATGCCGCCATCAGACTCTTCATGGAAACCCTTTCTTCAGTTGGGCCAGTACGACTTCTAAGGAATCATAGTAGACTTGGGCCAGAAAAAACAGACCTCACCTGAAAATGCTCATTTTGAGCAAGCAAGATATATAGCGAACTTGCATAGTGGGTCAGCTATTTCTTTTTTAAAAACAGAAAAACAATTTTTAAATGGATTTTAGAGCCCTAATATAAACAAATGTAGGTACATTCCATATTGGACAAAACTTATACTTTGAGTTTCATATGAAATTGAAAAATTGTATTTTTTTCACAATGTTTCATTTTTACACATCTCTGTGTCTCTATATAAACAACCCTGAATAAATAAGCAATAGATAATGGCAAGTTAAATCTTGATTCACAGTTAAAAAGACTGTTTTTCAGTATCACCCTTAGCTACTATTGTATATAATTTAGTTTCATTTTTTTCACCAACCAAGTGTTTTGCTATTTCCAATCAGTGTTGCCTGCAAAGACCTTTGTTTCTGTGATGTACCAACTTTACAGTTGTGTTGCCATTTAAACCTTTTTTTAAAAAAAAAAATTAAAGTAATTCCTGGCCCCTTGGTGTAGTAGTTGAGCTTTTTGTAGCAGAGTGTGGCCGCACTGGCAGTGGGGGCTGTGCTCTGACTTTACTGCTAAGAATGAAGAGAACAAACAGGGCAGGGGATCTTCACATCTTTTCATTCTCTATACCTCACTGACCAATGTCATTATTGTCAGAGTACCAAAGGTCACTGGACATCTCATTTTGTAATTCTTTTAAAAATGACTAGGATAATCCTTTTGACCCTAAGTACATGAATTTGTAAAAGATTCATTCCTCATCTTTTACACTCAGTACTCAGGGGCAGCTCCCAAGGAGTACAACTGGAAAATTGATATAATCTTGCTGTCTCTCAAAAGGAAGGAAGATCCAGTAGAAACATCTTTTTTTTTTTTTTAGATAGGGTCTTGCTCTGTCACCCAAGGTCTTGCTGTCACCTAGGGTGGAGTGCAGGAGTGCAGTCATAGCTCACTGCAGCCTCAAACTCCGGGGCTCAAGTACTCCTCCTGCCTCAAAGCTTCCTGAGCAGCTGAGACAACATTCTCGAGTGCCACCACACCAGCAATGTTTTCACTTTTTTTTTTTCTTTTTTTGGTAGAGACAGGGATTGTGCTATGTTTCCACCGAGCTAGTCTCAAATTTTTGTCCTCAAGCAATCCTCCCACCTTGGCTTCCCAAAGTGCTGGGATTACAGGTGTGAGCCAGTGGGGCCAGCCCAAAAGTATTTTTTTAGGAGAGGGAATTGACAGGTATAAGTCCATTAGGAAGGTAGCTGTCACATTTAGATCTTTCAGATATTTCTAATGGGCCAATCACCACTCCACTTACAGGTTAGTACTCTTGGCTGAGAATCGCTTACTAACAGAGTAGTCAAGGATCACTTTGGTCTCATGGCAGGAACTTGTTGGATTGGTTATTTATCTTTATGATTTCCCAGCATCTCTCAGGTACTCTACTTAAAGTGGGCTGCAAATCCAGGTAAGAACTCTCATTCTTCTCGTTTTTCTATACTACTGAAGATACAGTTGCATATTAACAAAAAGTGTTCTTTTCCTGCAGCCGGAATGTTCTCAGATCAGTGATTTTCTCATTCTGATGCCTGTTGGTTGATTGATGCTTATCTTTGTAATAACTAGAGAGCTTATAATCAATGAGATGGCTTTTATTTCTGTTAAATATTTGAGTCTGGGGTTATGGAGTTGGGTACTAGTTCAGGGAGAATATAAATATCTTGAGAATGTTTTGAGTGTGGCACCTGTTCTCCCCAGGCAGCATCTATAGGCAGAGGCCTGAGGAAATCCTCCTGAGTTTGCTCTTCTTTGGAACTTAGAATTCTGATCCTAAAGGCTGAGGCAGTCTTGACCATCTTTTAGCCATAATCTCATCGTATTCAGTGCTAAATGCTGTAGGAACAAGCATTGTTACCAGGAATACTTCATGGCATCTCTAAAATGTGGCCACTGACCAGCCCCAAAACTAACATTATGCTCTATGCATTTTTTTTTTCTGCGTCTTCCCATTGTTGTTCGTTGCTTAGCTGGGGCAGAACACTTGGGGAACATTTCGCAAGGATGTTTTAGACCTACTGAACATTACCGAGAATGGGACATTGCTAGACCCACTACCAGCGGCATGGAGAAGATAGCAAAGGCTGGATCCAATAGATGTTTTCACCATTTGCCTTGGGATGGGTGGGGGGTAGAGGACAAAGATGAGCATTGGGAAATGGAGGTTTACCAAGAAAGTACCTTGCTGATACTGGATCTCCAGTCTCTTTGGCCAGAACAGTCTAGAAAAGAAGATAGCAGGATGTCAGATAACTATGAGCATTGCCAAAAATAAAAAATGTACTATTTAGACCTTAATGAAGCTTTATAACTGATTCAAGGGGGACAGAGAAAGTATATTCAAATGTAAAGGTAAATATTAGGAATTACTTTTGAAATCTAAGATGAGATGTGATTGGAAGAAACACTAATGACCTGCAAGTCTCTAACAGATGAAACTGTGAACTTAGCTCTTGCACACATGTTTATGTAAGCAGTTCCCAGGTCACACATAGATCATCTGTGTCATTTACACCAGGGTGGAGAGCAGTCCACCCTAAAATGAATCTTGGCCAAAACTTTCACAAAGTAATGGAGCTACTCTGCTAACTTCTACTACTTGACTGCGTCAGGGTCAGAGGAAAGAAATTGCTGAAATAGGAGACAGGAGATAGTGAGGACAATTCTCTAGGGTCAAAGAATCTTGAAAAGACTGCCCCTGTGTCGCATGGAGACATTCACTGACTACAAATCATTGGTTGCAGCTTTACTTCCCATGTCAGAAGTAATTTGGGATCTGGATTCTGAAGGAAACGTTAGCTACAGGGAATGAATGTTGAGGCTACGCCTTATGTAGCACTTGATCAGGATAAGCACAGCCTGTGTGATTAGATACTTGGTGTTTCTAGGTTAGAACCAAAAGACTTTGTACTTCCTCTCTTGGAAGGAGTTACTTATTTGGGGTGACTTGTCTGGAAACAAAGGAGGGGTGTTTACAAGAGATGGTTTGCAATGCAGACTAAAGCCAAGAAAAATTTGAGTGTGATGGAATAGGAAAACCAAACAACAGCCCCCAACCCCACCACACAATCTGCTTGGCCAAGTCCAAGTTTGTAGCTCCCTACACAAGAGTGTGAGACTGGCAGGTATCTCTTCCTGTTGTCTTTGCCTCCACTGAGCTGCCAAGTACTAGATTCCAGGGTTTGCATGAGCAATTTTGTGTTTGCATAGGCATTTCTCAAAGTCACTGCATGGCAGGTATTTGAAGAGGAGCCAGGCAGATCACACTAGGAAGAAGCAGCTGAGAGGGCGTATGGGGCACTGTATAGAAAAAGACCTTGTGTGAAGTGTGGGCCCAGGGACTACACTCTGTTAAAACAACAGAACTATGTACAGTAAATGGAATCCCGCAGGCCTGGCTGCTTTTCTTCCCAGACAGCCGCGGGCAGCGCCAGGAAATCGTCGTTATGCTTTCTGCCCTCACTGACCTTTGCTGGGTGGTTGAGCTGTGCTGGGATGTTTGAAGCATCTTTTTCTTTTTCCTTTTCTTTTTTTTTTTTGGGCGGGGGAGCTGTTGGACAGAAAAGCAAGAACAGGTGCGTGCCTTTCTGTAAGGGAGCGGCGGCCGCCAGAGGGCGCAGAGGTGCCTTTTGACCGAATGGCGCGGGGAGGGGGGCGTTAAATTCAATTCACAACGAACAAGATCTAGTCTCGGGAATTAAAGGATCAGCGCGCGCCTGAGCCTTTCACTGCGGGAATGGGAGGCACTGAAGATTCGGGGTATAAAGAAGAAACGGAGGGACTGTCCTGTCTTCCTTCTCGCAGCCGCCCCTCCTCCCCAGTCAACATCAGGCCTGTACGCCGCTCATTTCAGGGGCCAAGCTGGGAGCAGCATGCACATTGCCTCAGTTTCCCGCTCAGCTCCTGAGACTACTTTGTGCCAACCTTTCCTGCTCGGAATATGAGGCACAGGCCGGGGTAATCCTCCAGCCTGGGTTGGGGTCTGCGGAACTCGCGGAGCGCTTTTTCCTGCCCGCAGGTGAAGATTCCCCGCGCGCCCTGGGCTCCCGCGCGGCCTCCGCCGTCGCCCTCGCTGCAGCGCTCCGGTGACCGCTCAGCCCCCGCCTCCAGGAAAGCCACAGATTCCCGCGGTACAAAGGAGCCCGCGCGGCCGGCGCTCTGGCCTCTGCCTGCAGCTGGAAAATGCTGCTCCCCTCTTCCTCCTTCAGGAAGGCCGCCCTGATTGGGCCGGGGATGCGGCACCCCCAAGCTTGGAGCGGATTGCTGGAGCCAGAGCCCAGGAGCGTTTACATGTCAGGGGTTACGGGTGGTTCCGACTTCGGATAGTCCCCAAATTTCCCACCCTTCCTGGTCACCCTTCCTATCCCACCCCGGCGGAAGGGGAGGTTATGGCTCAGGATAGTTCTGGAGCCTCCTCTTCCCCCTCCACTCCCTGGCTGGCTCGTGGGGCATCACAGCTTACCTCACCCCTCCCTGCGTTCAGACCTGGAAGAGGCTGCAGGATGCCGCCGTCCGCGCGCTGGGAGCGCCCCCGGGCGGCGGACCCCGCGCGCCCCGCCCGGGAGGACAGCGACCTCTCCGCCCCCTCGAATGCCCCGCCCCGCTGTCGCCGTCGGTCCCCACCCCGCCACCGGCACACAGGCGCGCAGACTTGGGCTGGAGCCGCCCTGGGTGTCGGCGACCCGGCTCCCGCGCACGCTCCGGCCGCTGCGCAGCCTCGGCACCTGCGGGTCCGTGCGTCCCGCAGCTGGCGCCTCTGACTCGGTCCGGGCCAGGGAGGACCATGATTTCCCTCCCGGGGCCCCTGGTGACCAACTTGCTGCGGTTTCTGTTCCTGGGGCTGAGTGCCCTCGGTGAGTGAAACCCGGACCTGGAGGGGACTTGGGATTCGGGATGGGGTGAGTTCGACCCTGAGGGAGAACTTTGGCCACTGCTGCGGAACTGGGTCCCACGACTCGCCCTCCTCCCCTGACCTCCTAATCCCACTCCAGGGCATCGCTGGCTGGCGCTGACTTCTCGCTTTGGCGGGGACAGCTCCCAGTTTGGGTGTGGGGGCGGATGGCTGGGGGAGGTAACGGCATCTCTCGCAAGACCTGGATACCTCTGGGGTGAATTATCGGAACCGTTGCTCACCCTGTCCACTCCCCACCCCCCACCCAGCAGAGCCGGATGAGCTGAGCCGCTAGATGAGACACTGGCTAAAGAGCTTAAGGACTTAACTCTAGCCCCCTCTCATCCCCGACCCCACATACAAGCTGATGAGGAAGATCCCCCGGGGAAATACCTCTGGTCCCCAGGCTTGACACACGCACTTTGTGTCAATTCCCCAGCGCAGATCCTCTCTCTTGGTCCCTCCTGCTTCCTGCCCTGGGAATCAAGGGAGGTGCCCCAAAAGGACGACCGTGAGGTCATTTGGGACACAGGAAATGGGGGAGGGGTTCAAACGCACAGAGAAACAGAATTGTGACCCCCCCCCCCTCCAGGCCCACCACCCCTGTTGGTTCCCAGAGCCAAAGGGATGGGGGAAATTGAGAGGAGGGTGGCCAAAGGTCAGGAAGGGAACCTCCTTGGAGCAAGGGTTTGGGAAGCGTTGGAGGCCTCCAGGGGCGCTGGCTTCAGCTGAAGCTGGGGTGGCTCAGAACTCCACCTGGGAGAGAAGCACCCGGCGGGACTAGGCCCTTTGAAGCTGTTTCACTTGCTATCCCTCAGCTTTCTTGCCATCCCCCTTCAAGGATCTCGAATGGGAGTGAAGGGTGGGTTTAGCTATATTGACTTTAACTCATTTCTCAGGTTGCAGGATGTCAGGACAAGTAAGGCCTGGAAAGCTGTAGAGTGAAATTCAGCCACAATGATGAGGACTGAGATGAGGATCACCAGTGTCCCCTTTAGCCTGTTCTGTGCTCCGCAGTTGTTGGGGCATGCAATAGTACAGTCCTTGGATAAAGTGGGTCTCAAGTACAGCCCCCCAGGCCACACCAAAGCCCGCAGTAGTCTTCTGTCCCTCCGGGCGTGGTGGGCCTGCTCCAGGATCCCTCAAACATCTCATCCCGGCCTTCCCAACTTCAACTTCAGCTCTGTTCCTTCTGCATTCCACCCCAACTCTATCCCCCTTCCTTGTGGGGGGTGGGGGCTGGGGGCTGGAGGAATCTCTGAAGCGAGGGAGGACAGTTCAAGTTGGCTGCCTGAGTGCCCCAGGCTTCACCTGCTGCTCATCTGCAACCCTCTGTCCTACCCCAGCTTTGGGCCTCCGTTCGTCATACTGAAGACCTGGACTCAAAAGTTCCTATCGGCTCCCCTGGGGGTGGCCCAGTCCCCGCCAGCCCCTCGAGGGTTAAATGGCACTGGTGACCGCGGGGCAACGGGCAGGCGCCCGGCTCCGCTCTTCTGAGCTCCCGAGGAGGCTCTCCGCCTCAGCACGCTCCTCCGCGGCTCAGCGCGCTGCCCCTGGGGCGTGAGAAGCCCGCGGGGGGAGTTTCTCAGAGAAAGACGGAGACTAAAAATAGTTGCCCTGGGGAGCGGGCCCATTTCGCTCTCCTTAGGCCCCTGCCGGCTCCCTCACGCTGGCCTCGGAGAGGGCTGTGGGCCGAAAGGGTCCCCTTCTTGGGCTGTCCCAGTGTCCTCTCAGACCCAACCAGCCTCCTTTTCTCTCCCAGTGGCTCCGTGGACCCTGGGACCGAAGAAAAGGGACCAGTTGGGTGACTTCCGAGCCAGCAGACACCCAGGACAGAGAGCAGAAAAGCCTCAGGCCCTCTTCTGTTCCTAGTTTCTGACAGGGCGAAGGGCAAGAAGCACGTGCCCAGACCCCAGTGTGTCCGTTACTATCTCTCTTCACTCTCCTCTACCTTCTGGAAAGTGGAATTATAAATGTGGGACCTGGGGAGGTCGCTGGTGGTCCACAAGGTGAAGGAAGCGCGCGCCCCTTTTGGGCCTCAGGCAGTTCCCTGGCGGAAACCGCTTCTGGCCGCTCGGTGCGCGTTGTAGGAAGGCTGGGGAAGAGCCGGCGGCACCTGCAGGCTCCAGGCGTGCCCGGCCTCGGCGGAATGGCAGCGGGCCGGGTCCCCAGGGGGCGTCCAGCTCCTTGAGGCGGGGACTGTTTCCTCCCGTAGAGCCTCCGGTCTAGTGGCCCCCCCTTCATTGTCTTCTGCCTTATCACTGGGTACAAATTTCCTGCCCAGACCACAGAGATCCTCCAGGAAATGAGAAGGGGGATGCTGCGAAGGCCAAGTAACAGAGGTGGGGGTTCTGTACGGCGCAGCCGGGAAGCGGTGGGGGTGGCTTGCATCCTGGCCGGATCGGTTCCCAGGCCTTAGAGGCCTTCAGCCTGGCTCTCCGAGGGTGAGGGTGGAGAGCGGGGCCTGGCTGCGGCCTCTTCCCGCGGCCTCTTCCCGCGGCCTTGGCCGCCTGCTCGCCACGCAGAGGTGGCGTCTTCTGCTCCGAGGCAGAGGGCCGAGGCCTGGAGGGAGTAGGGCCCGGGACTAGAGCAGCCAGCATCCTCAGGCCTGGCCGTGTGCAAGCCCAAGGTTATTCCCCAAAGGGCTTACCAGTTGACTGCTCTGTTGCCTCCCCAAAGGGCAAAGGATGAGTATTTCAGGACGCCGTGGTGCAAACAATAGCCCCCTCCTCGAGACCAACACCCCGGCCCACCCCGAGTGCCGGACACACTTGTCCGGAGACCGTCGTTCGCCCTGCCCTTAATTCCTTGCCACCCGAGAGTTCTCTGCCCAGATCGCCCGACCCCAGAAGGGCTCCGAGGAGATTTCTGGGTTTCAACTCTCCGTTTTCCAAAGGAAGCCCGCCTCTGGGATTGCGCGGGAGGGCGAGGAGCATCGCATTCACCGGGTCAGGCTTGGGCGCTGGGCCGCTCTGCTCTCTCCCGCTCCTGGCAAGTTCAGAAGGAGCCGCAGGGTTAACAGGTAACCAGGCGGCCTCCCAAACCCCTCCGCCCGTCGGGAACTCAGGAGTGAGGGACCCTGGCGGCCCTGAGCAGCATCGCTACTCTCCCTTGGCTCTCGCTCAGGAAAACTAGGGAAGCAAGTGGGCTACGTGGAAGGTACAACAGAAACAGTCGATCTGCCCTTTCTCCTGATATCTTCCCCTCCTCGCTGGAAATCTGCCCCCTTTCTTTGATGCTCAGAAATCTACGCCTCTGTATACGAATAAATGCATAGAAAAGTGTCCCCATCCCCGCTACAAACGCAGAGGCTGGCGGTGAAGTCGTGATGAAATGGGAAGCAGGACACTGAACCAGTGGTCCCTGGGCACCCCTTGAGGCCTCCAGGGGCCGGACCCCGCAAGGTTCCTCTTTCCTGTTAGAGTGACTTTCCTCACCCTCTCGTGGAGCCGCGTCGGGCAGGGTCCTCGCGCGGGGCTGGGAGCGGGTCCCGGGCACTCACGCCTCGCTCTTGTCTCCAGCGCCCCCGTCGCGGGCCGAGCTGCAGCTGCACTTGCCCGCCAACCAGTTGCAGGCGGTGGAGGGAGGGGAAGTGGTGCTTCCAGCGTGGTACACCTTGCACGCGGAGGTGTCTTCAGCCCAGCCAGGGGAGGTGCCCTTTGTGATGTGGTTCTTCAAAGATAAAGAAAAGGAGGATCAGGTGAGGGAGGAACGCCTTTCAGCCAGCGGCAAGTTGCGCCCAGCGGGGGTTGTAAGCAAAGAGCTGGTGGGGGTGGGAGGGGTAGAGACGGAATGGGGGCCGGGGAAGGAGTTTCAGGGAAGAGCAGAAGTCTTCACCGGTTCAGTTTTTGTTCTGATATGGGAGACTTCCCAAACAATTATCTTTTGCCGACTTTCCCTAAAAATCCAGCACACAAAATACTGTAAAAGTGGAGAGGCATTTTACTTGGTTATGGGGGTGGAGAGGAGGAGGGAAAAAATGGAAGTGGAGGACTGGGAAACGCTTAGGGGAGGTAACACACACGACTTGTAAAAGCATATTTCTGGCCTGGCGCGGTGGCTCACACCTGTAATCCCAGCACTTTGGGAGGCTGAGGTGGGCACATCACTTGAGGCCAAGAGTTCCAGAGCAGCCTGGCCAACATGGTGAAACCCCCGTCTCTGCTAAAAATACAAAAATTTGTCGGACATGGTGGCACCTGCCTGTAATCCCAGCTACTTGGGAGGCTGAGGCAGGAGAATCACTTGAATCCACAGGCAGAGGTTGCAGTGAACCAAAATCCAGCCACTGCACTTCAGCCTGGGCGGCAGAGTGAGATTCCGTCTGGAAAAAAAAAAAAAAAAAGAGCATATTTCTGCTTTTCACATTCTCTGCTTTGAATACTGTCGAGTCACAGGCCACTTCTCTTTCCAAATGATTCTCATCTGTCACCTTGCCCCCCTTTATACCACCTCAAGAACCAAGAGACCATCTCCTCTCACAGTCTCCCGCCCATCTGTCTTGACACCAGGTTTACATCCAAATACAGGTTTACCCAGAAGAGAACGAAACAATGTTCAGAACCCCTGAAAACTGTGTTCAAGGAAGTCATTTGGATTTTTTTGAGACAGGGGTCTCATTCTGTTGCCCAGGTTGGAGTGCAATGGTGCGGTCTTGGCTCGCTACAGCCTCTACCGCTCCTGCTCAAGTAATCCTTCCACCTCAGCCCCCTGAGTGACTGGGACTACAAGCACACGTCACCATGCTAGGCTAATTTTTGTATTTTTTATAGAGACTGTTTCACCATATTGCCCAGGTTGGTCTTGAACTCTTGGACTCAAGCAATCCACCTGCCTCGGCCTCCCAAAGTGCTCACAGGCATGAGCCAATGTGCCCAGCCTCATTTGATACTTTTAAAATATATTTTTCATATTTTTTTTCTCGAAGATGTCTCCCCCCATTGTGTAAGTTTCAGGTCTTACAAACCTGGATCCACCCCAGCAGTCTGAGTTGCATGCATACATACCTCCTATTTACATTGTCCCTCCTCCCACTATTATGTCACCTTTCTAAACACCGCAATTGGGAGATGAGACAATGTACGGGAACCAAGAACTGTTCTGGTGAAGAGGACCCGGGGCAGTGAGAGGGGCTAGGGACAAAAGGTGAATGGGGAGCTGGTTCAGGTTAGAAGAATGGGTGCACGTGAGGGGCATGTGGAGAATGCCAGTTGGGGGAGGGAGATGGGCTGAGCCTGTAGGCACAGTATACACATGTAGTAATGGTAGGGATGTATTATGCCCCACACCAGGTGTTGTCCTACATCAATGGGGTCACAACAAGCAAACCTGGAGTATCCTTGGTCTACTCCATGCCCTCCCGGAACCTGTCCCTGCGACTGGAGGGTCTCCAGGAGAAAGACTCTGGCCCCTACAGCTGTTCCGTGAATGTGCAAGACAAAAACGGCCAAGCTAGCGGCCATAGCATCAAAACCTTAGAACTCAATGTGCTGGGTGAGTGAGAAGCACAGACTTCCGGACCCCTCCCCACCCACACTGGGAGGTCTGGTGAGTCTCTCTCCTAAAGGGCGAGAGTTGGAGGAGGGACAAATGAAGTGACAGAAGGGTGCAGGGCAGAGGGAGAGGATCTGTGGGTCTCCTGGTTGTGGTTTTAATCTGTCTCCCCCTGCCCAGTCCCTCCAGCTCCTCCATCCTGCCGTCTCCAGGGTGTGCCCCGTGTGGGGGCCAACGTGACCCTGAGTTGCCAGTCTCCAAGGAGTAAGCCCGCTGTCCAGTACCAGTGGGATCGGCAGCTCCCATCCTTCCAGACTTTCTTTGCACCAGTGTTAGGTGAGGACACTTCTGGAAACAGCCGGGACTGTGGCTGGGGAAGGGGAAAGATGGGAGGTACCACAGGGACTGGGGTGAAAAGGGGAGCCAATGCTGACAAGCACGGGGGAGGAGGAGGAGGGTGTGGGGAGGATGGGGGCAGAGAAAGATGCCCTGCCAGGGCAGGTATTGTGTTAGGTGCGTTCACTGTGTATACAGAAAGGGGCTCTATAGCTGGAGTCTCTGTGTTCAAATTCCAGCTCTTCTAGTGACTAGCAGTGTGACTCAGTGCCTTCATTCTCAAATTTGTAAAATGCGGATTTTACACGCATCAGCTTGAACTCATTAGTGTGACTTGAACACACCAGTTATAAAAAAGTATTTTAGGGATAATTGAAAGATTTTTAATATGAAGTATTCAATGATTTTAGATAGTTATTTTATTAATTTCCTAGGCATGGCAATGCTATTGTGGCTATATGGGACAGCGTACTTCTTTTTTTGGAGATTTATGCTGAAGTGTTTACTTTAAAATGTCTAAGTAAAAGAAAGAAATCAAATAAATATGGCAAAAAGTTAGCAACTGTTGGATCTAGGTTGTGGAAATATGGATTTTCATTTTGCCTCTGTTTCTACTTTTCACATGACCATTTTTATAACAGTAGCTTTTTCTTTTTTAAAAATAATCTTTATTACCTCACAAGTTTGTTGGGAAATTGTGGCAAGTGCATACACATAAATAATCTAGAGTAGTCTTTGGCACAGGGTAAGCAGCCAATAAACATTCACTGTTATAATGATTAGTTCATATTGTCCTTTCAACACCATTAGGTAGGTCATATTGTCCCCATTTTACAGATGAAGAGATGGAGACCCTCAGATATCAACTACCTTGCTTAAAGTCAGTCACACGGCCTGTCCTGGAACCCATGTTTACCAGTTCCTACCCCAGTGTTCTTTCTCTCTCATCTCATCTGTCTTGCCGAAATAAAAGTAAAATGGTGTTTTGGTTGCTCTTTGCATCACTTTCTCTGCGGCCTCCTGTCGGATATCCACTGGGGGCTTTGACTGAGGAGTGGGAATGGAGGTTATTGCGCTAGCCAGTCTGCAGCTAGGAGCCGAGCCCAGCTGTCACACCTCTCCCCCAGTCAGGGAATAGACAAGCCATGACTCCCAGAGGGTCAAAGGGGACATTCCAGAGGAGGGAAATATATATAAATTTTATATATATATATATATATATATATATATATATTTTTTTTTTTTAATGGGAAAAAGGGTCCCTGGACTGATAGCTAAATTGTGTCCACAGATGTCATCCGTGGGTCTTTAAGTCTCACGAACCTTTCCTCTTCCATGGCTGGAGTCTATGTCTGCAAGGCCCACAATGAGGTGGGCACTGCCCAGTGTAATGTGACCCTGGAAGTGAGCACAGGTCAGTGAGGGGTAAGTGTGGTTAAGAAGAGTGGTCAATGGTGGGGGAGGGGTTGCAAGTGGGGAGGAGGCCTGTCTGCTGAGGCCTCTCATTGTAACAGGGCATGGAGCTTGCCCTGATCAAATGTTTGTACAAATGGTTGGTCAGTGACCAGTCATTTCCTGCTCAACAGCCACCCCTCTCCTTGACAGGGAAAAAGAGGGAATGTGTATGGTGGCAGAAGGGGTAGGGGGAGTGGGATTGGAGAGGGGTGGGAACCCCTCAGCTGGGTGTCCCCCTCTAACACGATGCCTTTTCCAGGGCCTGGAGCTGCGGTCGTTGCTGGAGCTGTTGTGGGTACCCTGGTTGGACTGGGGTTGCTGGCTGGGCTGGTCCTTTTGTACCACCGCCGGGGCAAGGCCCTGGAGGAGCCAGCCAATGATATCAAGTAAGTGTCCCTGGTCTCTGCTGCAGTGGGGGCTCTCCCTGCTCTCCTCACAGAGTCTGGGAATTCAGGCCCCTCTCATCTATTGGAATGGGGTCAGTGGCGGAAACATCATTCCTATGGGCAGATTTTAAGGGAGAGGGAAAGGGGTATTGAAGTGTGCAGGGAGAGGTGGCATATAAGACCAAGCATGTAGAAATGCTCTCCTCCTTCCCCCTCCCACTTCTGACCTCTTGTTATTTCTTTGATGACTAGGGAGGATGCCATTGCTCCCCGGACCCTGCCCTGGCCCAAGAGCTCAGACACAATCTCCAAGAATGGGACCCTTTCCTCTGTCACCTCCGCACGAGCCCTCCGGCCACCCCACGGCCCTCCCAGGCCTGGTGCATTGACCCCCACGCCCAGTCTCTCCAGCCAGGCCCTGCCCTCACCAAGACTGCCCACAACGGACGGGGCCAACCCTCAACCAATATCTCCCATCCCTGGTGGAGTTTCTTCCTCTGGCTTGAGCTGCATGGGTGCTGTGCTTGTGATGGTGCCCGCCCAGAGTCAAGCTGGCTCTCTGGTGTGATGACCCCGCCACTCATTGGCTAAAGGATTTGGGGTCTCTCTTTCCTATAGGGGTCACCTCTAGCACAGAGGCCTGAGTCATGGGAGAGTAATCACACTCCAGACCCTTAGTACTCTGCCCCCACCTCTCTTTACTGTGGGAAAACTGTCTCAGTAAGACCTAAGTGTCCAGGAGATAGAAGAAGAGGAAGTGGATCTGGAATTGGGAGGAGCCTCCACCCACCCCTGACTCCTCCCTGTGAAGCCAGCTGCTGAAATTAACTACTCACCAAGAGTGAGTGGCAGAGACTTCCAGTTACTGAGTCTCCCAGGCCCCCTTGATCTGTACCCCACCCCTATCTAACACCACCCTTTGCTCCCACTCCAGCTCCCTGTATTGATATAACCTGTCAGGCTGGCTTGGTTAGGTTTTACTGGGGCAGAGGATAGGGAATGTATTTTTAAAACTAACATGAAATATGTGTTGTTTTCATTTGCAAATTTCAATAAAGACACATAATGTATGTATGGGATAAGAAACAAGTTGCCTTTTCAAACTAAGAATTCTAGAAATTAAGCTTCAGGAGCACGCAAAGTGGACCCCTTCCCAAGCTGTGTACCCAGGAGGGCTTCTCCCCACAGGCTCAGAGCAGCTCTTCTAGTGTTTAGAAGGGTCCTTGTTTGTCACGTGGAGAAGAGGAGACTCTGAGCTACTCTGAACAGCAGAGGGATGAAGCTGGCAGCTTTCTGCTGGAGCTTGAGTGCTCCCAGCTACGGGGTTCGTGTACCTCATCTGCATCCTCTTCAGGGACAGGGGAGAGGAAGCTCAGGAGGGCTCCTCTCCCACACCACGGAATTCTTAACAAAAACACTTCTTGTCCATCTGGAAGAGATCTCTGTTGTTACTGAGGGAGAGCTGGGCATAGTATGGGGGTGCAGGTCTGTGTCCAAATTCTGCCATGTTTTTTCCTACCAAGGGTGGGGTCTCTTTTAGATCTCAGTTTCATGCCCACAGTGGCTGTGGAAATGGAGAGGTGCTCATTTCCACCGAGACTCCTACCTCAGCAAGTGGTGAAATGAAAAGCGGCGTGGACAGAAAGGGTTTGCGGCCTGGGGCTCACACTGATAGTGAGGCTCCGAGCTGGGGACCCCACTTGCCAGCTCTGGGGTAGCAGGACACCTTCCAAAGTCAGCTTTCCTCCCGGAGCTCCAGTGCTGAGCCCCTCTCTGCAGAAGGCCCACACCAAGCCCAGCCCTTTTCCCAAGGCCTGATAGCTTCAGACTTTGGGGAGAAGAGGAAGGAAGGAGGGAGCAGGAATAGAGAGATTGGAGAATTGGGGCTGGAGGAGAGGAGGGAGGCCCACTTTTTTTTTTTTTTTTAACCTGCGGTGCCGGCCTCTCCCCTGTTTGCTCTGAGATACCAGTCTCGCTCCTGCCCAGCCCGGGCGGCTACCCTTGGGTGCTCCCTTCCCTCCCCAACACCCAGACCGACCTTGATCGCCCACCTGGCAGGAGCAGGACAGGACGGATGGACGCGGCCATGGCCGAGCTCCCAGGGCCCTTTCTCTGCGGGGCCCTGCTAGGCTTGCTGTGCCTGAGTGGTGAGGAGGCGCCAGGCAGGACCACGGCGAGAACTGGGGGGCATAGGCCTGGCTTCCCGGGCTCCTTGGGACCCACTCTGTCCCCGCCAGGCCAGATGAGGCTGCCGTGGGCCTCAGGGGCCCTAAGGCGCCTGGGGTGAGGCCGGGGAGGGGGTGTCGAAGGCCCGGAGTGGGGAGGAGAGAGGCCCCCAGGCCGGCGGGCGAGTTCGGCCTCTCCGCCCGCACAGGCCTGAACCACCCCACCGCAGGGTTACTGTTTTCCTTTCTCTGCTAAACACACACACCGTCTTACCGGCCCGGTTCCGGCTCTTTTACCCACAAAGACCCGGCCCCTCCCGGAAACCTCAGGTTTTGGGAAGGGAGGGGTTGGATTGAGGGAAGAGCGTTGTGCTCTGGGGAGGGAGCCCCTAGCTTCCAATGTAGATGCCCGGGGGTGGGCCCGACCCTCCAGATCACTGGAATTTGGGTTCCTACCTCCCTCTGGTCCCCGGCCCCAGGGCTGGCCGTGGAGGTGAAGGTACCAACGGAGCCGCTGAGCACGCCCCTGGGGAAGACAGCCGAGCTGACCTGCACCTACAGCACGTCGGTGGGAGACAGCTTCGCCCTGGAGTGGAGCTTTGTGCAGCCTGGGAAGCCCATCTCTGAGTCCCATCCAGTGAGCTATGAGCAACTGCATGAAGCTGGGTTGGCCTGGAGGGACAGGAGCCCAGGAAGAGGGCATGGGGTAGGGAGGGGGCGTTTGGGGATCAGTATGCTTCGATGAAAAGGTAAGTGGGCTCTCCCAAGATCTTTTCAGAGCTGCAGTCTGCCTGACCCTATATCTTCCTTTCCTCTCCCATAGATCCTTTTTCCAACTCCCCTGCCTTAGTGTATCCATTGACACTAAGGTGTTGTGACTGATACCAAGATAATATGCTGCCTCTTCTGTCTCTCTCTTAGAGAGATGGGGGGGGGGGGAGAGAGAGATAGAGAGAGAGAGAAAGAGAAAGAGAGAGACCAATGGATCAGGTTCATTTAGCACCTAAAAGGGGGTGGTGTTTGGGAACAGAGAGACCTTTGAGGTTCCAGCTACAGGGTGTCAGCTCCCTGGCTGATGTAAGTCAGGGGCCTCTTATACCCACTTTGATGAGGAAGGACTGTAGAGTTGATGCTAGGCAGAAAAAGGCACATATGTGTGTCTTCTGCCTCTCCCCAGATCCTGTACTTCACCAATGGCCAACTATATCCAACTGGTTCTAAGTCAAAGCGGGTCAGCCTGCTTCAGAACCCCCCCACAGTGGGGGTGGCCACACTGAAACTGACTGACGTCCACCCATCAGATACAGGAACCTACCTCTGCCAAGTCAACAACCCACCAGATTTCTACACCAATGGGTTGGGGCTAATCAACCTTACTGTGCTGGGTAAGGCAGGCTGGGGATCCATGAGCCACATACTCTTTCACATACTTGGGGGGGGTTTGCACTGGTCCTGCTAAATCTCCAGTTTCTGACTTTTGACCCCAGCACACAACTGCACTGGGGGCCCCAAGCAAAAATACTCTCTCTTCAAGTCTTCTAATCCAGATGGTCATACTCCAACTCCACCCTCCACTGAGAGCATCTCCTCCATCAGAGCCTAATAACAGAGGGTGGGAGAGAAAGCCCTTCCCATACGTGGGGATCTGAGTCTGCTCCCAGAAGCTCCATCATGGGGGAGCCTCTCATTGGGAGTTGGATTCTGTCCCTCCCAAGGTCAGTGGCAGAGAAGGGGAGTGGCCATCAAAGGAACAAGGGCCGATATTACTGAGCAGCAACTTTGTGCTCAGAGCTTCTGTCTCAACCCAAACTAGAGCCTGTTCAGAGATGAGCAACCACAAAAACTATCAAAGAGGCTGGCAGTGTTTAGATGGAAAAGAGAAGGCCTAGGATGGGTGTATGACTGCTGGATTCAACTATCTGAAGGGCTGTCATGTGGAGGAGAGATTTTAATTTCTCTTTGTGGGCCCAAAGGGCAGGAACTGAAACCAATGGGTAGATATTATGTTAACACACATTTTGGCTCAACATGAGGAAGAGTTTTCTCTAACAATCAGAATTTCCAATAGTGGAAATCTCTCAGTTCCTGGGGATGCAGTGGTGTGTGGACACAAGAGGACCACTGTTTGATAGGGGTATTGAAGTAGAGAATGTAGCACCTAATGAAGTTGGGAGTGGGGTTGGAAGATTGCTGAGGAACTTTCTGTTTTTTGCAGTTCCCCCCAGTAATCCCTTATGCAGTCAGAGTGGACAAACCTCTGTGGGAGGCTCTACTGCACTGAGATGCAGCTCTTCCGAGGGGGCTCCTAAGCCAGTGTACAACTGGGTGCGTCTTGGATCTTTTCCTACACCTTCTCCTGGCAGCATGGTTCAAGGTAAGGGCCCAGGGCATCAGGAAGAGGGGACTGGAGACCTGGGTAAATCTGCCTCTTCCTTGGCTTCCTGTATTATTCCCTCCTGCCTGTCTTCCTGCACAGTGTGTGGCTGGGTGATCCTGGGAGTATTTCTCAAGCTGAATATGTTACTGATATCCTGGAAGAAAGTAGAGGGCAGGGAGCATTCTCTTGATGCCCACCCATCTGCCTTGGGGAGATTTCTTTCAGGTTTCCTAAGGGTCATGGATCACTTCCAAACTTCCTAGAGAGGAAACTGAGGCAGAGTAGCACGGACTGTCTTGAATCTTTTAACCAGTATCTTTGGAGGAGCCTTAGTTTCTCAGCTTCCTCTTCCTGGATTCAGTTGTTCTCTCCAGCCCCAGCAAACTCCTTTATCAATCCAGAAATGAATGAGCCACCCCCAGATCACCTCCTGGTATGTGCTTTACCTTCTCAGGCAAAGGTAAACAGTTTAGAAAAGCATTTGTGTCCACTTAGAGCCACCCTACAGGATGCAGTTTCTAGCAATCAAGCCTTTTACCCCAAACCAGGAACCTGACATCAGCTAGGAAGCACCCCACCCTGACTCCATGGCCAGTTTCTGAATCCTTCATGAGTGTACAGTCCTCCTCCTCCCAAAAAGGCAGCTATGTAGGGTGGAAAGAACAGGTAAGTTGTAGCAGCTTTGGAATTCCTCTCTGGGTCTCCTCAGATACACTACTTCCTTTTTCTGAACTGGTTTCCCCACCAATAAAAAAAAAATTAGTTCCTCCCTGACAGGATTGTTGTAAGGATGACATGAAATGTGCTGTCCTCATAGAGGTGCTCACTGAGTTGAATGGGCCGCAGAACACTTCCTCTTCATCCTCTAGATGAGGTGTCTGGCCAGCTCATTCTCACCAACCTCTCCCTGACCTCCTCGGGCACCTACCGCTGTGTGGCCACCAACCAGATGGGCAGTGCATCCTGTGAGCTGACCCTCTCTGTGACCGGTAGGGATGCTGGGTGGAGGCCAGGCCAGCAGCCTTGTGTTGGGGAAGCTGTCGGCTGGTGGGCCAAGGAAAGCCTGCAACTCTGAAGGTCCTGTATCTCCTTAGAACCCTCCGAAGGCCGAGTGGCCGGAGCTCTGATTGGGGTGCTCCTGGTCGTGCTGTTGCTGTCAGTTGCTGCGTTCTGTCTGATCAGGTTCCACAAAGAGAGGGGGAAGAAGCCCAAGGAGACATATGGGGGTAGTGACCTTCGGTGAGCAGAAGGGCTGGGGGATGGTGCAAGGAGGGAGGAAGGGGCTTGGGTTAAAAGCAGGTGCCTGCAGTTCTCAAACTCCAACATCATTCAGTGTGTTTAGGGGTAGGAGGTATTGTTCAGCCCTGGGATTTGCTGGTGGCAGCAGTATAACCTGTGTATTTGAGGGTGCAGGCAAGCAGTACAGGGTGGAGTGGCTGGTAAAAGCTGTGGCAGGGAAGCTCAGTTTGCAGGACTGCCCTGCCCCTCCTCATATTTAACAAAGTTTACTTTTCTGTTCTGAACCACCTGGGAGTAGTAGTGGCTTGTAGATGCCGGGAGCTGGATTTGTCCTGAGCAGTCAGCTGAGTTCAGTTCTTCCGTGGAGGAAATCAGGAAAGGGGAGGAGAAGCTGCCTCTGTCATCCACTTTAGTTGCCAGTCAGGGTCTAGGATAGAGATCAGAGCAATATTTCTCCAGGTGGAGTCCTCAGATTACCTGGACAGAAATCACCGGGAACTAGTTATACATTCAGATTCAGGCCACTCCTAGCCTTCCTAGAGTTGTGTGTTAGGGAGTGATGAGGCCCAGAAACTTCATTTTGACCAAAGTTCCGCAGATTATTCTCAAGCACAGTGAAATTTAAAAGTCCCCAGGTTAGAGGATGGCCCTCCTCTGCAGGAGGCTTCTACTGTTCACTAAGAACTTGCCTATACCCATCAGGGAGGATGCCATGGCTCCTGGGATCTCTGAGCACACTTCTGTGAGGGCTGATTCTAGCAAGGGGTTCCTGGAAAGACCCTCGTCTGCCAGCACCGTGACAACCACCAAGTCCAAGCTCCCTATGATTGTGTGACTTCTCCCAATCCCTGGGAGGGCGGTGAGGGGGAATATCAATAATTAAAGTCTATGGGTACCATACTGTCTCCTTCTTTCTGCTGGTATGGTGAATTCCTCCAGGCGGCAAGAGTATCAACAGTAAGAGAAGGAATGGGCTTGAAGTCCGAGAAAAGGTAGGTAGGAAGTTTGGTTGGGTCAAAGGGGTAGGTTTCAACCTAGGTGCCTCTCCACTTCAATCCACCAGCTCCCGATTTTTGGTTTGGCCCAAGGAGACTTGTTCAAGTTCCAAGCGGAGGCCTTGTGCACCCAAACTCCCTCCCCCGGCACCCTCTGAACACTTGGACATTCCTCTTTATTGTTCACATTCCAGCCCAGCACAGTCACATGCACACACGGAGATTAAAAACCTTTCGGCCACAGCCCCAGGAGCCCGGCGGGGGGGGGGGGGGGAAGGGCGGGGCCGACGGGGGCGGGGCGGGGCCGTGGAAGACTCCTCCTACCGAGCCTCCCAGGCGCTCGGCGTTTGCATAAACAAGAGAGCTGGAGAGGCTGCCCTCAACAGTGCGCTGGGGAAAGGGGAGGGAACGTGACAGGCAGGTGTGGGACAGGGACTTTTCTTCCGGTCAGAGCAAGGGGCGTCCGAAACCATAAAAACACTTTCCCTTCATCTCACCCCAGATCAAAGTCCTGAGGCTAGGCTGGGGCGGGAGTGGCACGGAGATGTAGGGCGCCCCTTTTAGCTGCGCACAGAACGAAAGAACTTGTTTTTTCTTTAAGTGAGTGTACTTGGGTGACGCTTAGGGCGCCCTCCGCAGTGCGCGCAGGAAAGCGCACTGAGGCTGCGGAGGCAGAGCTGCATGCTGGGTGCGGGGAGAGGTGGGCGAGAAGCAAAAGAAGGAAGATTTGGGAACGCATGGTTTAGGGTGGGGTGGAGTGGAAGGGCAAATGGGGACCATACTAGACTGCAGAACTAACTAAAAGGGCACGGACTCAGCGACTCCGCGACGGAGCCTGCCTGGGTGAGGGAGTCTCTGGGACGCAGGGGGCTCCCGTAGCTGGCAGGTTGCTGGGCAGGAGGGGGTCACAAACACGGCAGGGAAGTCTCGTCGCTGCGAAGGGAACGCGGCATCCATCTCTCCTCGGGAACTGAGGACAGAAAAGGTCTGAGAACCTGCCCTCTCCCGCCACTTCCTCTTCCCCCTCCTTTCCCCCTTTCAGTACCAGGATTCTTTGGGCGGGGAGTGCCAGGGGGCCTCAGTCACCCAGAACCCCTCACCCCGAGTCAAAGCGCTGAAATGCGCCCCGCGGCAGGTACGTGTGCGAGCCGCGATGTATTTCTGCCCCTCGGCCGGGCTTATGCAGCCAAATGGGGTGGCTTTGCATATGTATGTCCCCGTCGCAGCCTCGGGGGTCTGGATGTATCAGAAAACCTGCAGGGGCAGGGTGCATTTTCCCCGGCTGGGAGGGGTGAGGACGGGCAGAGGAAAGGGCTAGGGATTCCATCCTTTTCTCCTACTCAGGCGTCCCACCCCGCCGCCTAGGGGCCGTTCATTACCTTTGAAAATGCTCAGTTCTTCTTCGGTCCAGGGCGGGGCAGAAAGGAGGATACAGAGGGAGAAACAGGTGAGCTCCTGGAATCCGCCCAACCCTCAGCCTCTAACCACCCACCCACCTCCCATCTCAGATTTCTATCCCCCAACCCTTGGCTCCCTCCACGGCCCCTGCACCCCCAGCCCGCCCTTATTCTCCCCCTGCTCCTTCTGGGGAGGGCTGGGAAGGGCAGCTGTCAGCCTGCCGGCGCGCCGCCCGCCTCACCTGGCCTAGTCTCCGCTGGGGCCGCCGCCCGCGCCTCCCCGGGCCACCCCAGCTCCGCCAGGCCCCCCAGGGCCCGGGCCCTTCCGGCCGCGCTCTCCGCTCTTTATCTTCTTCCGAGCCATGTGGCCCCGAAAACTCGCCTGGATTTTGGCAGCGGCCGCGTTGGCGCCGGGGTCGTCCAGCGGGATGTCTAGAATGTCGTCGTCCGGCTTGGAGCAGGCGTTCTCCTGGGGGCGGAGCAGGAGGGTTCTTGTGGGGTCACTGTGTCTTGATCCGCGGGAGTGGGGTAGGAAGAGCCCTGAGGGACTGGGACTATAGCGATACGGGGGTGGGAGGTGCGGGGTGTCGAGCCTGGAGCAGGGCTATGGCAGGGACACGCACTGGGGCATGGGCAGCGACAGGCGAAGAAGGTTCAGGGCCAGGTGGACAGTCATGTCTCAATTCAGGAAAGAGAAGTGCAGGCAGGACTGGGTGTGGAAGAGCCAGGCCCATCACCAGCACCGAGTTAGGGGTGTGCAGAGCTGATTGGAGGCTGGTTTGGAGCAGCAAGGAAAACAGCGGCAGGCACTCCTGGAGTGGCCGCCTGTCCCCCTGCTCTCAGAGGGTAACTCCAGCTCAGAAGGACCCGGTCTGAGTCCAGGGTTTTCCATGGAGAGGGTGGAGAAGCCTCAGTCCGCCAGCCCTCTCCCCAGTAGAAATGCAGGAATCTCACAGCTGGAATTGGGGAGAAGTTGGGGATACTAGTCAGTGAGTCAGCCTCCCCCGACCTAAGACTAGAGGCCCAGAGATTGTTTTCCCATTGACTCTTCATTTTCCACTGCCCAAGGATGAACTCAGACACAGGAGATAGGCGATGATTTGGATGAAGTGATAGAGAAAAGTATTCACTCCAAGGAAAAAAAAAAAAGAAAAGGAAAGGAAAGGAAAGGAAAGGAAAAGACCAGCAGGAGCAGGAAGCCCTCCCCAGGGTGTGCTTATGATGAAGAAAGGAATTATGGTGATAACTACCACTTAAGCACTTATCTTGTTCCAGGTGCAATAACAGTGTTTTACAGGCATTATTTTATTTAGTCCCTCAAAATAAAGCTATTACGTACCCTTTTATGATTACCCCTAATAAAACTAACGATTAGACTGTTTAAAAACCTACCTGGGTCATACAGACAGTTACCAGTGGACCCAAGATTCAAACCTTTATATTTCAGAGTCCAGAATATATTTTTACCCCTACTTTTCAGGACAAGCAAATGCAGCCCAGTCAACCAACCAAGGTCTACCATTTGCTATAGGTGTGTGGCCTTCGGCAAGTTATCTCATCTTTTCCTATCTCAGCACCTTCCTCTAAAATATCAGGATAATATTATCTACCTCTATGGGTTGTGGGGAAGAATAAACAGCATGATATGCATAAAGTCTCTTGCACAACCTAGCTGCTCAATAAATGGTAGCTCTTATGATTGTCTTAAAAATAACATTAAGTTAATGTGAAATAGTTGTTTTTGCAGGCCAAAAGTGGTCATATAATAAGAATTTCATATGGTTCAACCTACTAATAATTAGGCCCACCTCTATGCTTCAAACTAGGTTTCTGTTTCTCTGATAGCCTGCCCTGGTTGAAAGTAGAAGGGGTTGGGGGATTGATGGTATAGATTGCAGAAAAAAGGCTATGGAATGGAGAGGAATTCAGCCTCTGAGCCCCTTTGTTGCTTAACATTACTTGCAGTATTAGCGTGGGTCAGGATGGGGATGGTTACTATGAAGTTAGAAGGACATTTCTCCTTTGATCTGGCTCTCTGGCTTCTAGGAATTTGCCTCCTTCTTTTTTTTTTTTTTTTTTTTTTCATGAAGTCTTCCACTGCTTTGACTATCTTTTTCTTCTAGGACACGAGATGACCAAGGTTTCACATAATAATGGTAATTCAGTTCTGCACATTCGCTCTCCCTGCCATCATCCATCCAGTTCATAGAAGTGGACAGGATATGAGCAAGGCTTCAGTGATCACTGTCCTAGCCAGATTCTGCCCCAGGGGCACAAGCCTTAAACTCCAGATGCCCAAGCCCCGGCTTAAAAATGGCTCCCCTCACCATGTTTCCCAAGGTTAGCCTCATTTCCTGGGCTTCACATTCTTCCATTTGTGCTCAAGATGCCCACAGTCGATTTAAACACAGGTAAAAGGAGTTACATTTTGGTAGAAGAGCCAAAGAAAACAAAAGTTACAAAAAGGCAGGTATGGTTGTGGAGGGGCCCAACACAGGTCTAGAGTGCTCAGAAAAGACTCCTTTGGAATGTTTTATTCTTAGAGCTCAAGTCTTTCTTGGGATATCCTCAGGGAACAGTAAGGCTTCTTCTCAAAAGAGGGTGACAACCATAAAAAAGAATTCCTGACCTACCTCTCCTCCTTGGCCTCGCAGCTGTGGAGGAGTGGGAAGGTTGAGTGGAGGAAGGGATATCTGCCTCCAACCACGCTAGACCCGACCTGCTGTCACCACCCGCCCCAGCTGGATCCAGAATGGAAACCTGGAATAGCAGGCAAAGCCACCCCCGACACGCCATGTTCCTCCCCAGAACCAGCTCCCTCTCCTTCAGCTGAATTGTCAGGACACAGCTGCCAGGTTGCCAGTCCACAGGTGGAAGTGGAAGGGGATTAAAAGGACCTGGGAAGAGGTTCATTGGTCATGGTGTCTGGCTAGTGCCTTCCGAAGCTACGGTTGTTGGTGTGTGCCTGAGAGTTCCATAGAAACTAGGGACTTCTGGGAGGGAGGAGGAGGTGGAAGGGGCCCTGGTCAGCAAAGCAGGAGCCAAGGCTTCTAGTCCCAACTGGGCACATCGCTTCATTTCTGAGAGTCTCATTTTCTTCAGCCACAACTAATGAATAAAGTCTCCTTCAGCTCCCAAATCCAAATAGCTTTAAGGATTTCCCCTGCTTGCTGCTTGTTATATGTCAGGCCCTGTACTAAGTGCTTTGCACATATTACCTCATTTAATCCCCATTTTGAGAAGTCAGGAAACAGCCTCTGAGACATTTTGTAACTTACCTAAGGTCACTCAGTTGACAAATAGTGAAGGGATGGATTCAGTAGCCTCTGCTGTTAGCCATTGCCTCAGGGCAGGTAATTATTTCTATGAATTCAGCAGGGCCAAGCCAACTAGACTAAGCAAAAGAAATGAGTAGGATCAAAAAAAAAAAAATGTTTCTTTCATGTGTTTTTTCATGCGCAGTGAATGCAGGGAAAGTCATATATATATGGCTATGTAAATCAGCAACTGCAATATTTGAATCAACAGGAATAAAAAGCCATTCCTCTGTCTCTTAAAAAAAAATAGGCAGATCTGTTTTCTTCTTCCTCATTTCTATTTGAGCCTCTGTACCAAGGAGAAATGAGAAGACAGGACTAGATTCTTCCCAAACACCAGGTGATGCGGTCAGTGAGGAGAGCTCCAGAATCCAAGAGGAAGAGGGACCTGCCTCTAGCCCCCAAGAGGTATGCTGTTCTTCCTACACATCGCAGCTCCCTCCCAGCACTGAGTCCCGCCCTCCACAGAAAGGGGAAGAAAATGCCCACCCCCAGCCCTGCCCTTCCCCAACCCTCCATCCGTCACCCTTTCTTCTTCTTCCTGTCCTCCTGCACAGTCTGATGTTGGTGCTCTCTCTTGCTCAGCCCTAAGACCTGCAGATCTCTAGGACAGGGCATGACTTGGGAAGGCTCCTTTGTACAGGGTGCACTGGAGGAGGTGCCCCAGGCCCTGGGCCATGGAGATAATTGTGTATCTGCTTCTTCTTTACCTTTTGGGTGGGTAGCCTTTCCTTGTTTAAGGGACACTGACTCGAACCATGTCTACTAATCCTTCAGTATGGTTCCCTGGGCACTCAAGAGCAATAGTTCCAGGAAGGGACCCCCACATCCTACTCTAATTACTCCTGCAGACACAGAGGAGACCAATTCCATTCCTTCCCTGGCCTCTTGGATTCTTTGTTTACTCACCTCTTTCCAGTGACCATGTCTCCCAGTTTCCCTTTCCCAGCAACACTCCCCTCTCATCCTCACCTCTCCCCTCCCCCCAGCTCATTTCCCAGAACCCACCATCCATTTATCTTCTCTACTTTATACAACACTGCTGGGAGGAGGGGCTCTTCCTCAGTGGAGCCCAGGAACCTCCATGAGGAGCCCATTTCTCCCTTCACAACCAAAAAACTGCTTCCTGTAGAATAACAAGCAGAGGGAAAAGGCTGGAAGGAGATATGTTATCGGGGTGTTCTTCAGGGGGTGGGACTGTAAGTGACTGACATATTTCTTTTTCATACTTTTCTCTAGTTTTTACATTTTCTATTATGAGCAGATTACTTTTATAATCAGTAAATATTTAGAGGCGAGGTTAAAGCACAGCTCTTCGAAGAAGACAGGGCTATGTTTGAATCCTGCCTCCACGCTTAGGAGTCATCCTTCCTTGGAAAGATCTAACTTGCTAAACCTCAGTTGGCATATCTGTGAAATAATACCTACCTCACAGGGTTGTTGCGATGATTAAATATAAAGTGCTGACTACAGGGCAGGCATTCAGAAACTGGCAACTATTATTGAAACTAATAGGAGTTAAAATGGCAGCAACCACCACTTGCCCCTAAGTTTTCTCTGCCTCTTTGTACCCAGACATGGGAAAGTGTCACCTATTATAGTACTGGGCTATCCTTTCCTTCCAAAGCTCACTTTTTTTCCTTTACTGTGCCATAAGGTGGCAAAGTCAGTAACCTCGTGTATCATTAGCTGGTTGACTGAATGACTGAAAATACAAGGACTTTGGAATAGTCTTTCTCCGAGTGCAGAGAGAGGCAAAAAACAAATACGCAAACAAATACATTTCATATACGTATGACCACTATACTCTTCCAGTGAGGCAGGAGCCAGGGCCTGTGCCAGGCGCTTTCATACCTAGTCACCTTAACAGCAGCCCTCTCAGGCGCTGGGCACTCGCAGTACCCCGGTTTCCGCGTGGGCGCTGACAAATTGCAGACACTTCCTTCCCTCGCCAGCAGGGCTCTCTCGCGGTCACTTCACCCAGCCCCTTCCGAGCGAGAAGGCCTTGGGGGCCGGGACAACCCCTCCCTAGAACCACCCTGACTAGGCTCTTTGCAGCCAGCATCACTACCGAGCTAACCAATATGGACCAGCCCGCGCTGCACAGGGAGCTTAGGCGATCGTTGGAGGGTCATGAGAATCAGCCTGTCCGCCCACCGACGGCGGCGGCAGGGGATGGGGAACGGATTGGGGGCCAAATGACAGGAGAAAGGAGTCGCCGCAGTGTCTCCAGGCGATGGTTTCCAGCGTCCCACTGGGGAGGAAGTTCCTCCTGTCACCTAACCTGCAGTTCCCCTGTTGCAGAGCCCTGCCGAGCTCCCAGTCCAGCCCAGGCTGCCTGGCGGATGGGCGCTCAGACGCCCCCGCGAGTTGAGGAGCATTTTTCCTACGGCTTCCAAGTCGGGCGGGCGCCTTCCACCATCCACCACCCACGTCTCGGCAAGGACCCCTTTTCTTTTTGCTCCTAGGTCTTCTGCATCCACTTCCATTCCTCACTCGCCCTTCAGGGCTTTCTCAGGCGTCTCTCGCAGCAGACCCCGCCAAGTGCCCCTCCCCCGGGCCCTCTAACTTACGGTGCAGCAGTCCATGCTGGTGTCGGGGGTCCTCGGCGGGGACCAAGGCTGGCGCAGGGCGGGGGTGGGGTCTGTGTGGTGCCGGGTGGGGGCTCTGGGGCAGTCGGCAGCCAGCCGACCGGCGCCGAACCTGCAGCTCAGCTCTCGGGTCCGGTCTCCCGCGCTCGGCTCCGCTCGCGAATGTAACCTGAGCCCCGCGGCCGGGAAGCCAATCAGGAGCAGCCTCCGGCAGGGTGGGCGGGGAGAAGTGGAGGGAGGACCACGCCCTCTCGCGGCTGTCTCCGCCGCGCTCCCGCTCCTGCCCCAGCCCCTCCGCCTACACGCTTGTATCCAAGCCTCCTACACACTCCATCCTCCCGGGCGCAATCCCCTGGCTTGCTAGGCGGCAGACTGCCAGGCAGATGTACGCCGGAGTAGGCAGGAGGACCCCGACACCCCGAGCACAAACACCCACATCTGGGCACAGCACCCCCTCCCGCTTATAGAAAACCACGCATCCCTCACCCACCCCTCCACACTTCCACAACCTAGCAGGAGTCCCAAATATGGCTCCCTCTAACTTCACTCCCCCTCAGTCCGCAAAGAAAGGCTCCCTAAGACGTGCGGTAAAAAGGTCTCATCATCACTCCTGCTACAGAGGGAGAAACCTGTTGGTACAACCTGGCCATGGGCATGCGTCCACGCAAAAGCTCACAAGCCCCACATGTCCACATATGATTTTCCCAGGCCGCCTTCCAACATACAGACACTGCAGACACAACCTGCAAAAATAACTACGCAGCCCTTCAGTTTCAGGTAAGTGTGAACACCCTGTTGTGGGCGCCCGCGCGCTCACGCACGCACACGGTCACCCAACTCAAGCTGTCAGCACGACATATCTATTATTGATCTGTCTATATGAGCTGCAGCAAACAAACAAAATCATATATGCACAACATCTATTTTTGATGCATTTATATATGGGCACCGACTTGGAAGAAGTATCCTCCTCCCTTTCATACCAGACTCGGCCTAACCTTTTAAGCTACTGCCTCAGAATAAGGCAAAAGCTGGCCACACTCGCCCTTGCTCCTGGGAAGAAGAAAAATACCCTAAACCCAAGTATAGAGAATTCGAAGTAATTGGCTCTTGGGTCCAAGATGAGGCAGGATGTGGGCTTCGTGAGAGGCTGGGAAGGGGAGCTATGGAAAGAGCATCTGGGAGGGACAGCCTGCCACTGTTGTGGTCGTCAGCCTCCCCCAACTCGGCAGGGTAGAAGAGCTGGCAGTGTGGCTTGTTATGTGGGTAGGGTAGGCCTTCTCTGAGAAAACTAGAAAGTCTTTCTCAGCTAAGGTCCCAGAGAAGGGAAGGAGGAAAGGATGGCTGCTGCTGGGAGCAAAGGTGGGAAATGCCCTGTGGCTTCGGGTGGGACAGCAGATCCTGCGACAGGTCTACTGTACATCCCCAGCCCCCGGCCATGGCCAGGAACCACATGGCAGTGACATGCTTCCTTCCCACCTAGATGTTTGGGCCCGAGGCTCTGCTTGCCAAGGGAAAAATGAGTGGGAGGGAAATGCCTGTGTCCATTCAGGGTGGGGATAAGTTTAGCCAGCTTGCAGGCCCAGGCTGAGCTGGATGCTGGCCGGGATTCCAGGGCTTGGGGTGTAGGGGTGTCTCCCCCAGCATGTTTGGGACCCACCCACTTTTGTAATGAAAAATCTGTTCCCCAATCTGTCTCTGGCACATCCTCCATCTCCCCACCTCCACCAAATGGCCAGATGTCCTGGGAACTCAGGCCCTTGCCTAAATGACGGGCACATCTGTGACCTTAGGTTGTGCCAATTCCTGCGGGACTTCAACTCCAGAATCCAGAGAGGAGAGGAAAGGGGAAAATTAGGGGACAGAGTGGATACCAGGCCTAGACTCTGTGCTTTTCTCTTCCCAAATTAGAGCTGAGGAATTCGGGATTTGGTGAGTTTGCAGTAAAGTCTCCCAAGTTGCTAGGCAACATCCCTCTGCAGACTGCACTGCCTCTGGGCCCTTCTTCCTGCTGGTCAGAACTGAAGGGGGGGGGTATCTTTACAACACTCCCCCCCCTACCAACTCCCACACAGGCAACACAGCCCTTCCCTCTTCCTGAAGGACACCTTTGTGTGGGGTGAGGGTGTCTCTGAACACTGGAGGGCCCATAGGAGGACAGATACGGCAACTGTCAGTTCCATCCGCAAAGCAACCATTTCAGCAACAGCCCACTCAGGGCGCCTACGCAGAACTGGCCACAGTGCTGGCCCTGGGGGATGGGAAGGCTCTGAGGTGAAGAAAAGACAGACAGGAAGGCAGAGCCTGAGATGAGAAGACAGACACTCGCAAACTCAAATACCAGTGGCAGGAGCAGCAACACATATGGCCTCATAGAAATTACACACACAGACCCAGAGATGCAGACACACACACTGCCCACACACCCAGAGACACACACCCTGCACGGGCTGTCACCCACTGACATCCAAAGACATGCTCAGCGTGGGCCCCTTAACCGCTGTGGGGCCGGGGCATCCACTAGCCCTAGTGAAAAGTCCCTCTTCTGAGCCTCTAGGTGGCTGGGGTTTGCCAGCAAGGTAGACTGGTAGGACTCAGCCTGTGATACTCAAATAGATGAGCTAGGAGAAAGGACAGATGCAGTAAGGGATGGCTGGGTCTGCCTCTGCAGGCTCTGGTCTTTGGCAGAATGATGCCAAGTTATACTCCCCATGGTAACCTGCCTGGCCTAGGGCCTGGGTGCCACTGGTCAACATTTGGAGTATGACTTACTGGCCAGATGGGCTTAGACTCGTAGTTGTTCTTGATTTTTCGAATTTTAAAGCTGCTCATCTACTGTGTGCAGCCCCCATAGCTACTGAAGGAGAATGGCTGGCCTGGAAAGGAGATGAGCTCTGGAGGGGAAGGGTCAGGTTAGAGAGGCAGCTGGGGCATGTTGTTGGGTGCCGTGGGATGGAACCAGCAGGAAGCACGGAGGTGAGAGGGGTAGGTGAGGGATAGACAAAAGAGAGGATAAAAGATGGATTAGTGGGAAGCTCCTGTGGTCCAATACAGATTCTTCTTGGGACAGATGGAAGGGGATTTGGAGAGGGTTGGTCCTAGTAAGCAGGGAGAAAAAGCCAAGGCATGTGACAATCTATTTGCCAATAACTTGTGGCTTCCCCTCCTCGGAGTGGGCACCTTCTGAACATCACATCCCAGCTCAAGCCCACGGAGGGACTCATAATCAGAAGGGGGCTAGAAAGTAAGAGGCCTGTGCCTTTGGTGGAGCTGATCTGGGGGCTTCTTAGGTCAGGATTTTACCCATTTGAGTGGAGGGGGTGGAGGTAGCAGGAAATTCAGTTTTCTCTGCAAATATTTCAGCTTTTGCTGTTGTAGTATTTTTAGCAACCTGGTTGGCAGAGGAGGAGCCCGGGTACATTTTTAAAGGGGCCTCTGCCAAGCTGGAGGCCTCTTCCCACCCTCACCCCACATGTCAGAAAGGAGAGGGGGAGAAAACACGTGGTTTAAGGGGTCCATTCAAAGGTAGAAATCAGGTTTGCTGGACATTAGGTGACCGTTAAGTCATTTTCACCAGTAGTCATTTCGTTCAGTCATTGTCAGCATCGTGATTGTTACCAGCATTATCAAGAGGAGTAAATATGTATTGAACTTCTGCTATGTTCAGGGTGCTGCTAGGGAGGCAATATGGAAGGCTTGATATAATATATTTGCTAAGATGGGGAAAGAACCACTATTCCAGAGTGAGTTCTAGGCTAAATCTGAATAGCACTTTACAAAGTGCTACCACATCTATCATTTAAAGTGGTGTTCTTGAGAACAGTGTGAGGAGGTGTCTTCCTTCCTTCCTTCCTTCCTTCCTCCCTTCCTTCCTTCCTTCCTTTCTCTTTCTTTCTCTTTCTTTCTTTCTCTCTTTCTTTCTCTCTTTCTTTCTTTTTCTTTTCTTTCTCTTTCTTCTTTTTTTTTTTTTTTTTTTTTGAGACAGAGTCACACGCTGTCACCCAGGTTGGAGTGCAGTGGCACAATCTTAAGCAACCTCCACCTCCCAGGTTCAAGGGATTCTCCTGCCTCAGCCTCCTGAGTAGCTGGGATTACAGGCGCCCACCACCACACCTGGCTAATTTTTTTGTACTTTTAGTAGAGAAGGGGTTTTGTCATGTTTGCCAGGTTGGTCTCGAACTCTTGGCCTCAAGTGATCTGCCTGCCTCAGCCTCCCAAAGTGCTGGGATTACAGGAGTGAGCCACCATGCCCAGTCTAGGAGGTACTGTTATTTCTAAACTTTTTCTGAGGAGGAAACTGAGGCTGGGAGAGGTTAAGTGACTTGCTATTTGTCCAGCATTAGATCTCTGTTGAAATGCAGAACTAGGACTAAAACCCAGGAGCTCTGACTTCCAATTCTGTGTTTCTCCTCTACAGTGCTCCTAGCATATGCTAAGCAAATCAGACGTAATCCCTTTTCTCTTGGATGTTGTAATCTGATGGAAAAAGTACATATATGTGTGCATATGTGTGTATAAAATAAAGTAATGAATGATAGATACCAAAGGAATTAAGCTGGCAGTACCTGTTATGGGAGTTGAGGTGTGGGAGAAATGACTGAGAATTTGAAAGGTCAAGGAAGGCTCCCTGGATGATGGTTTGAAGCAAGTGTGAATCTAAAAGTATCTGAGACAGTTATCAATCAATTTGGAGAGTTCACATTTTGCCAAGTTAAGGAAGCACCTGTTGACATATCCTCAAGAGGTGCAGATGACGTGTGCCTGAGGTAGTTGGGTATAAGCTTGCTTTACAAGCTTGTACAAGGGGTACAGCTTGCTTTTATACTTTTAGGAAGACACAATACATCAATCAATACTTGTAAGATGTACATTGGTTTGATCTGGAAAGATGGGACAACTTGAAGCTGTGGTGGAGGGTGGTGGCTTCCGGGTTATAGGTAGATTTAAAATTTTTCTGATTGGCAATCAGTTGAAAGAGTTATTATCTAAAGACTTGGAATCAATAGAAAGGAAATGTCTGGCTTACATTGATAAGCAGAGTTTTATCATGCAAACAAAGCCTCCAGGTAGCAGGCTGCAGAGAGAATAGATGGTAAATGTTTCTTATCAGACTTAAGGTCTGTGTTGATGTTAATGCTGGTCGGCTTTTCCTGAATTCCAAAAGAGAGGAGGGTATAATGAAGCATGTCAGACCCACTGCCTTCCCATCGTGGCCTGAACTAGTCAGGTTAACTTTGGAATGCCCTTGGTTGAAAGGAGGGGCTTGTTCAGATGGATGGGGGAGCCTTAGAATTTTATTTTTGGCTTACACAAAAATACGATTTAGGTAAGTGAAGAGGGCCAGTAGTGGGCAGAAGAGCATTTGGGGCAGGAGCAAATGTGAGCCATGCACCACACTTAGTGTCCCTGTAAGTGCAGGCCACCCCAGCCCAGAAGGGCCCTGAGGACAGCAGGCCCAGTCTCTTTCCTCTCACCCAGGGTTTTATGTCCAAAGCTCAGTGCTCTGAATTCATCTACAGTACCATAGCCCTGCTCTTCCTCAGAGCTCTAATGCACACCTGCCCCTTGCTTCTATAGAAGTGCCAGGTGTCTGGCTCCTCTGCCTTCATCCTATTTTTTCTAGGCCTCAGATGTAGTTCAAAGCCCTGGATGTGTTAGCTCCTTATTCCTATTTTGCTCCAAATACCTACTTGTTCTTATCTTTCCACCTCCCTTTCCTCAGCTTGCTTCCCCACCTCTCCTAATGTGTGAAAGCTCCTGATGGCTAAGCAATGTGTGTCCCTGCTGGGCCTGCACATCTTGCCTGCAAGCATTAGACCAGCACAACTTTTTAATAACAAGGCACCAACCATTTGAATAACAAATTCTAGAACAAACCTAATAATAAGCATTTCAGTGTTGGTCCAGACAAAGGCCTGTTTTAATTGATTTCTGCAAAAAGACTTACATGAGATGTAGTTTTTACCTTATTTCCTAGTCCATTTAAGGACGTTTGCTCCTTTTGTGGTTCTGCTGGATAGTCAGATACAAGAAGTTCCTGGTTTAACCAGCAATGCATGCCTGCTGGACCAAGTGAGATTCAGGCCATTCTCCCCATCATTGTCTACCTCTAGGTAGAAGGAAGGGGGCACTCTTATCCAGGACAGGGATACCCTCATAAAATCATCCAGAATGAGTGGCTCTTGCCTGCGTGTATGTGGTCAGCATCCCAGGCTCACACTTTTCCATGCTGATGCTCTCTGGTCTGACAGCTTGGACTGATGGTTCTAATCTGGATCCACTGGCTATGGCTATGTCATTAATTTGACATCTAGTATTTATTGCTTCATATTAACACTTAAAAAACTTTTTTTATGTTAGAAAAGCTTAAACGTAGGCAAAAGTAAATAAAGTAATGAACTCCCCTGTACGCATCATCCACATTCAATAATTCTCAACTTATCATCAAACTTCTTTAATTCATATGCCTTCCGATTCCCCCATTATCATTTCATTGATATATATCTAAGCACGTCTCTCTGAAAAATAAGGACACTTCCGTACTTATTTTTAAAGCATCTGTTAATTAGCCTTATATAAGCTCTGCGGGGAAACAGATTAGATTCTGAGGCTCCAGTGTACAATATGGCAGCTACAGTTAATAATACTATATTGTTTACTCGAAATTTGCTAGGAGAGTAGATCTTAAGTGTGCTCACCACACACACGTACACCAAAAATGGCACCTCTGTGTAGTGATGGATGTGTTAACTAATTTGATGTGGTAATCATTTCACAATGTATACATATTTTAAATCATCCCACTGTACATTTTGAATATATACAATTTTTATTTGTCAATTATACCTCAATAAAGCTTGAAAAATATAAAATGAAGGCTGGGCGTGGTGGCTCATGCCTGTAATCCCAGCACTTTGGGAGGCTGAGGCAGGCAGATCAATTGAGCCCAGGAGTTTGAGACCAACCTGGGCAACATGGTGAAACCCCATCTCTAAAAAAAATGCAAAAATTAGCCAGGCATGGTGGTGCATGCCTGTAGTCTCAGCTACTTGGGTGGCTGAAGTGGAGGGTCACCTGAACCTGGGAAGTCAAGGCTGATTGTGCCACTGCACTCCAGCCTGATAGAGAAAGACTCTGTCAAAAAAAAAAAAAAAAAAAAAGAAAAATACAAAAACATAGAGAAAAAAATAAGGAAAGAGATTAGAGATGTTGTCTTTACCACTGTAGCCTTAGCACAATATCCAGAACATAGTGGATACTCAATAAACAGTTTTTGAATAATTGAATGAATAAGCAGGAGAATGAATGAATATATGTCAGAGAAAGCAAGCAGTAAAGAAAAGTATATTGCTGTGGTCAGGCATGACCTTCTTTGTAGCAGGCCATGATTCTCTTAGAGGTCCAGGTATGTCTTCAGCGAGAACTCACAGTTAGGCTTTAAATAGGGAGGCAGCTCTTCATCTCTCTGAGATTTGGTGTTGAGGCTTCCATTCTGAGGAGCGGAGACAGAGAGAAAGTTGATGCTGAGGTGGCCTCTTTTGGGGAGCATTTGGGAGACAGAACAAGATCGGGCCTGAAAGCCAGGAAGGAGCCACGTCTGTTCCAATGTGTCTAGTTTAATGTCACTCTCTGTCTAGTTCCATTTTATTATTTCCTTTCTTTAACTTGGTTAAGCAATTCTACTTTGTCTTAGCTGTGCTAGGGGACATTCAAAGAAGAGTTATATACTTGGCCTTGGGCCAGAGAGGCCAGGGTGGACAGTCAGCTTGGTGGCAGCAGTCCTTATGGAGGCATCACAAGAGGAAGCAACTTTCAGCCTTTGTGGCCTTAGTGTCCTGTTGCATGTGGAGATTTGTTTCCAGTGCTATTCTTGGAGGGTTTTATTTTTATTTAAAAAGATGAGACATTTCTTTCATTGGGTGGTCTGACATAGCAGATTCCAATTGCTTAAATAAGCTCATAGGCTAATGACTTCTGCCTACCAGGTCAAAGCGGCAGCCTGTTGAGTAGACGAAGACCACATTTTCACTGCTGTTTATAAGGAATTAAGGGCCTAACACCTATCATCTTCTCTAAACCAATCCAAGTCAGTCATCTGGGTGAAGATGGTGTTACCAATAATCATCTTCACTGAGTTTTCATATGAGCTTCTCATAGTAAGTGTTGGCATGTTCTGAAGTTTTGGACTTCAGAAGAAAGAAGACATTGACAGGATTGTTCCAGTGGACTGTCATCCACTATGGCCAAGATACAGATGAGCAGATATTAGAAGTCAGCCTTTGCAAGGCCTTGGTGGCAGGCCATGTGCAAGCCAAAGCTTCTTCAAGGGTATTCCCAAAGTGAATGATACATCACATACCCCGGACTTGGATCATGACACAGGAATTGGTCATATGAACAAATGTCTTTCTTTATGTAAAAATGAGAGTTCTTTTACCCAGATAAGCCCTGGCTCTAATCCTGGAAAGTGATGATTGTTTTGACTTTTTTTCTTCTTTTTGGTCAGACTGAAGCACTGAAAGGTAAAGGATTATTAACTACAAGTTTTTGTTATTCTGTAGTTTGGGTGGGACATTTAAGTTTAATGAGATAGGTACTGATAGTTATTTGGGTTGCTGTATTTGTGTTATTTTTGCTTTGTCTTCGTGGGATTGTGTGTTGGAGTGGGGTGACTGAGGGGAGAGCTGGAACGTGAGCTCTTTTTGGATTGGGTTGTTAGTGGAAATGTTCTCTCTGCTTAGAGAAAAGGCATGTTTAGAGAGAAGGAAATGAAAGTAAAAACTACACTTCCTTTTGACCCTGGGGTCTTAAGATAACTCTTCCATAGATGTTCAGCGTTCGTATATACCTAGTAGAGAGAGTCAAAGGTTTGTACTGGACACAATCCTATCTAGTAGATGTTCTTCAAAAGAGGAAGAATATAAAGCTTGATCCTTAAAGGAGAGACAATACTTTCTTTTTTTTCTTTTGATCTGAAGTCTCACTCTGTCACTCAGGCTGGAGTACAGTGGTGAGATCTCAGCTCACTGCAACCTCTGCCTCCCAGCTTCAAGCGATTCTCCTGCCTCAGACTCCTGAATAGCTGGGACTGTAGACACTTGCCACCACTTCTGGCTCATTTTTGTATTTTTAGTAGAGACGGCGTTTCGCCATGTTGCAGGCTGGTCTTGAACTCCTGACCTCAAGTGATCCACCTGCCTCAGCCTCTTAAAGTGCTGGGATTACAGGTGTGAGCCACTGCGCCCAGCCTGAAGAAGAGAAAACATTTTCTGTTCCACTCCACTCCCCAGGATGGTGGAGCTATGCTACTTTACTATTTGCTAAACACATATCAGATCATGACAACAAGGTCCTGCACTTTGGATAATAAGTGGGATTGTACAGACCTTAATGAAACCATCATGGCAGACACTGTTGCTTACCTAGTCAATATCCATGCACTCCCTGTTCTTGCTTGATAACACAACTGCAGTTTTGTTGGGGTGGTTATGGATCCAGACGTGACAATGGGCCATAGTCTAAGCCTGTTTAGGGCTAATCGTGAGACACAGATATAGCCAGTGATATACAAGCTGATTTTTGCTGAGAAATCTGAAAAAGCTCCTACTTCCCAGACAGGAGAGGGCACATGGTATTGCCAGTCTCTGTTTCTTATTCCCTCAATACAGAGCTGAAGTCTGGAGCTGTATCAGCTGTCTTATGACCATGAAGCAAAATGTCAATATGATAAAATCATGAGGAAAAAACCCCTCATAATCCTATAGACTTAAGCCACTATCATTCAGTCTTTCTATAACATTTATATGAATGAGGCTGGACTCGGTGGCTCACCCCTGTAATCCCGGCACTTGGGAGGCTGAGGCAGGCAAATCACTTGAGGTCAGGAGTTCAAGACCAGTCTGGCCAACATGGTGAAACCCTTGTCTCTACTAAAAATAGAAAAATTAGCCAGGTGTGGTGGCAGGTGCTTGTAATCCCAGCTACTCAGGAGGCTGAGGCAGGAGAATCGCTTGAACCCAGGAGGCAAAGTTTGCAGCGAGCTGAGACTGTGCCACTGCACTCCAGCCTGGGAGAGAAAGCGAGACTATCTCAAAGAAACAAAACACAGATTTATGTGAATGACTCCCTAATATGCCACAATAATACAAGAGATGTTCGAATGCATCAGATCAATGCACCTATCTTTTTGACAAGATAGGGACAGCATGTGGAAGTTGTTTCCAAGGATTCTTTGATAACAGACCCTGAAATGTCTAAGTTGGGATACCTTTAATTCAGACATAAATTTATGCAATCTTGTGCAACCTTGATTTCCTAATGGGTTTTTCTAGCTTGGCTTTGCTTAGCTGAAAGAACCATCGCAGGATTCCAAGTGACTGTTTGTTGTTCCCGTAGTCATACTCAGGCCTTTGCCCCCCGGTCTGTCTCATTATTTCTATCATGTCAACCTCTCCCAGTTGTCCCGCGTCTGGAGTATGGGCTTGCTATAATTTGAATTACTAGTAACTAAGGAAATTCCTTTAAGACAAAGATGAGGACCCAGAGATAGATGAGGACTGGATGGGTTTAGGCATTTTATCTCTCAGCCAAATGGCTGATGTATATTGGTTTTTTTATTTTTTTAGATGGAGTCTCTCTCTGTCACCCAGGCGGGAGTGCAGTGGCACGATGGCGGCTCACTGCAAGCTCTGCCTCCCGGGTTCGCGCCATTCTCCTGCCTCGGCCTTCTGAGTAGCTGGCACTACAGATGCCCACCACCACACCCAGCTAATTTTTTTGTATTTTTAGTAGAGATGTAGTTTCACGGTGATAGCCAGGATGGTCTCGATCTCCTGACCTTGTGATCCGCCCGCCTCAGCCTCCCAAAGTGCTGGGATTACAGGCTTGAGCCACCGCACCCGGCGTATATTGGTTTTAAAAAAGTGATAGATGGTAGGACCTTACTCCCTTATGAATGGCAGTGAATGGCTGGTCCTCATTCCACCCAGCTGGCCACTGGTTTGGCCTGGTAGGCAGTAGTCATTAACCCACGAACATTGTCAAGGGAATTAGAATCAACCGCGTCAGACAACCCAATGAGGAAACTTCTCATCTCTTTCAATAAAAACAAAACCCTCCAAAGTTAGCACTGGGAGAATATCAATTAAAGGCAGAGTTAATGTTCATCTAGAGTCCCTCATTTGTGCAGCCTTTGGAGCTCCTTCAGTGGGTGGCTCCCATCCTCCACCATTCCTGCAGACAGCACTCGGTAGTCTGTAACAGTTGCCAATCTAGTTATTTGGATATTCTGAAAGATTAATTAGATACCCTTAGGACAAGGACTCCCTGAAAGTTCTTGTATTGCTTAAAATGAGTATTACTTACTTTTAATTATTAGATGGAAATGGCATATACTGACAAGCAGAAACCTCGAGGACACTGGTAGGGCACTTCTTTTTATTATACATTTGTATTATTGTCAACCAATGTATACATACATATGTACAAGGGCTTAAACATTTATCTTAGGCTGGGCACTGTGGCTCACACTTGTAATCCCAGCACTTTGGGAGGGCAAGGTGGAAGAATCGCTTCAGCCCAGGAGTTCCAGATCAGCCTGGGCAACACAGTGAGACCCTGTCTTTACAAAAAACGAAAAAGTTAGCTGGGCATGGTGGCACACGCCTGTAATCCCAGCTACTCAGAAGGCTGCGGCAGGAGGATGGCTTAAGCCCAAAAGTTCAAGGCTGCGGTGAGCTAGGATCACACCACTGCACTCTAGCCTGGGCAACAGAGTGAGACCCTGCCTCTAAAAATAGAAAAATAAAAATAATTTATCTTAAACTAAAGCAAAGATTCTGCAAATTTAGAAGGTCTTAAACCATTTTCCGGGAAGCACTTTCTGTGCCAAATCTTTATTATGAGCATTTATTATGTGCCATCTGCTTTATACTAAGTGCATTACATACTGTATTGATCAAGACTCTTTGGGTGGAAAAGGATAGAAACTCAACTTACATTAACATAAGCACTGACTCACTGAAAGGGCAGAGGTGGAGTTCCAGGAATGTAAAATCTTATTAAGACTCTCTTCCTCCCTTTGTGTTTCTTGTTTCTGCTTCATTCTGCATAATGCTGACATTTCCATAATGCTGGAACGGTGGCTGCAGGCAGCTCTGAACTTAAGCCATTTTAGCCTTGGGACCAAGGAAGAAATAGAATTCTTCAATTCCAACCTCATTAATAATAATTGTAAAATTCCCAGAGGAGATCACTGATAAACCAGATTTGAGCCTTATGCCTATCCTAGCACCAACCCTTGTGGCTAGGTGAGGGAAGTATTATAATTGACCCAGCCTGTGGCACAACCGTGTGGCCAACTGGATTCTGTGACTGGCAGGGCCCTGCAGAACCATTTGGTAAGAGTGGGGTAAGAGCAGTTCCACAAAAGAAAAGGGTGTTTTGGACTGGATGACTAAAGAATGCACACGCATCTCAATACTTTATGTTGTGTCATGCCCACAATAATCCAAGCAAATGCCAATGGTGAAGAAATACCATTCCCCATGTTTTATAGGTAAAAAATATATATATACGGGGAAAAGAAAGGTTAAGTAACTTGAACAAGGCCATACAGCTGGTAGGCAGTAAAGCTGGGCTTCTATTCAAGTCTGTTTGACTCCAAAGCTGTCCCCACTATTTGGCCACCTCTCCTGCCTGGATGAATTTCTCCTCAATCTGTGTATCTTACTTAGAGTGATGAAGTCATTAAGACAGAAGACTAAATTTGCATATTAAGCAACATTCTCCCGCTCTGCTCCCCTCTGCGAAAGGTCATTCTGGCACTGAGGGCTTTCCCAGGGTTCTGCTTTCTTCTGGAATAACTGGCTCAAACAAAACTGGGGATGTTATGAAGCCACTGAACTGGGCTGACGTGGCTAGTCCAGGGGCTTAGAACAATGCCGTCAGGTTTCTGGCTCCCTTTCCATTTTTCAGCAGTGCCTCCCTCGGGGTCTCTCTGTGTTAGATTTACCCTCAGACTGGCCTTTTATGGTGGTGGAGAAAGGAAGGTTATTATAATCCCCAAACTCTCAAGAGAAAAAGGAACCGTCTCTCTCTATGTATCTGTATATAAAATTTTGTGAAAGGGCTCTAAGCAACCTCTCTTGGGCATTTGCTTATGTTACTGACAAACACTCCAGGACCACACAGACTGGGGGAGGGTTGAGCCAGCCCTATGAAGGGACCCTGGCAGTCAAAAACATGGCCATGTTGACGCCTAGCAAGGCGCAATCATTGCAGAGTAAAGAGCTGTGATCAGCTCCCCCTTTCCCTATATGCCCTCTTGCTAAGTGGGTGCCTTATTGTCAGTTATTACACTGCCTTGTCATTTCTGTCTTACCTTCCTCATCAGGCTGTGACTGCCTGTAGAACCAGGATTTGGCCTTCCTTTTTTTTTTTTTTTGAGATGGAGTCTTGCTCTGTTGCCCAGGCTGGAGTGCAACAGCGTGATCTCGGCTCACCACAACCTCCGCCTCCCAGTTCAAGCAATTTTCCTTGCTCAGCCTCCTAAGTAGCTGGGACTACAGGCACCTGCCACCACGCCTGGCTAATTTTTTGCATTTTTAGTAGAGACAGGGTTTCACTATGTAGGCTATACTGGTCTTGAACTCCTGACCTCAGGTGATCCACCTGCCTCGGCCTCCCAAAGTGCTGGGATTACAGGCATGAGCCATCGCGCCCAGCCTGGCCTTTCATTTTGACATCCCAGAATCTAGCATAGTGTCTGACACATGGTAGGAGCTCAATAAATATTTAATGAATGAATGAATATAATATAATGCGATGATTTATGTAATTTACAATGCTATGGTTAAGAAAACAAGCATTCTCCAAAGATCTGGTATGCACCACAGTAGTAAAAAAACTACCACTTAGATGCCATTGCATAATTGCCAAAGTAAATTATAGGTACTTGGCCAACAAATTTTACATATTCATCTCATTTAAACCTAAACACCATGGAAAGTTATGTGCCACTTCTTGTCAGCCTTGCACTTGACTGGGTGAGGGTGAGGGAAGTTCGCAACGTAGAGGACGCAGTCTGTACAAAGTGTTTGGTCTTATGGAGAGGCAAGACAATCAAGATAATTAGAAAACCTCTTTCAGATGATACATAATAAGTTCTTCCACTCAAATTGATGCTCAGGAGCTTCCTGGCCAAAGTCCAGTGTCTGTTTGGGGTTGCAAGGAGGAACTGGGGATATATTCAGAGCAAGGTTAGAGGAGTGACAACAAGATGAACTAAAAAAACATGATGTGTGAAAAGGTTCATGGGACGGGAATGACTCAGGTTGGAGAAGAGAAGACCGAGAGGAAACTGAATCATTTCCAAGACAAAGAAGGGCTCTCTTGCTGGGGGATGATGGCCAGCTGTCCTCCTTTGCCTCTGCTTGCAGAGCAAGGGGAAATGGGCTTAGACCGAAGGCAGGGCTAAGATTAGAGAGAAGGAAGAACTTGGCAGTGAAGGATGTTGTATAACCTAGTTTTTGAGACAACTTGGGGACTGAGGAGACTCCCACACGCCTGGTCTGAGCCCAGTGGACGTGCATGTGGGGTGATCTGGCTGACTGGCTGGGAAGGGAGGAGGAGGTCCTGAGGCTGCATCTTTCTCTGTGTCCTCGATTTCCCGTTGGAAGTTAAGTTCCCAAATTTTGGAGCTGGCAAGGCAGCACCTCCCCCACCCACCACGCACTGCACCAGTGTTCCTGGGCTGGGTAATAATGCCTGTCATTTCCTCTCCCGGGGGAGTGGGGCTGCAACCGCCCTGACAGCCCCGAGGGATTGAAGGCAACTAAAAATAGTGCATTAAATATAATCTGTTGAGGGGCACATTTGCATTGCTTTTCTTTCCCCCTCGCCTGTCTCTTCATCCTTCCTGGCAGGCCAGGCCCGGGTCTCGCTCTGGGCACTGGGAATCAGGTTCCGGGCACTGGCTGCTCTCATTTTGCAGCAGAAGGGCTCTCTAGTCAAGAGGTCCGAAGGAGAAAATTCATACAGTACAGTCAAGGGTCCCCAGGGGTGTCCCCTTCCACTCCCCTCTATTCCCCCTGGGCCTCTGGGTCCTTCAGGACCTGAAGGTGCAGGGGGAGGAGCTGCAAGTAGGGGAGGCAGCGTTGAGAAGGAGAGCCAGCCACGGCTTTGTTCTCCCATCAGCCACTTCCGTCTGCTACACAATCTCTCTGAGGTTAAATATTAATTAAGAGCAGAATGACAGTGAGAGCTGAGCAGTGTCACTTTCTGTCCCAACACAAATGCTGATTTCCTCCCCTGTAGAAAGTGACTTTGGAGTGGGATTGGCAGCGCAGGGGGAATAGCTGGGGAGAGGGGAGGAGAGGCAGCAGGGAGAGATGGGCGGCAGCGGCAGCAGCCCTGCGTCAGAACTATTAAGACTGATAAGGCAAGAAAGGTGTTTGTGCTGGGATTCCAGAGGGAAGACAGGACATATCCAGTCACAGAGGACACCATCACGGCACAATCCTAAACTCTTCCCACTTTAACGATAGTCACCTAAGAAGTTGAGGTAAAGCTGGGTCTCCCCACTTCCCTAAGACTGAGTCCTTAATCTTGGGTCTGTGCATTGGTTTTGGGGCTCATCACACCTGGCTGCTGTTTGCAAAACTGTTCCTGTGCACATCACCAGTTTTTTTGGAGACAGAGTTTCCAGCAGGGCTGGTATGTGATCCACAGTGTCATCCTCAGCATGTGGTGCCATCTTTGAGGTCAGCTTATGGTTTGAGATGGCTGCTGGAGTCTCAGCTGAACACCTAGATTCTAGGCAGGAAGCAGGAAAAAGTTGGTGGGCAGGAAAGACCAAAAAGTTCCACTCCAGTTTTCTGTCCCTCTTTTAAAGAGCTTTCTTAGAAATCCATTTCCATCTTACTGTCCATACCTACCTGCAAGAGAGGCTGGGAAAATATGACAGTTTCGCTGACATGGGGCATCTCCATGTAAGAGCAGTGTTTGTGTTTGTAGGAAAGAAAAGGAGAGAATGGTAGACAACTAGGAATTTCTGCTGCAGTGTCTGTCTCACAAAAGGTCAAGAACCTCGGATTTGAGGGAGGAGATGCTACCATCTCTCAAGGGTCTCTGTGCCCACTGCTCAGACAAAGCTGACTGGAGGAAAAAGTCTACCATGCAAAGGCCTACCTTGGTACGGATTCCTAAGCTCACAATTGGTCCTCAGAAACTGGCCCTCCTGAGTGAGGCTGGCAGGGTTATTCTCTGACCAGGGCTTGGTTATTAGAAAGGAGGCTAAAAAAGAGATGCTTGTTCCATTGAGGACCATGGCCTTGTGGGGGGCTTTGCAGTGTTTGCGTGGGAACAGTTTTGTTTGGTCTCCGATAATTATCTTCTTCCTGGCAATACTTTGCTCCCTACAGCCTGGAACAGGTGGCTGAGGAGAGGGAAGACATTCTCACTTCTTAAGGAAAGATGAAGTGAGGAAGGCTCTGGGGTGTGGGTGTGGGAGGGGTGAGCTGGGCCAGTCTGAGATTCCGCTTGTTTGGGGCTTGGATGGCACATTTTCCTCAGTCCATTTCTCTTAGATCTTTGAGCCTTTGCACAAGCTGTTCCATCTGATTGGAGTGGTTACCCATTGGTGGACTCTTAATCCCTCTCTAAGAGTCAGGTCCATGAAGCTATTCCTGATTTTTCTTGACCATTCTCTCTATCCCCCACCCCTGCCCCAGGAACCTTCTTGTGATTCTGTAATCCTCTGCACGTGTCTGTGATCTTCACAACCACACCTGTCACATCGTGTAAAACTATCGACTTGCTGTCCTCCACAGCGCTAAGAGCTCCTTCATGGTAGAAAATGTTTTGGACCATCTATGGTATATGACTTGCAAAGTGTTTGATGGGGATGAACAAACTTTACAAAGTGTTAATGAACATCTGCTGTGAGCAAAATGCACTGGAGATAAGAAGGGGATTAACATTAAAAATGACAAAGACAGTCAGGCATGGTGGCTCATGCCTGTAATCCCAGCACTTTGGGAGACTGAAGTGGGAGGATCGCTTGAGTCCTGGAGTTCGAGAGCAGCCTGGGCAACATAACGGGACTCCATCTCTACACAAAAAATTAAAAATTAAATGAGCATCACGGCACATGCCTGTAGTCTCAGCTACTCGGGAGGCTGAAGCAGGAGGATCGCTTGAGCCCAGAAGGTCGAGACTGCAGTAAGCTATGATCACACCACTCCACTCCAGCCTGGGCAACAGAGCGAGACCTTGTTTAAAAAAAAAAATGATGAAAAAAAATGATGAAATGATGAAAAAAAAATGATGAAGACACTGGCTTCTAGGAGTTCGCAGTCTAGTGGGGGAGATAGACCTGTAGATTACGGATCTGATAAAATGGAACCATGATAAGGTGCAGGGATCTTTAGAACAGGGGAGGGAGAGATTAACAGAACTGAGGGGTTCTGGGAAGGCGATGCTGATTTGTGCTAAGGCTTTGAAGGAAAAGTCACATCCCTATCTTTAGGGCAGAGAAAGGGCAAGGACAAAGGAAAAAGCAGGAGTCATCTCTGGAGATCAGGTGTTTTGGGGTTGGATAATCCACATGGGAATCTGGGAGTATTTCTATTTGTTGGGTTTTTTAAAAACATGGGGAAGCTGGTGCTGTGTGTGTGTTAGGTCGATTTGAAGACTTGACCTTCGTCTGCTTTTTGTGTAAGAAGACTGGGCCATTTGTTCCTGTACGGATTGAAGGTGTTTGTGAAAGTGTCAGGACTGGGCAACAGTGCCATTCAGGGAAGAGGAGGCAAGAGGCCTGGGTGGGGACAGGGTCTGGGATGGTTGTCACCTTGGTCTGAGTGTTTTGGGGGCCTGTGGGAAGGAGGGCCCATGCTAGGCTCTCCCCTCACCCTTCCCTTTTTTGTCTTTCTTAAAATACCCTGTGTTCCTGCAGCAGTGCGGCTGCTAATCTAAAATAAAAACAGCAGGAAATGCAAATGGTCAGGTTCTCCTAGCAACAGGAGCCAACCCACGCAGGGCGTGTGGAGCAGAGCAAAACTGTCCTGAGGCTGGGATACGGGTGGCTGGGGTAAGGAAAATGTCTTCTCGTACAGCCTGGCCCTTCCAGCTTCCAAGAGAGACTGGCTGGTGGGCAGCCACCTGCTGTGCAGGGGAAACCCTCCCTGGGGTGGACTGGGACAGAGGACTGTGTGCCAGGGAGAAGGTGCAAGGGTTGGGGAGAGAACAGAGCCCTAGTCGAAGACACCTCCTGACTGCAGTGGCTGGAATGCTGCGTCTCAGAGAACCGACACTAGGGGTCTAACTAGGTGCATGGTTGGGAAGGGCCTGGATTTGTGTACACATTTCCATGTGTCCATTTCAGTAAACCTGTTGAGCCTTGTCATTTTTAAGATGATGAAATGAAAGGATGTACGGGGTTCAAAATCAGGAAACTACAAGATTCCTAGAGACATCTGGTTCAGTCCCCTTTTGTTACAAAGGAAAAAACTGTGGTCCAGAGAGGTAAGTGACATTCTCAGAACACAGACATCATTAGTGGAAGGGGTGGAAATGGAAAACAGGCATACAGGCTGAGACATTTTATTTTAAGTAGAAGCTGCCAATGTCTCTCCTCTGTTCACAGCTAGACAGTTAGAAGCCATGATAACCTCACTGGGCCCCTTGGGGGGTTGCAGGGAGAAATCGTCTTAGGCATATCAAAGAAGGCTGAAGACATTTGAGAGATAAATGGGGGTCATGTCCCCAGAGGGATGCCGTAGAAAAGTGAGCACCTGGAGGTGAGAGGGGCACTGGCTGGGGGTAGAAACCAACGGATGTTGCTCAGAGTGCCATGCAGCTCCAGTGGTCGCTATGCACAGTCATTTTTTGGGGGTCTCATCATGGAAAAGGGTGAAAAAGAACATCACTGTGTCAAGGCTGCACAGCGAAACTGGAGAAGGTGAGGTGACTTGCTCAAAAGACAGCCCCAAGTGTGGGTGAACTTGGAAGAGAACCTTGGAATTCTGGCTCCCTGGATCCCAGAGAAGTCCGTGTGCCCTAGACAGTGTGGTTTCCTATTACATAAGCAACTCTTTTATTACTCACACTCGATTCCTCCTGCAAGATTCCTACAGTATCTCCCCCTAGAAAACACAGTGGAAGAAGAGGGTTCTTAGTTCCAGCTGAGTCTCGGTGACTTGAATGCCTGGTCACTCCTAAGGATTCCAGGGTAGCTAGCAAGGTGAATAACAGCAAGAAGCCACGTCAGGGAAACGGGTGCACTTAGAACCATGGGCCTGTGAATGATCTATACATACATCTGCAGGCTTCACTTCCCCGTGGCTGCATGGCGCCCCATGGCCAGAGTACTCTGAGTGATCTCAGTGCCTTCCCATACTGCCTCATCCTTTCTGGCCAAAGCCCCAAATAAGGCAGTTGATGATTAGAAGAAAGAACATGGGCTTTGATATCTGCAGCCTTGACTCAAATTCTAGTTTAGTAACTGTGTGACCTTGGGGAACTTGCTTAGCTTCTGAGTATTGGACTCTTTAGCTATAAAACAAGAGCAATTATGTCTATCTCATAGACGCATGTAAAATGCTAGCACAGCCAGACATACAGTACGCACTCAACAAATATTGGTTTCTACACTTCTTACTTGTGGTTGCAGTTGCTCAGGGACCAGGTGGGAGTTTCAATTTCTATTGCCAAGGCAGGGAATGCTATTTTCCAGGTATTCCAAGATGGAGCTCAGAATGCAATGCTCCCACACACAAAGAATAGTTTGCCTTTATTATTGATTAAATAAGTTTTTATGGGTGGATCTGGGAATGCGACGTCTGTTTTTCGCCATTATATTCCCAGCACCTGATAGAGTAGACAATCCATAAACATGTGTTGAATGTTGTATATATGAGAAAAGCACTCTAAATTATAGACAATCAGCTTACAGAAGAATATTTGAAACATAATGAGGTTCCTAATATTTGAAACATAAGTTCAATCTACTTATAGAACCTCTTTGAGGTCAGGCCTAGGAAGACAGATCTGGGGGCCCAGGGTGGTACCTGCTATGCTAGTGACTCTACCAAGCCATGACCCATTGCAGCCCAGCCCCTGGACAACTCCCTGGGTCAGACAACAGACTGCACAAATCCCTATACATGGGTTTTGAGGATGTGGGGTTGGGGGTGAGTTCTTCCCAGGAGACCTCTGGGTTGATGGAGTCAGTAAAGTGTATCATCATCACCCTTGGCCTTGGCCACGCGATCCTCTATTCCACCCTTCCGGCAGCACAGACGAGGGGCATATTCAACTGAGATCTCCTCCCTCCAAGGAATTGTTTGTTCTTCCGTCTTAGTCATAAAATCTCCTTTCCCCTGTCTCTCTCCTTCCTCCTTCGCTCTCTCTTTCTCTGACACACACACACACACACACACACAAGTGCACGCACACACACACAGAGCTATGAATTTGAATATTGATTCTGTCATTTTAACTCGAAATTCTGTTTCTCAAATGTGGGTAGTGTTGGCTTACTCACTGTTCTCTTGTTGCTGGAGTTGTAAAAATCAATGTCCCATTGCTGAGATCGAAGCTCCCTGTGTCTCTGGGGGGCTCAGCAGGGACGATGGCCTCCAAGTGGACCTCTGGGAAATCTCGAGGCATCAGAGCTGTGGGCTCAGCATGTGAGGTCCCCAGGGGGCCACAGACCCCTCCTCCTGGGAAGAGTGCTCCTGCAGAGCTTATTTGCAATCTCCTGGAGTCCCAGACTCACCAAAGGATTCAGATCCTCTTCTTTTTGCTTCCTACATAGAGCACATTATAGACCTGCAAGAGGAATCAGAATTCCAGACTCCCTTAGTGAGAGACAAAGTGTTAGGTCTAAGCTTTTTTCTTTCTAAAATAAGGGTCCTCCCTGGAATCAGGCTGCCTGATAGCATTATCCGTGAAACTGGTGGAGAGTAAGAAAATCGTATTTCTCTTTATGGGTGGGAAATCAGGTCATCCTCTGCAAAGGTATAGAATACTCCCCCAGGCTGTGGAGAGCATGTTCTGGTTTCTACCCAGAAAAACTATAGAGGAAAACTGTGGCTGCCTACTACTGAGTATCAGGGGAAAAAGCAGAGATATTTTTAACATACGGAATATCAGTGAACAGAATGCTAAGGAACTGGAAAACTTATTCCAATAAATAGGAAGCATATGCTCTGCCTAAAGCAAACTCAGCTTTTGCTATATACAAATTTCATGAGGGAAAATAATGTAGGAAATTGCCGAAATATCTGACATAAGTGGTTTAATACCACTTGCTACAGGAGACCTGGGAGGCTGTGCAGATGGACTGGGGAAAGCGACCGGTGCGCCACAGTGCCTGGAGCCGTTGGCCGTCTTGTCACGTGGGTCTGGGATCATCCAGACTCTCAAGAGTGCTGGGGGCACAGAGTCCAGATGGACACTCCCCCACACACAACCCCAGTGTGTAATGGGGTGCACGGCACTGACAATCGGAACATCCCCGCTGGCTTCACCTCCCTGAGTCTCCAAGCATGGACGATGGCAGTCTCAGTGGCAGAGATTCCTGGGCTTTGGGTTTTATGCCACAGGTTCTTCTTCTTGCTACCAGGAAAAGCAATTTGTATGCATCTCATTAGCGAGATGCTAGTCATTGGGGATATTAATTTTATTGCCAAAACTGACAAATATTTTACTGTCTCCTGTAGTGGGTCATTGCATCCCCAGCAGCCTATCCTTTTGTGCTGCCAGATGGAAAGGATGTGTGTTTGCCGTTTTCATTAACACAATGAGTACCTTAGCATCTCGCCTGCCCGCTCCCTGGCTTCAGGCTCCCTGAGACAGGGAGGAGAAGGGGAGACGAAACGGGAGGCCTGCCCGGGAGGGACGAGGCGCTGGGACGCGCGGTGCGGAGGGGCAGGCGGGAGAGTTACTGGGAACCGCAGCCGCCATCCGGGAGCGCAGCTCGGGGAGGCGGCGCTGCCAGGCGCTAAGCCACAACAATAAAACCGCCGCTGACAAGTGTGTGGTTAGGGAGCAACAACTCATTAAGATGCCTAAGACTCCCCCTGCTTCATCTCGGTCCCAGAGCAGCTCCCCATACAAAGGGCACCGCACACGTGTGGGCGCCGCTCCCACCCTCCCTCACCGCAACCTGACCGCGGACTCGCTGCTGCGGCCACTCCCGCCCCCGCCGTGCCCATCCTTGGTTCCCGTAGCCTCAAGCGCAGCCGCTCCCCTGGGAGGTGCTGGAAGGCCCCTCCGGCCAGGGGTATAGCAGCCTGTTCCCTTTCACTCAGGAACAGGAGCAAAAATCCTGCTCCGGCTGCAGGGGCCTGCACGTTGCCCTCTAAATCACTCACTCCCTTCTCCATTCCCGCTCTGAAGGCTGCTAACTTTGCCAAATATTTACTATGCTCTTCGCCCAGGCTACTCAGTCATCACAGGACTGTGACTGGCAGACGCTCACTTCTGATACGATTTCCCTCTCGGAGAGAATGCAGGCAATGGCATAAGTGGTGTGGTTTCTATTCCTTCCTGATGGTCCCACGGAGGAGAACTTGAGTAGAAGTGGGTTCTAATCCTGGTGGGAAACTCTGAGTTTAATATGAACTCTCTCATTTAGAAATACTTCCTGAGCCTGGGATTTTTGAAACAAGGCTACATGGAAATATGCCAGGTGATTAGCTGTTTTGCCTGACTGGACCCGACTCACTCTTCCTTTCCAGCATATGACCGAACAGCTTTACTATTCCAAAGAAGCTTTCCTTGAACATTGCTGTGCAAGATAATCCTTCTAGAGAATGCACTACCTGCCGCATTCACTTTCCACTTGGTCAGTGTTATCCTGTGTGACTCAAAGTGAAAGGATAGCTTGCCTGGACCTGTTGCAAAGTCTTTCTTTTGTTTTGGATCCCACTCAAAACAGACAGTCTTATTACCTCATCATGAGTTTCCCGATAAATGGGTAGAAGGAATACATTCGTAGGTGGTGTATGTTGATTCTAGAATCCAAAGAGGCTTGCCAAGCACTATGCCTCTTTTTTTGGTAGGTAGATGCAACCTGTTGTTTTTTATTTTTATTTATTTATTTATTTATTATTATTACTATTTTTTTGAGACAGAGTCTCGCTCTGTCTCCCAGGCTGGAGTGCAGTGGCGTGATCTCGACTCACTCAACCTCTGCCTCCCAGGTTCAAGCGATTCTCCTGCCTCAGCCTCCCGAGTGCCTGGAATTACAGGCGCTGACCACCATGCCTGGCTAATTTTTGCATTTTTAGTAAAGACAGGATTTCGCCGTGTTGGCCAGGCTGGTCTCAAACTCCTGACCTCAAGTGATCTGCCCACCTTGGCCTCCCAAAGTGCTGGGATTACAGGCATGAGCCATTGTCCCCGGCTGTTTTTTACTTTAAAAAGTATATCTTGATATGAACTAGACCTGTAGACCCTTATGAACTTCACTGAAGTGGCAAGCCTTTGAACATTCTATCATGTTACCAACGTAATGGACTAGTGTGATGTTCTACAAAATATTAAGACAATCAAGATTCTCCAGGCTATATGATGACAAAGTGCAGGAGCACTGCCATAGCCTGAGGTAAGAGATTGCTTCTGATTTCCTTTGGTGGTAGGAATGGGTTGGGGGGAGGAATTTGTTAGGCTAATATCTGCTTACCGGCTTCCAAGGGCTGCATTGTGGCACTGCTGATTAAGTGTGTAATAATCCAAAGTCATTCTCCAAAACCATCTGGCTTTTCTTAGAGCCGGGAAGGAAGTTAAGTGGAGATGTGGTTAGAATCCCACCTCTGCCTCTGTCAAGCCTTTACTGGGTGGTACTAACTCTGCAGTTCCAGTTCCTCTGAGGTGGTGGGTTTACTTTGGGTTACTAGTTTGGCACGGGGGAGTAGGTTGGGTAGGGCAATTCTAGAGTCTTCTACTTGCTACTGGCTGCTCCCTTATGGCCATAGAATACCTCACTCTGTGAGCTAGGAAATAGATATGAGGGTCTTGGCAGTCTTTTGGGCTTTTTTTTTTTTGAGACAGAGTCTCACTCTGTCACCCAGGCTGGGGTGCACTGGCGCGATCTCACTGCCGCTCAGATGTGAGGGTCTTTTAATTACTAAATGTATCTGTTTTAAATATACCTCCTGAGGCTGGGAGCCACAAAATGAATCCATGATCCCACTGGACTTAGACCAAAACTCCTTCTTTGACCTGGCTTCCATAAGCACATTCTGATTAGGGAAACAAGGTAGGATTTCAGGTTTTAGGATTAGTCAGTTTAATTCCTTTGTTACTGCCTTAAAGAAGGGAGTGTCCTCTGAGTCCTCCTGGGGGGATATGGCTAGGGAGGGGTTAATCAGGCTGCATATAATAGATCCATTTTAGCTTTCTCATGCCTGTTCACATTTAGACTTCTTCCTCTGTCTATAGGATGCCAAGGAAGTTCTGGCATTTCAACTTTACTGACTGTGGCTTGCTGTTGAGATTGACCAATCTAGCCGACTATTAATGCCACTTCCCAAGTGCTCAAACCATGACATTAAATACTGATTCCTAATTGTGCACCCATTTCAATAAATTCCGCTTAATCAAGTCTTAAGTTACAATCTTCTTGGCCTCACAACCTTACAATCCACTTAAATGTTCTCCAGACTCCTGCTGATAAAAATTAATGAAGTTCTACAACTCTTTTGGCCTAAAGTCTATCTCCTTGAGGCCTAGCTTCTATACTTTGCAATCTGCACTATGCCGGCGTTTTACTTTCCTTGTGGATCTGGAAGCAATGAAGGGCAGTGGAGGTGGGTCTTGAGGGAAGTCACATTTTTTTTTTTTTTTTTTTGTAAGGGAACTGCCTGAGGAATAGTCATTGAAAGAATTTTATTCAATGGAATTGGGGTTGCAAGGTATAAACCTCCTCAGAGAACTTCAGAGGGATTTTAGCATTCAGATTCTTAGTCTCATCCATGTCTGCACAAATGTCTATATTGCATCTCTCAGGGTCCCATCTCTCTCCCATTAGTATCCTTTGCTTATTGTAAGAAATTGAAACTGGAGGATTTGAGTATTTAATTGGTTTTTCATCTCTGCAACTATTAACATCATTTTCTAGATGTGGTCTTCTTCCATGTCAGTCCATTGACTACAGGAGAAGGACTCCATTAGAGCTACTGTAGAGACTTTCTGATTTCCCATCATGTTTTCAGTTGGGTATCCAAGGCTTTTAATATGTTTTTTTCCCCCTGTTTACTCTTTAGAGCCATCAGAGACAGTCAGTTGACTCCACAGTCTTCATAATCACTATTGTCACCATGGTGACTAAGTACCATAGTCACTTTATTTCTATTGCCATCCTCCTTGAATTTATTCCCTGCCACCAACAATGGTAAGTCTAGTCACTGTTATGCCACTGAATGCCATGGATTACCAGTATCCACTGTTCTCCTGGTGAGGAGGTTAGTTTTGTGCTTCTTAAGTATAAAAGCAACAGAATATCAGAATCCTACTGTGGGGGTCTGTTTTCTTGGGCCCTTCGTGGCACGTATTCTTATATTTCTCTGGAGCCCAGAAGGCAACATGCGGCAACCACTATGCCACACTCAAATGTGGCTAAGCTCTAGGTGCCGAGGTACACTAAAATGGGGGTAATTGGCATGGATTTAATAAAGGTAATATTTATAAAGATGAAGGCAGGGTGGCAGATTAAAAAACTGACTTCAATTCTTCATTCCTATCTGTATCTGTATACTTTCATGCACTCTTGATGGGTGGACCATGCTTCTCTGACTTGTGTCATTGGGCTTGGCCATGTGATTTGTTTTAGCCAATGACATGTGAGTGGGAATGACAGCATGCCAGTTCCAAGCTTAGGCCTTCATAGGCATCACATTTTTTTGTTTGTTCTTGTGTGCCTCTGCCACCACCACAAGAAACATATTTGCTGGTCTAATGAAGATGAGAAACATGGGGAACAGAGTTGCTCCAATCACCCCATAGATCTACAGTGGGAAGCATAGCTGCTCTAGCTAGCAAAGCATGATGTAAAGATGCTCAACTGAGCCCAGCCTAACTGAGCCCTGCTCTAGCTGACCTGTAGACGTATGAGAAAAAAAAATAGTCTTTCTTTTAAAAGACACTGGACTTTGGGGTAGTGGTTATGTAACATTAATGTTGTAATAGGTAACTGATGCTCTGGAGTAATTAAAAAACAATAAGAGATGGAATAGAACCTCAGAGATGTTGATGGCGGGCCGAAGGATCAAGGGGAGGAAGCAGTTACTAGAACCTGGAGAGTAGCTAGAGGAGAGGATCATATGATAAGAGCTGTGGCTTTTGGTTGAGGAATGCAGGCAATCCATGAGAACTAGGGAGGAAGGCAAGGGGAATGAATAGCATCACCTCGTTCTCCTCCTACCCTCTGATCTCCTCCTGGTGCCTGCCATTGTCCAATCTAGAAGGCCAGGCAGCTCATTTATGCAGGTTATTTAAAAAATCCTCCTAGTGCATAAACACAATGAAGAATAGGTCTGGAAGGGAAAATAGAAAATATCTAAGCCATTGCATGTCCGAAAATATCTTTGTTTTACCCTCATACTTGTAGGACAGTTTGGTGACATAGAATTCTAGTTTGAAATAATTTCCTTGAGAAGTCTGAAGACAATCCCACTACTGTGTATGTCTCTAAAGGAAATAAAACCAGTATGTTGAAGAGCTATCTGCACTCCCATGTTTATTGCAGCATTACTCACAATAACCAAGATATGGAATCAATCCAAGTGTCCATCAACAGATGAATGGATAAAGAAAATATGGGGCCGGGCGCGGTGGCTCACACCTGTAATTCCAGCACTTTGAGAAGCCGAGACGGGCGGATCATGAGGTCAGGAGATCGACACCATCCTGGCTAACACGGTGAAACCCTCTCTCTACTAAAAATACAAAAAAATTAGCTGGGCATGGTGGCGGGCGCCTGTAGTCCCAGCTACTCGGGAGGCTGAGGCAGAAGAATGGAATGAACCAAGGAGGCAGAGCTTGCACTGAGCTGAGATTGTGCCACTGCACTCCAGCCTGGGTGACAGAGCGAGAATCCGTCTCAAAAAAAAAGAAAAAGAAAAAGAAAAAGAGAAAATGTGGTACATATACACAATGGAATACTACTGGGTCATAAAAAAGGTGGGATCTTGTCATTCATATGGACATGGATGAACCTGGAGGACATTATGTTAAGTGAAATAAGCCAGGTACAGAAAGATGAACACTGAATGATTTCACTCATATGTGGAATCTAAAACAGTCAATCTCATAGAAGTAGAAAGTAGAATGGTGATTACCAAAGGCTTGAGTAGTTGATGGGGGATAGGGAGGTGTTGGTCAAAGGATATATCACATAATGTGTCACATAATGTCACATAATGACATTTCAGTCAATGACAGATGGCATATACAATGGTGGTCCCATAAGATTATGATGGAGTTAGTTGAAGAAATTTCTGTAATCTAGTGATGTTGTAGCCATTCTAACCTTGTAGCACACTTATTATTATTATTTTTTACAAATTTAGTGTAGCCTAAGTGTACAGTGTTTACAGTGTTGATAAAGTCTACAACAGTATATGGTAATGTCCTAGGCCTTCACATTCACTCACCAGTCACTCACTGACTCACCCAGAGCAACTTCCAGTCCTGCAAGCTCCATTCATGGTGAGTGCCCTATATGGGTATATCATTTGCAGTCTTTTATATTGTATTTTTACTGTACCTTTTCTATGTTTAGGTATGTTTAGATACACAAATACTAGCCATTGTGTCACAATTACCTACAATATTCAGTTCAATAACATGCTGTACAGGTTTGTAACAGGAGCAATAGACTATACCATATAGCTTAGGTGTGTAGCCTGTATCATCTAAGGTTTGTGTAAGTACACTCTACGATGTTTGCACAATGATAACATTGTCTAAACGCAGAGTTCTCAGTATGTATCCCTGTCATTAAGAGATGTATAACTGCATAATTACAGTTAGGATAAATAGGTTCGAAAGATCTGTTGTATAGCACAATGACTATAGTTAATGATGATATATTGTATGCTTGAAAAATGTGGCCAGGTGCAGTGGCTCACGACTGTAATCCCAGCACTCTGGGAGGCTGAGGCGAGTGGATCACTTAAGTCCAGGAGTTCAAGACCAGCCTGGGCAACACGGCAAAACCCCACTACTACTAAAAATACAAAAGATATTAGCCAGGCATGGTGGTGTGCACCTGTAATCCCAGCTACTTGGGAGGCTGAGGTGGGAAGATCACTTAAGCCTGGGAGGCAGAGGTTGCAGTGAGCCAAGATCACACCACTGTACTCCAGCCTGGGTGACAGAGCAAGACTCCATCTCAAATACAAAATAAAATCAAAAGAAAAAAAATGCAAAGAGAGCAAATCTAAGTGTTCTTATCACAAAAATGATAACCATGTGAGGCAATGCATTTGATTTAACTGTTCCACAACGGATATATACTTCAGAACATCATATGGTACATGACAAATGCATACAATTGTATCTGTCAATTAAAAAATGTGCAGAATAGGCAAATATAGACAGATAGAAAGTACACAAGTGATTGCCAGGGCCTGAGGGGTTGAAGGGAGAGGATGGGGGCAGAGAGAAACAGGGAATGACTACTAATAATTATGGAGCTTTTTGAGGGGTTAAAAAATGTTCTAAAATTGATTTTGGTGATGGTTGCAAAACTGCGAACATACTAAAAACCACTGGATTGTACATTTTATTTTATTTATTTTTTGAGACAGAGTTTTGCTTGTCACCTAGGCTGAAGGTCAATGGCGCGATTTCGGCTCACTGCAACCTCCACCTCCTGGGTTCAAGCGATCCCAGCACCAAGCACCATGCCTAGCTAATTTTTGTATTTTTAGCAGAGACGGGTTTCACCACGTTGGCCAGGGTGGTCTTGAACCCCTGACCTTGAGTGATCCTCCCACCTTGGCCTCCCAAAGTGCTGGGATTATAAGCATGAGCCACTGTGCCTGGCCAGATTGTAGACTTTAAATGGGTGAATTGTGTGATATGTGAATTATATCTCAATAGTTTTATTTTTTTAAAAAAGGGTTTGAATGAATTTCCAGTGGACTCCACTGAGAGGTTTGAAATTCTTTGGAGTTCTCACTCTTCATGTGTGAACTGTTTTGTCTCTCTCTGTCTATCTTTATCTGGAAACTGGTAGAACCTTGTTTTTGCCCCAGTCAAATTTTCACAAATTTTTACCATGCGCCTTGCAGTGGATTTTCTTTTATTCATTGTTCTAGACAATTATTAGTTTCTTTCAATCTGGAGACTATGCCTTTTGTTCTGGAAATGTTTCTTGAATTATTTCATCCATGTTACCATACTTTGTTTCACTGCTCTCTCTTTCCAAATTTCTGTTTTTTTTCTCTTCTCTTCTTTCTCTTTGTATTTTTACTCTTATTCTGGGAGATTTCCTTGACTTTTTTTCTTCAATCTTTCTATTGAGTATTATTTTTAATATAATTCTTTCTTTTTTTTTTTCCCTTGAGATAGAGTCTAGCTCTATCGCCCAGCCTGGAGAGCAATGGTGCAATCTCGACTTACTGCAACCTCTGCCTCCTGGGTTCAAGCCATTCTTCTGCCTTAGCCACCCAAGTAGCTGGGAGTACAGGCACATGCCACTGCACCTATCTAATTTTTGTATCTTTTGGTACAGATAGGATTTCACCACAGTCACCAGGCTGGTCTCGAACTCCTGACCTCAAGTTGATCTGCCCGGCTTGGCCTCCCAAAATGTTGGGATTACAGGCATGAGCCACTGTGCCTGGCTGAGTTTTACTTTAAAAAATTTTAGAATTGAAATATGCTTCACATAACATAAAACTCACCATTTTAAAGTGTATGCTTCAGTGGTTTTTATTATAATTACTACATGGTGTTTTTAATATAATTAGTACCTGCATAATTGCACAAATTACATCATCCCCAAAATATTTCCATCACCCTGTACCTATCAGCAGTTAGTCCCAACTCCCCTCTACCCTCAGCACTGAAAATCACTAATCTATTTTCTGTCTCCATATTTACCTATTCTGGACATTTTATACTAATAGAATCATAAAATATGTGTCCTTTTGTGTTTGGCTTCTTTCACTTAGCATAATATTTTGAGGTTCATCAATGTTCTAGCATGTAACAATATCTATGTCATGGTTTTTTATGGTTGAATAATATTTCATTGTATAGATATACTGCATTTTGTTTATCTATCAGTTGATGAATGTTCGAGTTGTTTCTCCTTTTTGGCTACTATGAATAATGCAACCATGAACATGTGTTCACTAGTTTTGGTGTATACATGTTTTCAGTTCTCTTGGGATATACCTAGAAGTGGAATAGCTGGGTCATATGGTAACTCCATGTCTAACTTTTTGAAGAACTGCCAAACTCTATTTATAGAGTTTTAAAATTCTGCTAACAAGCTTTGCATTTCTAGAAGCTCTTTTTATTCATTTTCTGAATATTTCTTTTTAAAAATTGAATGTAATATCGCCCTTTCCTCTCTGATGATGTCAATAATGTTTTTTTTGAAATTTTCTTCTCCCTGCATAGTCTGTCTTACAAAGTTAATTTATTTATTTTTTTTAATTTGTTTTCCCAAATATCTCACCATCCTTGGCCAAGCCAGAGTGATTAAGGAGTGAGGAACCAGAAAGCTGATTGGATCATGGTCTTGATCATGTGGTTTGGGTGGTCTCAAGTTGGAGTTTCAAAGTGATTTGATTGGACATTTGTTGAGAACTCCTAATGTCAGTCATCTTTAGGCCAGATGTTTTCAGAGAAGGACCTTCCAATCTCACATCTAGAAGGTTAGGATCTTTCCACCAGTGCTCTGGGGAGTGTTTGGGAAAGACGATCGGAAGTCTCTGTACTTAATGATCCAGAACGCCCGTGACCGCTGAATCCTCTTCTTCCGGCATGGTATTTCCGTCCTCAAAGGGGCCTGGTACCCTCCAGTCTAGAGACCATTCTATTTCCTTTGGACTTTACACCTGCAGATTTCTGCCAGTATGAGAGAGGGGCAGGCTTCCAGTGGCATCTAAGGATCAAATACTTCTCAAACAGCTTTTACCCATGGTTTTTGAAATTTAGCCCTCTCGACTTCCACTTTTTTTTCAGACAGTGTCTCTCTCTGTTGCCCAGAATGGAATGTAGTGGCATGATCTTGGCTCACTGCAACCTCTACCTCCTAGGCTCAAGTACACTTCTCCTGCCTCAACCTCCTGAGTAGCTGGGATTACAGGTGCCCAACACCACACCTGGTTAATTTTTTTTTGTATTTGTAGCAGAGACAGGGTTTCTCCATGTTGGCCAGGCTGGCCTGGAACTCCTGACCTCAAGTAATCCACCGGCCTCAGCCTCCCAAAGTGCTGGGATCCGACTTCTACTTCTAGTTCTGGCAGTACCTGGTACTTGCTAATCCTGTGCTGTTTGTGAATTTTGTGATGCTAATTGTGTTGATTCTCAGCCTTCCTCATGGTGGGTTTGGGATTTGGCTCTCATAGTTCTGCTGGATGAATTTGGTTTCCAGCTTTCAAAACGTGTCGATGTTGTCTTATTTCTTGTTGACCTACCCATGTGTTAGTTAAAATCATTTGCTGTTGTTGTAATGGAGTTTTTGGAGGATGCAGAATTAGCTGTATATTTTCAGTCGTTCGTGTTAATCTAGAAGTCTCCAATCCATCTTTCTAAGTAAATAAATCAGACATTTTTATTTCCATCCAAATCAGTCACGGTCTAATCAGGAGACAGAAACCACTACACTTATTTTAACAGATAGAATTTAATGTAAATAATGGTTAGTCAGGTATAAAGAATTGTTAACATAGTGACTGAGAAAGCTCAGAGAGAAGACATAGCTATTATGGAGATAGAAACTTCAAGAAGCAGCTACCACCCCTAGGCCCGAAGCCCGGAATTACTAAAACTCAGAAACTTGGAGAGATAGCTTCAGGGAGCTGAAACTCAGTTCTCTGAGGAAGAACCTGTTAGGCTGGGGCTGGTATTTCTGGGGGAGCATGATGAGGCCGAACGCAAGTGTTAGGACACTGGATTCCACTGTTTCTGGACTGAATTGCTGCTCAGGAGTGAGGAAGAAGCAACGTGATACCGACAGGCATTGGAAGATTGTGCCACTCTCCACTTCCAGCCTTGAAGGCTCCTCTAAGGACTCCTACTGTCCAAGCCTAAAAAATTCCACCTGGCAGGGGACAAATGTGGTTTGAAGAGCCCGACTTCAGCATCACAAAGCCAACTAGAAGTGGGACTGGAAGCTGAGCACCCACAGCTTAGTAATTGGTATGGTCTACCCCTATTGCTACTCAGATTCATATGCACACGACTAAACTCACTTAAATTTCCATACAGCCACAAAATTGTTTCTACCTTCCTACAAACAAAGGTATTTTCACTTTCTTCCCAATATGAGGAGACACAAAGTCCAGGCAGCAATGGTATTCATATGTGGGAGAGTCTCATGATCTGTTCTGGGCTATATATTAACTACTGATCAAATTAAGTCATAGTCCAATCTGAATATTCTGTTTCTAAATACTACCTTGCTTTTTTTTCCTATAGAGATGGGGTCTTGCTATGATGCCCAGGCTGGTCTCAAACTTCTAGCCTCAAGCCATCCTCCCACCTCAGCCTCCCAAAGTGCTGGGAATACAGGTGTGAGCCACTGTGCCTGGCCTGAACACTTCCTTTTCATCCCTGTTTTCCTCCTTAGTTTCCCTCAATTGGTTCAGAATTTGGGTTGGGAAGAAGGGGTATTATATATTGACCCTCTTATATGTGTGCTTATCATTGTGTTTATTAGCTATTGTGCCCATTTACATTTGTAAGAGCAGTATAAGTGAGTTCCAGTCGTTCCACATCATCCACTTAGTATTGTCAGACGTTTTAATTTTGCCAATCTATGAATGAGAAATTATATCTCACTATTGCTTAATTTGCATTTCCTTTGTGGAGGAGGCTGAGCATCATTTTGCCATATGTTTATTGAACTTGAGTTTCTCTTCTGCTTATTTTTTTTTTTTTTTTTTAAGACAGGATGTGGTTCTGTTGCCCAGGCTAGAGCATAGTGGTGCCATCATGGCTTACTGAAGCCTCGACCTCCTGGGCTCAAGTAATACTCCCACCTCAGCCTCTCAAGTAACTGGGACTACAGGCCTGTGCCACCATGTCAGGCTAATTTTTAAAAAAAGTTTTTATTTTTAGTAGCGATGAGGCCTTGCTATGTTGCGCAGGCTGGTCTTGAACGTTTGACCTTGTAATCTTTCTGCCTCAGCCTCCTAAAAGAGTTGGCATTACAGACATGAGACACTTCTCCCGGCTGCTTATGTTTTTTGCTTAATTTTTGAGATTTTTTCTTGCTGATTTGTAGGAATTCTTAAAAAAAATTTTTTTTGGTGAAATATATTTGAAACATATAGACAAGAATAGAAGATAATTTAAGAGATATTCATATTTCCACCATCCAGCTTCATTAAATCTTAGCATTGTCTCATTTCTTTTAAAGAAATAAAACATATATATACTTGCCGTCCTTCAGGCCTTCTTCAATCCTGTTCTCTTACTGTTCCTCCCCTACGATAATCACTATCATGAATTTAGTGTTTACCGTTCTCATGCAAAGCTTTTACACTGAGTAGGAGTTTATATTCTGGATACTAATCATTTGTTAATTTTATGCATTTTGAATTGCAAATATCTCCTCGCATTCTGTGCTGTGTTTTTCACTTTGCTTATGGTGTTTTTTGATATATGAAAGTTTTTAATTTTAATATGATCATATTTATCAGATGTTTCTTTTATGGTTTGTGCTTTTTGTGGTATAACTTTTCTGTGGATGTATGTTTTATCTCCTTGGTGAATGTCTATTTTTCCTTGAGGAAAGGACCATGATTTATGTACTTTTTCCATCCTCTACAGTTTTATTTATTTATTTATTTATTTCTGAGACATGGTCTCACTCTGTCACCCAGGCTGGTGTGCAGTGGCGCAATCTCCACTCACTGCAACCTCCACCTCCCAGGCTCAGGCAATCCTCCCAAATCAGCCTCCCGAGTAGCCTGGAACCACAGGCATGTGGCACCATGCCCGGCTAATTTTTTATATTTTTGGCAGAGTTGGGCCTTCACCATGTTATGCAGGCTGGTCTCAAACCTTGGTACTCGAGGCATTTGGACCAGATAATAACGTGTTGTGGCAGGATCTGTCCTGAGCATTACAGGATGTTAGGCGGCATCCCTGACATCTACCCATCAGATGCCAGCAGCACTCCCCTTTTCCACATGGAGCTGTGATGACCAAAAATGTCTCCAGATATTGCCAAGTTTCTCCTGGGGGGTGAAATCACCCCTGGTTGTGAAATACTATCCTAATTAAATGGTCCTAAATTATGGGTTCAGAAATAATGACAGGCTGCTGAGTGATGGAAGGCGCTGATTGGCTTAAACTAATCTAGATTTATCTCCAGGTTTGGGTCAACCTTTGTTCTGGGTTAATGCATGTTCTAGAAACAAAAAGAAAAGTTAGTTACTAGTAGAAAGGGAGAAGGTGGAAAAGTGGAAGTGATGCAAAATAATCAGGAAATGGTCACCCCTAGAAAATTCTGATATGAGGCTCAACGTGGCAGCTAACTGATCATTGCTACCCTTCTCCCATTTTAATATCCAATAATTACTCCAGAGCCCTCACCATCAGCTCATCCATTCCAATTTTCTCTTCCCTTCGTCACTCAGGTATGTACGTTATAGCAACATTAGAAAGGAAGAGCTATGTCAGTGGTTCAGAAAAGATGGCAGGCACTGACAGGGTATTAAGTTTTGTGCATATTAGGTGTTCAGTTGTTACTTATCTTGGTCTTTTTAGGATGCCATAACAAATAGCGTAAGCTGGGTAACTTAATAACAGAAATTTATTTTTTCACAGTTCTTGGGACTGGAAGTCTGAGATCAGGGTGCCAGCATGGGTGAGTTCTGGCGAGGGCTCTCTTCCTGGTTTGCAGTCGGCCACCTTCTCGTTGTGTGCTCACATGGCCTTTCCTTGGTGCCTGTGTGAGTGGAGGCTGGGTCGGGGGCAAGCTGTCTGGTGTCTCTTCTTATAAGGGCCTACCCTTACAAGGGACCCCACCCTCATTAACCTCATTTAATCGGAATTATCTCCCAAAGTCTGTCTCTAAATACCATCACATTAGGGGTTATAGGACTTCAACATAGGAATTTTGAGAGGAACACAACTGAATCCATAGCATTACTAGTTGGGGCTTTGGTAATTGTAATTCATTTAGAGAAGAAATGTATATTTTTTTCTGTTATAGATTAGCCCCTGACAAGCATGTATGCCTATCATTGAATTTTTATACACGTCACATTAGAGGAAGCAAAGGGTTTAAAAATGTGCAAGTATGCCAGAGATTCGCAACTTAATCAGTCATAGGTCAGGTTTTTTGGGCATAGTTTTGCATAGGTGGTTTACTAGAGAGTGCATTCGGGAACAATACCTCTAAGAAAGAGAAGCAGGACAGGATAGATGAGGTTGAACTGCGATAAGGTTGCAATAAAGGTTTAGCCAATCCCTTGGGTGAGAGCTGGGATGGTTCTGCAAAACTGTCTAAATTTGAGGTAAGGGATCAGCCCTGGTACCAGAGCACTGACTAGGCATTAGATGGGGGCTGCCCCTAGGGAAGGCACAAATTTAATGCTGAGGGCAGTTCTTAGAATAGAGGCAGCTTTAAGTCCTGAAAGAGTGGGGAGAAGGGGGCATATCTGGGTAGCACATTATAGCATTGACTGTGTTACCCAAGCAATCTAAAAGCAAGTGGCTCTAAACTCATTACTGGAACAACAGCACTGCAGTAATCATACTTTCCTACCGACTGCTTGTTAAGGGCCCAGGTGAGCATATTTTCTATCATTTCGAGGAATTAATAAACAAGTTTTTCTGATAACTTCCAAAATTGGGTTATTTGGTTTATTAAACTGGACCGTACTTCTTAGTAATACAGTTTCAGTGGTGTAAGATGCTATACTTTTTGTCATGAAGTCTTTGCCCAGGCCTATGTCCTGAATGATATTGCCTAGGTTTTCTTCTAGGTTTTTTATGGTTTGGGGTTTTACATTTAAGTCTTTAATCCATCTTAGTTAATTTTTGTATAAGATCCTATACTTTTTGGTCAGAAGCCTTCTGAGATAGGAGTGTGTCTTCAAGGGTAGAATAGTGGCAGATTCTCATACCTTCCCCATTATATCTGACCCCCTTAGGGTTGTAGTTCATACACTTTCTGTGGTAATCTGATGGTCTTGCAGTGTTAATAGTCCTTTGTCAAAGTGTGTGGTGACTCCTGAAATTTTTGTTACAATAACATCACTCCCCAGCAGGCTTTAATTTTTTGGCTCTACACAACAGAGGCTGCTTACTTTGAAGCATATTTCATTCACGAAAATAATTTCACATTCTGAAGTATTGTATTCTGCATGTACAACCTCTTCTGATAGCATCACAGGCATAAATAATTGCCAATCCGAGTAGCTATATTTGTTTTATTTATTTTTTTGAGACGGAGTCTCGCTGTGTCACCAGGCTGCAGTACAGTGGTGTGATCTCGGCTCACTGCAACATTTGCCTCTCAGGTTCAAGCAATTCTCCTGCCTTGGCCTCCTGAGTAGCTGGGACTACAGGTGCCCGCCACCACGCCCAGCTAATTTTTGTATTTTTAGTAGAGATGGGGTTTCACCATGTTGGCCAGGATGGCCTCTACCTCTTGACCTTGTGATCTGCCTGCCTTGGCCTCCCGAAGTGCTGGGATTACAGGTGTAAGCCACCACGTCTGGCCTCCAAGTAGCTATATTTGTAAAAAGCACTTCAGATTGGAAATGAGTTTATCAACATCATAAATTGATACAAAAAGGATTATATGTTCATTACAGATAGCAGGAAAGGGAAAATAGGAATAAAAGTAGAGTCCTAGTCCTGTTTATAATGCACTCTAGAAATATCCTCAAGCCAAGAAACCTACAGGTAGGGAATTAGTACCTAGTTTCTGTATTACCCCCACCCCCAGGCTGCCCACCCAATAAAACAAGAACATTGGAATAATTTTACAGGGGAAAATCCAAGTTTGAAGATAATATGGCATCTGCTGAAATATTTCCAAATGTTAGAAAGCTCAAGTGGAATACCTAGGAATTCATCTAACCAAGGTCAGAGATCTCTACAAGGAGAACTACAAAACACTGCTGAAAGAAATCAGAGACAAGGCCAGGTGCAGTGGCTCATGCCTGGAATCCCACCACTTTGGGAGGCTGAGGTGGGAGAATCACTTGAGCCCAGAAGTTGGAGACCAACCTAGGCAACATAGGAAGATCCTATCTCTACAAAAATAAAAATAAAAAAATTAGCCAGATGTGGTGGCATGAGCCTGTGGTCCCAGCTACTTGGGAGGCTGAGGTGGGAGGATGGCTGCGGTGAGCCGTGATAGTGCTACTGTACTCCAACATGGGCAACAGAGAAAGACCCTGTCTCAAAAACAAACAAACAAACAAACCCAAACAAAAAACAAATTAACAAGCAAATAATCCAATTTAAAATGGGCAAAGGACATGAACAGACACTTTTCAAAAGATGATGTACAATACAAGCAGCCAATAAACATATGAAAAAAATGTTCAACATCACTAATCATCAGAAAAATGCAAATCAAAACCACAGTGAGATAGATCTCACACTGATTAGAATGGCAATGATTACAAAGTCAAAAAAGAACAGATGCTGGTGAGGCTGAGGAGAAAAGGAAATGCTTATACACTCTTGGTGGGAATGCTTATACACTATTGGTGGGAATGCAAACTAGTTCATCCACTGTGGAAAGCATTTGGATATTTCTCAAAGAACTTAAAACAGGACTACCATTCACTCAGCAATCCCACTACTGGGTCTATACCAAAGGAAAAGTATTCATTCCATCAAAAAGACATACAGTCATATATTCAAAACAAAGACATGGAATCAACCTAGATGCCCTTCAACAGTGGATTAGATAAAGAAAATGTGGTACATATATACCATGGAATACTACATAGCCACAAAAAAGAATGCAATAATGTCCTTCGTAGCAAAATGGATGGAGCTGGAGGCCCTTTTCCTAAGCAAATTAACATAAGAACAGAAAACCAAATACTGCATGTTTTCACTTATAAGTGGGAGCTAAACACTGAATACACATAGACATAAAGATGCGGAACAACAGACACTGGAGGCTACTAGACGGGAGGGAAAGAGGGGGGAGTGAGCTGAAAATCAACTATTGCATACTATGCTTACTACCTGGGTGACAGGATCATTCGTAGACCAAACCTCAGTGTCACACAATATACCCATGTAACAAACCTGCACATGTTCCCCTTAATCTATAATAAAAGTTGAAATTATATAAAAAAGGGAAAGCTCAAGTCGTTTTGAGGTATAGAAACTATTGGGTTAATTTTATTGTGGAATTGGGGAAATTACTGTTTAGTTTGCTTTAGAACAAAGAAAGTGAATGATGTAATAGTTTAGAGGCAGAACGACAGCGACAATTCAAGACCTTATTGTGGGTTCATCTCGGAATCACAGAGACATTGTTTGACTGAGCTTCATATCACAGTAGAACAGAGAAAAATTCCCTCCAAATTATGCTGGGTTTGTGTCTATTAAAAAGAACTGCTTGATGATGTCGACGGAAGACTCCTTTTCCATAGGTACAGCGTTCATAAGAATGTTTTATGAAAAATTCATGTTGACAAACTCTCACACTTAGCTTCCCACAGAGAAAAATTTTGCATATATTTCTAAAACAGTTCAAGTTCTCTCTTTCTCTCCCTCTCTCATGATTTTTCATACTCTCCTACACCCAAAGCTCTTTCTATACAGCCTATAGTCCTCTGTTCTACCAGCTGAGCTATCAAAGGGTGCACCCAAAGCTCTTTCTTTTGGGAGAGTCTCCTTTTTGCATTGCATGGTTCCAAGAAGCACCATTAGCATTGCAATTTATGTGGCAGGCTACCCAAATTTCCACATTCCCATGTCTTGTTAACTCCTCCTATGTTGTTTCATTTTTCTTCCTTTTATTCTTGATACTTCTCTCATCTTTGGTTTTGATGAATAATTCACAAATGCAGTGTAGTGAGAAGCCAGGTGGTGATTGTGGTGGATATTTGTTATTTGACAACATTCCTCTATTCCTCTGTTTCCTATAGGAGACTTCAAATTTCCTCCACTTTCAGGAAAAATATTTTTGGGCAAAACTGACCTACTCCAGGGACAGGTTTTGATAGTCAAATGCATAAATTTATTAGCATATTCCTTTCCCCTGGCCTCAATAATCGATTTAAGGATAGATGTATTACCCAATCAAAGCTAATTGAATGGAAGGAGATTTGCTAGGACTCCTTCAACTTCTGTATGAGCCACTAGAGGTGATTCACTCCTTCCCACTGTATGTAAAAAAGGCACTAGGCAGTGAACAGAATAACAAATCTTTATCTTCATGGAGCATAGATTTTACTGACGGAAGCAGGCTGTAAACAAGATATATTAGATGGTATCTAGAACTAAAGAGATACATAACAAGGAGAAAAACAAGTGCTTTTTTTAAAAGCTGTTTTTGGTAGGGGGTGGTTCAGGGAAGGTCTCATTAACTTTTGCTCATTGACTAAAGACGTGAAGGAATGGGGCAATGTTTGGGGAAAAGCATTCCAGGCAGAGGGAATAACATATGCAAAATTCCTGAGACAGTAGCATGCCTGGAATGTCTGAGGAAGAGCTCTGAGGCCAGAGTGGCTGGAGCCAAGTGAACAAGTGATATGGGGGTCAGAGGTAACAGGAGGAAAGATCTGCACAGGGTTTTGTAGACTATAAGGAAGAATTTTACTCTGAGTGAAATGAGGAGCCATTGGGGGTTTAAAGCAGAGGAGTGACATGATGTGACTTAAATTATAATAGGATACTCTGGCTGATGTGTTGAAAGGGGAAAAGGGTGTGTGATGGTTCATTTTTTTTGTGACAACTTGACCAGTTAAGGGATGCTCAGATAGCTGATAAAATGTTTCTGGAAGAGAGTAGCATTTGAATTGGTAGACTAAGTAAAGAAGGTCTGCCCTCACCAATGTGGGCAGATTGACATTGAGGACCTACGTAGAATGAAAAGGCAGAGGAAGGGTAAATTCTCTTGGGAAGGGTGCACCACACTTTTGGCACATGGAGTTGACTGTAGTCAAATTCATAGGAAGTCCACAAAGTTTAAAAAAGAACTTTATTGGCAAAAGTACCAGTACCAACTAAAAGGCAGAGGAAGGACAAATTCTCTTTTGGAGCTGGGACATCCATTTTTCTCTGCCCTTGGACACCAGAGGTGCTGGTTCTTGGGCCTTGGGACTTCAGGACTCACACCAGCAGCTCCCCTGGTTCTCAGGGCTTTTGCCTTGGACTGAGAGCTACACCACTGGCTTCCACAGTACTCAGGCCTTCGGACTCAGACTGAATCACACCACTGGCTTCTCTGGTTCTCTGCTTACACACAGCATATTGTGGGCTCTCTAAGCCTCCATAAGTGCATGAGCCAATTCCCATAACAAATTTCTAGTCATATATCTATATATATCCTATCGGCTCTGTTTCTCTGGAAACCCTGAGTAACATGGTGGAAGCTGGGAGAAGAAGGGATGGTGAATGCTCGGCAATTATGATAGAAGTCTTTATATATTGAAATATTGGTGCCAATTTTTCACTCTTAATAGAATTGGAAACAGAGAGAGATAAAGGGAGGCAAATCTTGAAAGAAATTGTGGGTGCACCACACCTTTTGACATGTGGAGGTGACTATAGTCAAATTCATAGGAAGTTCACAAAGTTTAAAAAAGAACTTTATTGACAAAAGTACCAGTGCCAGCTAAAAGAGATTGACATTCTACAAGGTACAAACAGATTGTCTCTAGTTTTCTACAGGCAGAAAGCAGGTTGAAGAACCCATTTATCCACCAAAAAAGGCATATTCTCTAATGTCCTTTGCAAGTGACTAAGGAAGATGAGGGAAAAAGAATGATTCCCTAGAGTGCAGAACCAAGAGCTATGGAAGATAGACTGGAAGGTCATTCTTAGGGAGTAGAAACAGTGTGTAATCATGAAACATAATTCCCTCCAATAGAGGAACCTGACAAGCATTGTCCAATGAGGTTTCCTAATTGCTATGGACCAGTGGCTGTCACCTGCTTCCATTTCTACCCTTTGTGAATAAGAGTATTTTTTGTGATTATTGTCTCTATTCCATCATTTGTTGTATGTGATAAAAGGATACTTGCTCTTTTAATTCACAGGTCTCTATGTCAAGAAGCACTATATCTGGACCTGATGTAGATCATGAGATCCTGGACTTCAAAGATGTGATGGAACTTTTAGGGGTTTTGGGATAGGAGTGGGTCTATTTTTACATGTGGTAAATATATAATTATAATCAAGAAAGCAGATTGTGGTAGATTAAATTACTGGTCCCAATTCTTCACTACCCTGTAGTAGCATTATGCACACATGAGCCTTTGCTATGGCTGCATGGTGAACAGTGTACTTCCTCATCCTCCTCACTTTGGGCTTCATTAGATGACTTTCTTTTGTATATGGGATGTCAGTGGAAGTGATATGAGCAAAAGCTTGAAATACTCTTGCATGCTGGGTTTTCCTGCTTGTCTGCTGTGACCAGCATGAAAAAAGCTTGTCCTAGATAACGTCTTTCAGCAGGGGCTCAGAATAGGACACGTGAAGTAGAGGCACTGTGCTGCAGCTGACCCTTGGGCCCACAGCCTGAAGCAGACCTTCCTCTGTCAACCCACAAACGCACAGCTTAGAGCTGACCTGAACCTAACCTTGCGGTTGTAGTCCAGCCTAGCTCAGCTACATTACCACTGACCTACAGACCCAGGAGAAAAGATAATTGTCTTAAACCACTGACTTTGGAATGGGTTGTGCAGTAGTAGTGAGATAATCATTGACCAATATAAGTTATTGCAATAATTCGCAAGGCTATCATGGGAACTAGGACCAAGGTGGTAACAATGGAAGTGGTGAGAAGTAGGCAGATTCTGAGTATCTTTCATAGGTACAACCCACAGGTTTTGCTGATAGATGGTATATGGGGTGTGAAAGAAAGTGATGCATTAAAGACGAATTCAAGGTTTTTGGCCTGAGCAAATGGAAGAATGGAGCAGCCATTTTTGAATGGAAGAACTTGGGTGTGGGGGAAGTTTCAGATTTGGGGGCAATATCAGGAGTCATTTTTTATATGTTACTTTTGAGATGCCTACAGACATCCAAATAGGGATGTTATGTAGGCAGCTGAATATAGAAGTTCGCAGGTAGAGGAGAGAAAGGTCTGGGAGTAATCATTAAGAAGATTGGATTTTAGGCCGGGCGCGGTGGCTCACGCCTGTAATCCCAGCACTTTGGGAGGCCGAGACGGGTGGATCACGAGGTCAGGAGATCGAGACCATCCTGGCTAACACGGTGAAACCCCGTCTCTACTAAGAAATACAAAAAACTAGCCGGGCGAGGTGGCGGGCGCCTGTAGTCCCAGCTACTCGGGAGGCTGAGACCGGAGAATGGTGTGAACCCGGGAGGCGGAGCTTGCAGTGAGCTGAGATCCGGCCACTGCACTCTAGCCTGGGCTACAGAGTGAGACTCCGTCTCAAAAAAAAAAAAAAAAAAAAAAGAAGATTGGATTTTAAAGCTACGAAACTGCAGGAAATCAAGTGAGTGTAGAAATGGGGTCAAAAGACTGAGCCTAAGGGCACATAGCATTTAGTGGTTGGGGAGTTGAAGAGTTACCAGTAAAGGGAATTGAGAAGGAACAGCCAGAGAGACAAGAGGAAAACCAGATTAAGTTCTAATAAAGTGTCATTCATACGTGTTGTTCCCGTAATATCACATCCATTGCTCGCCTTTTCCTTTTCCTCCTTCACTACAAATATCACCACCACTAGATCTGTCTGTCTGTCTGTGTGTGTGTGTGTGTGTGTGTATGGAATGCACAGTGTTAGTCACTTTATGTGTGTAACAAGAGAATTTACTGAAAAGGCTAACTCATCTCTTTTTTTTTTTCCTGCTATATACTCACTAGGGAAAAAAATCCCTTTTTTTCTCTTCTGGTCTCCTCTACAGGTCAGGGAATCTAAGTCTTTGCATAAATTCTGGGTCCTCCCTTGACAATTCTCTAAGCAGGATGGCTCTGTCTGAGAGGGGAAGGTGTTAGAAGCTGGTGCTTTCAGTGGAATGGGAGGGATGAACAGCTGGAATCCTGGAGGAGAACTGATTTCTTTTACTCTGTAAGCCTGGAGGAGAGGGGTTAAGGAGGGGAGGAAGGGGGATATTAGAGACTTGTGTTTAGCTAGCATGAAACTCTCTATAGTGGCAGCAAGATTTTGGAAGGAGAAAGGCTGCCTGTATGAGTGGACATTAGAGAATGAATGCCACAACCTTGGAAGCATTGGTGTGAATCAACTGTGTTTGAGTGGCGATCACTTGGGGGAACCTCTGTTGCAGAGTCTGATAAAGGCTCAGTGCCAGGGAAGGGCAGTGAGGCACCTGAAATAAAACTGCTTTGCAGAAAGAACATGTCTAAGCCTAGGACAAGGATCAAAGTATTTGTAGGAGAGTATTTGTTGTGACAACATATACCTGGTTTTAGAAGCTCCTCAGGACTGAGCCATCCTGGCTTGTTTTTGAGTTTTGGGGGAAGACTGACTTTGTGACTATAAACCAAGAGAGATGTAATCCTGGAACTAAATCATGGGTCATCCACTGTGGTGCAGGCAGGATTGGAACCAGCCAGAGAATCGCCTTAGTCTGCTGGACTATGCGACAACATTATGGTAGAAGGCAACAGCATTAACTAAATGGTAAGACTCCACTTTCTACCCTTTGTATTGGGAAGAGAACTGCACCCTTTGGTCTAAGACATGAACTCTCAGTTTCTTCGACAATCAAGGGTGGAGAGGCCTCAAAAAGGAGAGACTGAACTTTCTAAAAATAAGGCGCTGGGGATTTGAATGGTTCATTGAAAACATAAAAGAGATAAAGCCTCTGAGTTTGTGAAACAGGCATTACCATTTGTATACTTAAAAACTTGGGAAGTTTTAACTGAAGAAGTCAGCATGATATGATAGCTTTTGCTTTTTCCAATATGATGTTATTAGTCTTGTTCTGTGTGGTTCTGGAGAGCAAAACAATAAAGAATTGTAAATTGCATGAGTGTAAGAACAAATATTCACTATTAATTCCCAGCACATGAATAGTGCTCAATACATTTTCAATAAATGATTGAATACATGTATGAAAAATGAAAGTCAGTGGGTTAAACTTACAAGGAGACAGGGTTTCTTTTTTTTTTTTTTTTTTTGAGATGGAGTCTTGCTCTGTCGCCCAGGCTGGAGTGCAGTGGTGCAATCTCGGTTCACTGCAACCTCCACTTCCCAGGTTCAAGCAATTCTCCTGCCTCAGCCTCCCAAGTAGCTGGGATTACAGGTGTGCGCCACCATGCCTGGCAAATTTTTGTATTTTTAGTAGACATGGGGTTTCACCATGTGGGCCAGGCTGAAGGAGGCAGATTTTTGTCCCAGCTTATCTTTCTAAAAATTCCAAAATTAAATAGACTATCATTAAGAAGCAGTGAAATTTTTTATCACTAGGAGTGAAACAGGAGCTAAAGAACATTTTTGGGGGATGTGATAGAGAGGATTTATTCATTTGATAATGGTTAAAACACATAACCTCTGAGATCTCTGTAATCTCAGATGCTTTTGTTCTGTAATTCTAAATCCAAGGGTCTCTATAGATAGGCTTGAGACAAGTGTAAACAAACTCATGATCTCAGAGAAATCTTCAAGTGGCATGTTTCAATGGTATGCTTATTAAACAAATGCTCATGACAGATTTTCACAACAGCAACGAATGTTATTTCACAACATCAAATCTTCCTTCCTCAGGAAAAAATGACATTAACAAGAAGGTTGATGGATTTGGATTATTTTTCATGTGTCCTGGAGGTAAAACCAGTGTCCTCACTGTTTTCCTCTTTTTCCTCATTTTGAAGACTATCTGTTTTCATTTTCTTTACCTCCTCTCTGGCTACGTGTCCCCGGAAGGCAGCTTGGATTTTGACAGCAGCAACCTCTTCTTTTTCCTTATCTTCCTCAGAAGAGTCCTTCATCGAAAGGAGAAAAAGTAAGAGACTCTTTAAACATGCCGTATTTTTGATGCCATAAAAATAATGCAACAAATTTAATCAATTTAGGGATGCAACTATCTGAGAGTTGTTGCTTCCTGAGGGAATTTCATATATTGTCACATTGTATATGTACCAAATAGCAAATGCCAAAATAGCAGACATTTTGTTCGCCTGAGACACAAAAAGGAACTCGGAAGTTTGAACGTCGACATTGTAGAGAGTGAGTTCTTCTTTCTATGAGGACTAGTCCACAAGAGTCTGGAGTATGAAGAATACAGATAGATATTAAAAGACATATCTTTTAATATGTCTCTGCAACGAAAGATCATTGCCAACTTTCTTTCCCCCAAAATAGTGTCTATTTAAGTTTCCTGAGCAATAACATTTTTTAGGGGGTTTGGGGGGACAAGAAAGAATCTTTGAGGCATAGTAAAAATGTTAAGGAGAAAGAATAGTAAATGTTATGTTTCAAAATAATCACAATTATATATAATGAATTAGAATAACTTCTCAGTTTCTCAATGATTAGCTAATCATAGTCATACATTTAAAGTGAAGTGCCAAAGAGAAATCTATTTAGTCCAATAATGTCAGTTTTAACATGGTTGGTTGAACTATGGCACATACCCTCTTTTAAAAAAAATTGGGTATAAATTTTTAGCTCTAAATTTACAGACAGTAAAATGCATGAATCTTCAGTGTACAATTGAATATATAGCTTTTAATATATCTTTTAAAATTATAGAAATGACATGTATACACTTTAAAAACTCAAATGTCACTAGCAGTGATAATTTTCTCCCTCTATCCAAATCCTGCTCCTGGGAGATACCCATTATTATGAGTTGAGTATCTACATCCTTCCAAAATTTCTCTATATGCAAATATATTCATATGGGTGTATATATATATGCCTTTTTATTTTAAAAATGCGATCATGCTAATCACAGAGTTCTGCAGCTACTTTTTCCATGTAACGATATATCTTGGTTCTCTTTTTCTGTGTTATTAGTCAGTGTATAACTCTGCTCATTCTTTTTTTATGACATCATTATATTATACTGATGTACTTTTATTTAATATTTACTCAATCTCATATTAATGGACCTTTGGGTTGCTCAAGCCTCCTATCCCCCCATTATAAACAATGAGACAAATCTAGCTCTTAAACTTTTAAATGCAAACAGAATGGTACAAAATTCTTCGAGACGACATCCTAATATAGGCAAACAAATACACTCAAGTTTGAAATCAATGAGATCCCTACTCAAACTCATGAAAACCTGTGTAAGAGCACCTATGAAAGATGTAAGGAAATAAAACTCCCTTCTTGCTTGACTTCCTGTTACATCTTAATGTTAATCTTCCTGTTATATCTTAATGTTATTTCAGTACAACCTAATAGTAAATAAATAAAATCCATTTAGTCCAATAATATCAGTTTTAATATGGTTGGTTGAACTTTGGCACATACCCTCTTTTAAAAGAAATTGGTTATAAGTTTGTAACTATAAATTTACAGACAGTAAAATGCATGAATCTTCAGAGTACAATTGAATATAATTGAATACAATGGAAATTGAATATAATTGAATATAACAGAAAACAATACAATTGAATAACCTGTACATCTTTTTTTTTTTTTTTTTTTTTGAGACTGAGTCTCGCTCTGTCGCCCAGGCTGGAGCGCAGTGGCCTGATCTCAGCTCACTGCAAGCTCAGCCTCCCGGGTTTCTGCCATTCTCCTGCCTCAGCCTCCTGAGTAGCTGGGACTACAGGTGCCCGCCGCCTCGCCCGGCTAGTTTTTTGTATTTTTTAGTAGAGACGGGGTTTCACCAAGTTAGCCAGGATGGTCTCGATCTCCTGACCTCGTGATCTGCCCGTCTCGGCCTCCCAAAGTGCTGGGATTACAGGCTTGAGCCACCGCGCCCGGCCACCTGTAAATCTTACAGGGAAAAGCAATCCATCACTAGGTAGGAAGTAGGGTATTCCTTGAGGGGATATCCATTCTGGCTGCCAGTTCTTGGGCAACTACCTGGGACCTAAGACGTAAAAAGGAACTCAGAAGTTTGAACTTCGACATTGTAGGGAGTGAGTTCTTCTTTCTTATGAGGCCTAGTCCACAAGAGTCTGGAGTATGAAGAATATAGACAATGGTGTACTGGTAAGTGTTTTAACAACTGGCTCTCCAGAAGAAACAAAACCCTGATTTACAGTGTTTGCCATGGTCTTAATATTCTCACTGTTGCTGACTTCAAGTTATTAAAGTGACATTACCGAACATAGGCCTTTTGGTATGTCCTTTTTTTTTTTTTTTTTTTTTTTGAGGAGTCTTGCACTGTTGCCCAGGCTGGAGTGCAGTGGTGTGACCTTGGCTCACTACAACCTCCGCCTCCTGGGTTCACGTCATTCTCCTGCCTCAGCCTCCCAAGTAGCTGGAACTACAGGCACCCGCCTCCACAGTCGGCTAATTTTTTTGTATTTTTAGTAGAGATGGGGTTTCACCATGATCTGCCCGCCTTGGCCTCCCAAAGTGCTGGGATTACAGGTGTGAGCCACCGCACCTGGCCTCTGCTATGTCTTGACTGCTTGGATGTAGTACATCAGGCACAAAGGCATTTTTGTAGAGGGTTATGCATGGAAGACAAATAAGCCACATTGTTGTAAAGCCATTATTTTGGCTGTATGTAATTCCCTGTGATTTTTCCTTTTGTTATCTCTGAACATTTGCTATTGTGTAGTGGTGACAGCACCAATTAGTGAAAAATTCCCAAAGTGGAAGATGAATCTGAAGGATCATGACTAGGGCTGTGAGTTCTGTCTGCCCTTCCCCATAGGCAGATTTTTCCATCCATTAACAATCTTGAAAAATAAGATTTAATTTTTAAGGGAAAAATGAGTTTGTGATCATAAGAGGCATGGCTGAAAATGATCTACCAGTTAGTTTATCACTGATGTTAATTATCTGGAAAAGTAAAATCATAATTTTGACAATAAAGATAACAGACATTCATATTTAGAGTTCAATTTTAAATTGGGCAATATCATTCTTTGTAGGAACCCAATAGTACATGAAAAATATTACATACTAAGATGGTGACTGATGTCTCTTCCTCCTTCCCAGATATCTGAGATTCTTCTTGTTTAGGATCACTTTTCTCAGGTGGTTCTTGCTCCTGGACAGGTAGAAGAGAGCCAAATCAGCAATGTTTCCAAAATAACAAAATCTTGTATCAAACTGCTTAGAAGTAATGAAATATTACTTTAAATTACTGAGAAATAGGGGGAATTAAATACTACATATTTATCTTTTAATAAGGAAAATACATTGAAACAAGAAGAAATAATGAAAGCTCTTAAGGGAATATGTGTAAACAAATATTAAAGACCAAATAATTGGCAAAAATGTTTGATCTATTGCTTTTGGAATGTGTGTACCACTGTTTTATGTTAAAAATAAACCACTGTCCTATACTAAAAGTTGGTAAGATGATGTAATGAATCCTGAACAAAGTATAAAAAAGAGGTTCCAATAGTTTCTAAAATAGGAATAAATGACATTGTCTTCCAGAATGTGACATCAAATTGACTTTTTAGTGACATTTATGGATTAAAACTAGTCAAAGAAGTAACTTTTGCTGTGGAGTTTTGCTTTATGATTTAAATATAAAAGGAGAAACCACCTCTGCCTATTTTGACGTGGCTATTTAAGTCTTCCTCCATTGCTAATTCACACCTATGGAAAGAGCTTCTTTAACCCATAAAACCAAAATTTAAGTATAAGTTAATCAAATAAAGCCTTTAAAATTAAAAAAAGAAACACCCCAAAATTTCTATGTGACGCAAGGATTTCAACATTTTTCAACATTATTCCTTTGATATCGATAAAACATGAATACAATTAAAACATGAGCACAGAGAATCTAGTAAAATAGAAATACACAGAACACACCCATATCTGCAGGCACAAATGGATGGAACTTCACTTTCAAACTCGTGTAATGAGTGACAACTCCTTCTTCAGGAAATTCCCCAAATCTACTGGAGAACACCACCAAAACTTGAACTTTGTTAATTCTTTTCAATTCTAATATCTGCTGTGCTTTGTGGCTAATAGTACTACCTCAGTTGTCTAGAGCAGTGTTCTCAAATTTTAATGTACCTACGAATTATTCTGGTGATCTCTTAAAAATGTAACTTCTGATCTGTAGACATTTAGCTTCTCATTACTTATGCAAATTTCTGCAGCCAGCTTGAATTTCTCCCCAGAAAATGGGGTTTGCTTTCTGTTGTGTCATCAGGCTGCAAGTTTTCCAAACTTTTATGATCTACTTCCTCTTGAATGCTTTGCTGCTTAGAAATTTCTTCCGCCAGATACCGTAAATTATCTCTCTCAAGTTCAAAGTTCCACAGATCTTTAGGGAAGAGGCAAAATGCTGCCAGTCTCTTTGTATAGTAAGAGTGACCTTTACTCCAGTTTTCAACAAGTTCCTCATCTCCATCTTAGACCACCTTAGCCTAGACTTCGTTGTCCATATCACTATCAGCATTTTGGTCAAAGCTATTCAACAAGTCTTTAGGAAGTTCCAAACTTTCCAACATCTTCCTGTCTTCTGAGCCCTCCAAATGGTTCCAACCTCTGCCTGTTACCCAGTTCCAAAGTTACTTCCACATTTTTGGGTATCTTTATAGCAGTGCCTTACTCTCTGCAGTACCAATTTACTGTATTAGGCTGGGAGCAGTGGTTCATGACTGTAATCCCAGTAATTTGGGAAGCAGAGGTGGATGGATCACTTGAGGCCAGGAGTTTGAGACTAGCCTGGCCAACATGGTGAAAATGCAAAATACAAAAATTAGCTGGGCGTGGTGGCACACACCTGTAATTCCAGGTACTCGGGAGGCTGAGGCAGGACAATCACTTGAACCCAGGAGGTGGGGGTTGCAGTGAGCTGAGATTGTGCCACTGCACTCCAGCCTGGGTGACAGAATGAGACTTTGCCTCAAAAAAAAATCACTATATTAGTCTGTTCTTATGCTGCTATGAAGAAATACCTGAGACTGAGTAATTTATTAAGAAAAGTTGTTTAATTGATTCACAGTTCTGCATGGCTGAGGAGGCCTCAGAAAACTTACAATCATGGTGGAAGGCATCTCTTCATAGGGTGGCAGGAGAGAGAATGAGAGCTGAGCAAAGGGGGGAAAAGCCCCTTATTAAACCATCACCCCCCATGATTCAATTACCTCCCACTGCATCCCTCCCACAACATGTGGGGATTATGGGAACTACAATTCAAGATGAGATTTGGGTGGGGACACAGTCAAATGATATCAGTTACTTTGTTTATTTTCTGTCTAGATAATTTGCCTAATGCTTTCAGTGGGGTGTTGAAGCCCCTCACTATTATTGTATTGTAGTCTACCTCTGTCTTTAGACATAGTAATTTTTTTTTTAATGAATCTGGTTGTTCCAGTGCTGGGTGTATATATATTTACAATTGTTATATTCTCTTACTGAATTGATCCCTTTATCATTATAAAATAAACTTGTTTGTTGTTGTTTTTTACTGTTTTTGACTTAAAGTCTGTTTTACCTAATATAATTATAGCTATTTCTGCTTGCTTTTGGTTTCTGTTGGCATGGAATATCTTTTTCTACCTCTTTACTTTCAGTCAATATGTTTTTACAGGTAAGGTGAGTTTCTTATTAGCAGCATTTAGTTGAATCATTTTTTTTTTAAAGAAATCCATTCAGTCAGTCTATAGCTTTTATGTTGAACATTTAATCCATATATGTTTAAAGTTATTATTGATATGTAGAGTTTTGTTCCTTTTGTCATATTGTTAATTGCTTTCTGGTTATTTTATACATTATTTGTTTCTTTTTCTCTTACTGTTTGTCACTGTAGATTGGTGGAATTCTGTAGTGGTGCTATTTGATTCATTTCTGTTCCTCCTTTGTGTGATCGCTTTAACAGTGAATTTCATACTTTCATGTGTTTTCATGATGCTAAATGCCATCTTTTTGCTTCCAAGTTTAGGATTTCCTCGAAGACTTCTTGTAGGGTCAGCCTCGTACAGACAAATGCCCTCAGCATTTGCTTGTTTGGGAAATACTTTATTTCTCCTTCATTTATGAAGGCTAATTTTGCTGGATATAGAATTCTTGGCTGATGGTTGTTTTCTTCCAGCTCTTTGAATTTTCATCCCATTCTCTCCTGGCCTGTCAGCTTTCTGCTGAGAAATATGGTTATTAGTCTGATTGGGTTTCCCTCACAGTTGATGAGATGTTTTTCTCTTGCTGTTTTTAGAATTCACTCTTTGACTTTAGATAGTTTGATTCTAATGTGCTGTGGTGAAAACGTTTTTTTTTTTTGCATTGTATTTGTTTGGGGAATCACTGCACCTCCTATATCTAGATGTTTAAATCTCTTGCTAAACTTGCGATGCCTTCATCTATTATTGCATTAAACAGGTTTTCTAAGCCTTCTGATCTTTTTGTCCTTGGGGATACCAATACTTCAAATATTCAGCTGATCTATGTTGTCCCAAATGTCTTAAAGGCTTTGTTTATTCTTTTTTATTTTTGTCTTACTGGATTGTTTCAGACATGTAATCAAGTTCTAAAAATTTTTTGTTCTACTTAGTCTAGTCTATTATTAAAGCTTTTGAATGTATTTTATATTTCCTTCAATAAATTCTTCAATTCCAGAACTTATGTTAGGGTTTTTTAAAAAATAAAAATCTATCCCCTTGTAAAATTTTTCATTCATATCCTGAATTGTTTCACTGAGTTCTTTGTATTGGTTTTCAGATTTATCTTGCACCTCACTGACCATATTTAAAAATCAGTATTTTGACTTCCTTATCTGAGACTTTAAGAATTTCATTCCAGTTACGATCTATTGCTGGAGAATTGTTGTGTTCATTCTGGGGTGTCATATTTCCTTGTTTTTCATGTTTCCTGTGAGACTCTGAATTTCTATCAAGTTTCCAGTTGATGCCATTAATGCTGATACCACAAAGCCTTTCTCAACCAGCATTCATTATCTGAACCATGGAACACAGAGAATATTTTGAGTGGCTCTTTTCTCAATTCTCCCAAGGATGGTACCTAACCAGAACCATTCTAGATACAAAGCAGGACACCGATTCCTTACATGCAATTAGTGCCTTTGGTTTAGGCCTTAATTTTTTTGAGGAAACTTGGTTGAGAAAGCTGTCTTTGTAAAGTTGCTGAAGAGAAAGATAGGCTCAGACTCTGAAAAAACTATACCATTACCATCTTTAATTCTAACCAGTCTATTGTATCAATGATATAATATCAATGATAATGAAATAATTGGACTAATAGTGTTTTGGTCTATGAAATATCATCTATTAATTCAGTAATTATTTGTGGAGTACCTGCTATTGCTTAGCACTGTGAGGCTGAAAACATTTGAAGAATAAATGATGAAATAATTATTCATAACTTTTAAGCACCTTCTTCCTGGTGTTCATTGTTAAACTTAAGTGAAATATCTGTACATGACTCAGATACTTTAGAAAAATATTCTCATCAAAAAATCCCAGCACAATTAAAAATATTTAATAAGCTATTTGTGATGCCTCCTCACATAATTCTCACAATTCTGGGGATAGCCTAATAATCACTAGCTGTTGACAGAGAGAAGAAATAGCCAAATCCAATAGCTTCAAAGGACCATACCTCGAATGCATGATTGTTATAGAAGCGGTCTTCTACCTTACTCCCCCATTCTGCTGGATCAAAGTTGGTTTCTAAATAATAAAAATATAGTAACTTCAGATTTACTTGAATTCATTAAGGTAAATGTAGAATAGTAACACAAATGTAAGTTTCTCGTTTCAAATTATAGGTTCTTTACTGACAGTCCAAGATCTTATTGACATTGTACATAGCCTAGCACTGCAGACATTACCCGTGATTATTAAATATATAATAACCAACTGAACATTGGATGAGCCTTTGGGGATATTTAGAAAAGCACTAAAAACATAATTTCTGCCTTCATAGAATTTATAATAAAAAGGGAAAAAGAACAAATGCCAGTACTTAAATATAAATGTAGACACTTAGAACATGTATTAGTAAACACAGAAAAATGTATAAAACTAAATGCTAAGTTGTCAGAAAGTTTGGAAAAGTGAAGGATGGGAGAAATTTTTTTTAATGAAGTATATTATGTAGACAGTTGACATAGACAAGGAGAGGTATTTATTTTTAAATAATTTTTTCTTTAACTTTATGTTATGAAAAATTTCAAAGCTAAAAAGTAGATAAGATAACAAACTCCCACAAGCATATTGTCTAGATTCAATGATCAACCCATGATTTATCTATAACCTTTTCTTCTAATTATTTTTCTGCACTTTCTTCTGATTCTTTTTAACCCAACCCCTCCCTTGCATCCTGTTATTTTATCTACAATTATTTATTTCACAATGTATCTCAATATATACTCTCTTAAAATATAACCACAACACCATTATCATACTTCAAAATACTAAAAATATTAACAATTCCCTAATATCCTCAACTATTCAGTCAACTATCCAAATTTCTTCCATTGTCTGTTTATTTGTTGGTTCAAATCAGGACCCCGAAAATGGGCATGCACAACCCTTTGTATGTCTTTTAAATTTCTTTTAAAGGAAGATCCCCCAGTCCCTATTCTTTCCTTGCAATTTATTTGTTGATGAAATTAGGTCATTTTCTCTTTGGAGTTTTTCACAGTTCAGATGTTTCTGATTATCCCCATGGTGGCTTTTAACAAGTTCTTCTGCCTTTGAATTTCCTGTAGACTGGCAGCTAGATGTATAGATTTGATCTGATTCAGGTTTGATGGTTTGATTTTTTTTCTGCAAGTATACTTGATTGGTAGTGCTGTGTAATTCTGTCATAAAATTTATAATGTCTGGTTACTCTTTTTATAATTTTTATCGGCCCCCTGATGATCTTTGCTTAGATCATTTCTTTAGGGGATGTGAAATGGTAATGCTCTAATTTGATCAATACTTTTTTATTTTCTGGAGTACTCATTAAAGAAAACTTTTTCTCATCAACTGTTTCGTTACTCTGAAGAACAGTTCTTACAGAAAAGAAAGGTTAAAGGTTTAGTTCTTTCCTTTTATTTATCAGTTTTCAGAATAATCAGTTGGATTCCTAGGATCCTCTCAAGATGACCAATGAGTTTTTTCTTTAACCATCACAAATTCATGAATGTTTAGGAAAATGGATTCATTTCAATCCAATGCACATATTATTCTTATTGATGCTCTAATTATTAAACATTTGTCTAGTGGTAGCTTATTCAGGTGCTCAAATGTTCCTGAGTCCTTTGGAAACACCTCTAGCAACCTTTGATAGCTTCCTTGTTTTCTGGTATGGCAAGACGTTCAGCCTAATCTTGTGTATTTCCTGCCAAGTTCATGAAATTAGCTTGTTCTCCAAGAAGCCCTCATTCCTGGGAATGGTATTTAGAGATGACAACCTAGAAGCTGGGTGCTCACTGGTACTAGGTTGGTCATTCTTTTGAGGCCTTTAATGTACAGAGCTAGAAAATACTTCTTTCATTTTTTAAAGAGAAAACATGAGGTTACACTGATATTTTTCAACTCAAATTTAAGATTACTAGATTTTATTAACCTCTTTCATCTTCATAATTGTATGTTATTTTTCCTACACCAAAAATCTTATTCCTAATAACACTAGCTTAGTTCCTTACTTGCTTTGTTCTACAATACATAAATTCAATATATAATTTCAGAATAACCATACCATAATATGATTAACAATGATTACTGAAAGCAGCTTAAGGGTTTTTTTTTTTTTTTTAAAGTTCATTTTGTTTTTAGGATATATGCACTAGGCATGTACAGTCAAATTGCTCCATTTTAATATCACTTGAAATAATTCCTTTCTGTGTGGTTATGTCACCCGATCTATACTAGTTAGGCTCATATGTTTCACTTTGCTTTTACATTTTAGAAACTGCTTTTCTTGGCTGGGTGTGGTGGCTCACGACTGTAATCCCAGCACTTTAGGAGGCCGAGGGGGGTGGATCACGAGGTCAGGAGATCGAGACCATCCTGTCTAACATGCTGAAAACCCGTAACATGCTGAAAACCCGTCTCTACTAAAAATACAAAAAAAAAAAAAAAAAAAAAAAATTAGCTGGGTGTGGTGACAGGTGCCTGTAGTCCCAGCTACTCGGGAGGCTGAGGCAGGAGAATGGCATGAATCCAGGAGGCGGAGCTTGCAGTGAGCCGAGATCGGACCATTGCACTCCAGCCTGGGCGACAGAGGGAGACTCCGTCTCAAAATAAATAAAAATTAAAAACTACTTTTTTTTTTTCTTTCAATTTTTATTTTGAGACGGAGTCTTGCTCTGTCGCCAAGCTGGAGTGCAGTGGTGCGATCTCGGCCCACTGGAACCTCTGCCTCCCGGGTTCAAGCCATTCCCCTGCCTCAGCCTCCCGAGTAGCTTAACAATTTTAAATTTAAAATTATAACTATGTAAACTTTTATGATTCCAAAATCAAGATATTTTCTATAATGTTCTCTCTAATCTACCCTGTTCACTTTCTCCTAAAGGTAAATGTTAAGTTTTTAAAGATTTACTTTTCCATTTAAAAATAAAAACAAAGCTGGGCATGGTGCTTCATGCCTGTAATCCCAGCACTTCAGGAGGCGGCGGCTGGCAGATGCTTGAGCTCAGGAGTTCAAGACCAGCCTGGGCAACATGGCAAAACCCTGTCTCTACCAAAAAAAAAAAACCAAAAACCAAAAACCAAAAACCAAAAAACAAAAATTAGCCCAGCGCGTCTGTGCATGCCTGTAGTTCCAGCTACTTGGGAGGCTGAAGTGGGACGACTGCTTGAGCCTGGGAGGTTGCAGTGGAGCCACGATCCACAATTACACCACTGCACTCCAGCCTGGGCGACAGAGCCAGAGCCAAACCCTGTGGCAAATACACACACACACACACACACACACACACACACAGAGATATATATTCATATCAATCTCTTTTGTTAAATGATAGCACACTGGCCAGGTGTTGTTTCTCACAGCTGTTATGCCAGCACTTTGGGAGGCTGAGGCAGGAGGATCATCACTTGAGCCCAGGAGTTTGAGGCCAGCCTGGACAACATTGTGAGACCCCCCGTTTGTATTAAAAAAATGGTAGCACACTAAGCACACTTTTCCCCATCTTGTTGTTTTCACTGAATATATCCTGAAAATCACTCTACAGATCATCCATAGTATTATCAAGAGGTCTTTCTCATTTTTGAAAACAGCTATATATATAACTCAGTTGTGTAGATGTATTATAGTTTGTTCACTCAACCTCCTACGGATATTTGGGTTGTTTCTACAAAGGATGATGCACTGAAAAGTGTAGAAGTGGCACTTCTGGGTCAAAGGTTAAATACATATATAATTTTGGTAGGTATTGCTAAGTTCCCCTCCTGGAAGTTATGGCATTTTGCTTATCTACCAGCAATGTATATAATGCATATTATCCCACAGCCTACAGAGTACGTTGGCTCTTTGCCAATGTAATGGAGGGGTTGTTATTGGTAGCTCAGTGTAGTTTTGATTTGGACTTCTGTTACTATGGATGTTTGAATATCTTTTCATAAGTGCCATTTATGTTCATTTTTGTGTGAATTGTTTGCTCATATCTCTTGCCAATATTTTCTATTGGGTTCTATAAGCCTATAACATACTGTTTTTACAAACTATTTATTTATTAGGGCTATTAACCCATTGGGATGTAAATTGCAAATATTTTTTGTCTTTTGTAGTTTTGTTTTCCTCACAGTGCTTTTTCTCATGTAAAAGTTTACTTTTATGTTGTCAATTTATAACAATCTTTTCTCTAATTGCTTCCGAATTTTTGAAGCAATTAAAGCAATTTAGCTAGCAAAATTTTTTCTTCTCTTATAGAGAAATTCATCCATGTTTCCTTCTAGTATCTGTATGGTTTCTTTTAAAAAACATTTATATACTCGACTAATTTGGAATTTGTCCTTGTATATGATATAAGAAATTGATCCAATTTTATCTTTTTCCTTCTTTATCTTAAAATAATAAAAAGTCCACCTTTTTCCTAGTGACCTGAAATACCATTTAAATCATATACTAACATGTTTCCTGTCACAAAAATAAAAATTAAGAGTAGTAACCACCTATGATGAATGCTGGCAAGGGAATTCTTGCATTGTGTGGGAGACTGAGCCACAAGTCCATAGTGATTATTTTTTTTTCCTTTTTGAAGAGACTGAATTCTGATACTTACATCTTCTGGATAATTTGCCTTTGGTTGACATGGGTGGAATTGGGTGTGGTGCTTACAATTTTTTCAAATGGTTTTACTCATTATTAGAGAGCTAGTGTCCTGAGACCATTAATCTGAATCATTATTTGCTTTAATTATTGTGATCCAGTAACAATGACGCAAATGTTTTTATAATGGAACGTTTCTGAGTTCTAAAATTAAATAAATGACTAAAGACTTTTACTGCATGAATTTGTAGTTAATCTTATAATAAAATTAATGTTCATTACAATTCACCTCTTTTCCCAAATAATTTTTTCCCCTTCCAAATTTTATTTTAGGTTCCAGGGACACATGTGCAGATTTGTTACATGGTTAAATTCTGTGTTAAGGGGCTTTGGTGTAGAGACAATTTTGTCACCAAGGTAATCAGCATAATGCCTGATAGGTAGCTTTTCAATCCTCACTCTCCTCCTACCTCTGCCCTCAAATAGGCCCCCAAGTCTATTGCCAAATGATTTCTCTTAATAACTTTCCTCTTCTACATATAGTTTATCAAATGTGCTCAGTGGAAAATATTTAAAGTTTCAGATTGTGCAACAAATATTCCCACTGACCGGATATGGAAAAGACCAGCAACATTCAGGAAATTGGCAGAGATTTTGAGCTCTGTGAGGGCAGGGCATAAAAAGCAAGGGGTGGAGCTATGCAGTGTGTATGGGAGTTGTTTTAATTCCACCCTTGTGCCAGGTTTTCTTCCACTATAAAATGATTACAATTGAATGTTTGTTTGCTTGTGCCTGTTTCTAGTCACCTTTACCACTCCGTTGGAATACTGTAATAAAAAGCAATGATGACAAGAATTTACACAAAATGGATATTCTAATCAAGAATGGCTTTCCGGGGGTTGGGGCGGGGGTCACAGGAGTGGGGAAGGGGACTCACTGTGTTGCCCAGGATGGAGTGCAGTGGCTATTCACAGGTTTACTCATAGCTCACTACTGTCTTGAATCCCTGGGCTCAAGTGATCCTCTTGCTTCAGCCCCTGAGTAGCTGGTACTAAAGGTGCGCACCACCATGCCTGGCTAAGGATGGGTTTTTAGTACCAAACTGGTAAAGTCCTGACAGTCATAAACCTTCAAGGTTGGGGATTTATAAATTTTATTATGGGAGTGAAGGAATTTTGCTTTGGCTTTCAACCAAAGAGTTATTGTTAGTGGGGATCTGGGTCTCTGTGCAGGATGGAATTTAGCATAAAGAATATAAATTACGTTTCCAAGCTGGTAGTTCGCCTTTCAAAGCAGGTTGTCTGTGCCGTTATTGCAGAACAGTTTCATATACCCCAGTGAATATCAGTTTATTTAAGGAGTGCAGAATTCTTTTTGCAGCACTTATAATACTTACAAATGGAAGGAATCAAAATTGAAAGGAAACTACAGATACTCATTTCAGGAATAATAGTCAGCTGCCAGGGATGCACAAGAACAGTGTGCTGGAACGTGACGAGGGTAGACTATATGATCTTTTTTTCCCCCACTGATTTCTCCCAAGAAATGTATGTTCTTTTGCAGTTACCGTCCACACTGCATGCCCATGAGAAATACAATGAAGATGGTCTGAATAATGAACTGGTAATCTTCGATAATACGAAATGAATTTAAGAAAACATATCAAAGAGGTACATACTGTTTCAAAGAGCAAGAACTGTTAACGGAAACTCCCTGCCTCATAAAGGCTTTCTGCAGAATGGAGATGGTCTTAAGCAAGTTTTACTATAAACAAATGCTTAGTTTCTTATTTTAAAAAATGACTAATTTTAGAAAGCTTACTCTCTCTTTTCTCTAGAAGGCTCTCAAAATAGGCTGCTGCAAAAGCTGGTATATTGTCCGGTTGCTCTCTCAGAATCTCGCGTGTCAGCCCTTCAAGAAGATTCCCAAATCCTTGTGGAATTCGGTAGTGGGTGTTGGAGAATGGAATCGACATCTTCTTGGTAAGAACTGCCTATGGAACCTAAAGATTCATTAAAGAATACTGTCTTTAAATTTATCTGATTTTACTTTTATAATCACAACTATGCCAACAAATTATTTCTGAGACCCACATTTTTTTAACTTGAATTCTTTTTTCTCTAACACAACCCAAGTCCATCTATTTCTTCCAAAGGGTTTTGAAATCTCCATTATGGATTAGAAAAATACAAATACAGACCCATTCACTAGGCCAAATCATTTTTTTTAAACCCTATAAAAAACCCATAATTTTCAATATGACTTTTTCTCTTTACCCTTTGTATTCTCAAAAGGTAAGGGTAATTTTTGCTATCACACAGGAATTTAGAGAGAATGATTGTTAAAAACTTAAATTGAATTCATTATCAATTGCTGAGAAGACCCTCTTTGAGGTCTATTTTTTTTTTTTAAAGAGTAGAAATTAGTCCTGGTTCTAGAAATTAATTTGTTGAATGAAGAAGTTACACAACCTTTCCCTTTGCTGCCACTTCTGAAGCATGGCCCACAATGCTTCGAACACCTTTGTACTGTGGAATGGGGTTGTGCCTGCGTGTGTGTGAGGGAGGGGAGGGATGGGATGGGATGGGGCTGTGTGCCAGGATTTTGAAATCCCAGCCTCTAAAGTTTTAGAATTCTTATATTTTCCGGTTTCTTCTTGACTAGGCTGTCTCTTTCTGTCTTGCAATACAACGGCCAGATTAAGGGTAGCTACTAAGCAGTGGGCTGAGCTGCTGAGTATGGAAAGACCTGGCCTGTTAACCTGGCTGAGTATGAAAAGACCTGGCCTGTTAACGTGAGAGTGTGCGTCAATGCGGAATAGAGGTGGAAGCCGTGGTAGGGGTGCAGGTTGGGAGAACTAGGCGGTTTGATGAGACTATGGAGGGTTCTCGTTTCATCGCTTTTTTCTTTTTTTCCTTTGAGACGGTGTCTCTGGCCTGGAACTCCTGGGCTCCAGCGATGCTCCCGCCTCAGCCTCCCGAGCAGTTGGGATTACAGTCGCGCGCCACCACGCCTGACTCCTCTCTTTTGCTTTTTCTGAGGGAGCAGTAGATAGAGGTATCGAACCATTCTAGGGTGGTGAAAAGGGCTGGCGAGATTCTGAACCAATGTGGGCAGAGGAGGGCGGGCGGGGGGGGGCAGACGTTGAGGACATGGGATTTCAGATTCGTGCAGAATGGGCTGCCTCGGCTCCAAACGGCCCAGGGCTCCGAGGATGTGTCTGGGATGCAGAGAGAGTACAAGAGACGAAGGGAAAAGGCTAGGTCTCGGTGTCAGAGAGGAAGTGGGGAAGCGGCCTCACCTCCTTTCTCTCCAAGCAGGTGCCGCCGGTTCCGGTTGTTTTTCTCGTTGCTGGGTAACCGTTTTTACTTTAAAAAAAAAAAACAAAACTACGGCGGCCGAGAAGGGGAGCGCACGACCCAGTCCTGAGGTCGCGGGAGGCTCCGAGGACTGCAAAAGGGTGGAGCCGGCCTCACCCCCGCCCAGGCCCCGCCCCTGCCCAGGCCCCGCCCCCGCCGGGAGCCCACCTTCCCAGTCCCGAGCGGCGGGCGGATCCTTGCAAGCATGGTGGCGCCGGGGCTTGTACTCGGGCTGGTGCTGCCATTAATCCTGTGGGCCGACCGAAGTGCAGGTGAGGCGGCCCGGCTCGGCCGGACCCCTGCCCCTCAGCCTGTGCGGGCTCCGAGACCCCGTGTCCCCTGGGGGACACGGATCCGCGCCCCTTTCTCAAGGTCGACGAAGGAACCTAGCTAGGCTAGGTGCTCGCGTCTCCGACCTAGGCCCGGTCTGCAGGGGTCTGCTGGGTTGAACCCCGGCCTCTCCACTTTCTCCACCCCCACTCACCATTCCTAACAGGCAGCCTGTGCGCAGGAAGAAAGTGCGGTTTGTCTCAGTGGGGAGGCCCAAATGTGCTCAGAAAGAGGCTTTCGGGGTCCTGGAGTAACTGCAGGGGAGCTCGGAGGAAAGGAGGGGAAGCGAGTTAGATAATATTTGGAAACAGGTGACTGAATCTTCCAAAACATTTCAGCGCTACCCCCTCAGTGGTGCCCTTGGGGAGGGTTTGCTTCAGGCGGGGTTCCTTAGGGGAATTAAATTTTACTCGTTTAAGTGGTTATTAGGGCTAAGAAATACAACCCCCTCACTAGCTCAGACTATTTAAGGCTCAGTTTTGATTTCTGGTGCAGCTTACAGATATTGGTGGTGAGATAATGTGAGTGGCATAAGGGAGGCTGCTGGCTCGCTTTGGCTGTTGTGCAGGTCAGATCTTGATCTTGCCATTCGAATACCCTAGGCTGGATACTGGGTCACAGTATGGAGAAAGCAGAAGGTACAATCTGTCTGATAATGCAAAGTGATAATAATGTTGGATTTCTTCCTTTCTTTTTAAAAACTCTCAAAGCGTGGACCCCAGCGATCCCTGTTAAGAAATGAAAGTTTGGGCAGGAGAACAGCGTGCAGAAAAATGAACGCTGCTCTACCTGACAGCCGGAAAAGTACCTAGATTCAGACAAACTGCAGGCCATAAATGATTGTTTAGAGTCTAACAAAAGTGCAAAATGCTAGCACTCTGTATGCCATTTCCTGACTCTTATCTCTACTCAGTGACCTTTGAGATCCATCTTATGAGGTAGGGAGAAGATGTTTTATTAGATTTTCAGTTAAAGGCTGTTTATTTTAGTGTCAGTATTTTATCCTCCTTTGGGTCGTATTGTTACATAACCTTCATTAACATTGATCACATTTTTCATTCATTAGTACTCTACTTGGTTGCATATTCTGACATTTTTCCTTTAAATCATTCTCCCTGTGCCCATGTTTACCATGTAATACTTGAGATGTACAAAATTATATGTAGCAATAACACAATAAAATGAACACCCATGAGATCAGCACCCAACTTAGAACTAGAACACTGCCAGTCTATTGAGCCTGGCATTGTGCTCCTTGTCAGTGCCTCCGGAACTCCTCACCAGAGGCAACCACTGTCCTAATTGTGTTATTCCACTTTTAATGATGGTCTTTTCCCCATAACACTCATTCCTGTTTTTCTACTCCAGCCCCAAATGAAGGAAAAAACTGAAGACCTAAAAAATCCAAATGTTGGCTCACACTTTTAATCCCAGCACTTTGGGAGGCTGAGGTGGGCAGATCACTTAGAGTCGGAAGTTCAAGACCAGCCTGGCCAACATGGCGAAACCTCATCTCTACTAAAAATACAGAAAAATTGGCCAGGAATGGTGGCTCACACCTGTAATCCCAGCACTTTGGGAGGCCAAAGCAGGCGGATCATGAGGTCAGGAGTTCGAGACCAGCCTGGCCAACATGGTGAAACCCCATCTCTACTAAAGATACAAAAAAAAAATTAACCATGTGTGGTGGCACATGCCTGTAATCCCAGCTACTCAGGAGGCTGAGGCAGGAGAATCACTTGAACCCTGGAGGCGGAGGTTGCAGTGAGCTGAGATCGTACCACTGCACTCCAGCCTGGGTGACAGAGCAAGACTCTGTCTCAAAAAAACAAACAAACAAACAAAATCAAATGTTAAATGTATGTGTCTTGTGTTTGACACAAGGAATGACTAGCCTTGCTCTCTTATTCTCTCTCTTTTTTTTGTCCATTGTACAATTCCTTGATGTTCCACTGTCTACTCTAATGAGCTTAGAATTTAAACTTTACAAAGACAAGGAATATGATTTTTTCTTTGGTTTGCCGCAAGTATCTAACTTCAGCAAAAAGGGAATTTCAAGTTTGGAATCAAGTGACTTGTTTTCTAACTTCGTCATAAACTATGTTATTTGAGACCAAAGGACATTAATGTTTGTGGTATGTTTAGCACTGTGCCTGCCACAGGTAAAGTCTCTAGTAGAGTGGAAGCTCCCTGCGGGCAAGGATTTTTGTCTGTTGTTATTATTATTATTTTGTCATCGTTATATTCCCAGTGCTTAAAATAGTAGGTATCAATAAATATTTGTTGAATTAACTAACGAACATGCAAGCTATTTAAAAAAATTGTTTAATCTGCCTTTGGTCTCAGTTTCTTGATCAGTAATATGATTATACTTCTTGATCAGTAAGTAACATGTTTATACTACGATTATGAAGATCCTTTCCACCTCTAAAACTCTTTAGCCCAGCACAGAGTCATTCACAAAGATGTTCATTAAGTGTATATTGCTGAAAACAGACAGACTTGGAAAGGTATTTCCCCTAGCCTATGGGCTACTGACTGCACACAAATGTGCAAGCTGCAGCCATTCCCCTACCCCCACCCTCTCTCTACTTAGCTCTTATTTATGTCTGTGGTTTTCCTTTTTTTGGTTCCATATGAAGCACCTACCCAAGACAAGGCCCTCCCACACATGTGCCTCCCCCTTCCCCCCAGCAGGCTGCCAACCTGCTTATGCAATTCTGGGGCGTTGTATTCTTTTCTTAGAGCATTTTGCTCATGGTAGCTGTGCATCTCCAACCCAGTAGGCCTTCTGGGTGATCTTTCATTGTCATGTAGGTTTCATGATCACAGTAGGTTTCATGATATTTGAGCTGAATCATATATAGCTCATAAGAGAGAGCTGAAGATTTTTAGTGACTTGCCTGTTATTCCAAGAGCAGGATAAATAGGCCACGGAGCTGTGTAGGCGACTCCATTAGCTGTGCTGCCCTGTTAAGTATAGCCGAAGGGGCCCTCATCATTTGTAGCTTCCAGGGAGGAAAATGTCAGCCTTGTTAATTCTGATTCTCTTTTCTGCCTATCATTTTTGTTTAAAATGCTTAAAAAGATCTTAATTTTGTTAATTATTATCTTTTAGGTAATTGGGGTCTGTTTTATTCAGATACATTGGGATATAATTTGTTTTATTTTTTTCCTTGTTAAGTTTTGATGAGGAACACGCTGAGATAATTTGGATGGATGTTTGTTATTAATAAAATACTTCTATATAGGCTGGATGTTAAAAATAGGAACGATCTCGTTAAAGCGAGTTCTTATTCAGTCTTGTTAGTGACTCTCTAGAATAGAATCCAGTTTCTCGTGTGCTTTATCTTGTCCTTTTAGTATAATTTAGCTTGTGGAATGGGTAAAATTGTGACAGAAGACTTTTGTTCAGACATGTTGACCTTCTGTCTCTCACTGACCTTATTTATGTGTCTTGATTTATTTGAATTTACCTGAGAAGGATGCTGACTTGTCGTGAATATTTATAAGGGCTTATTTAGAATTTTTGATGCAGTACACTGGTTTGTCAAAAAACTGTGATAAGGGGCAGTATTTGAAGGAAATTGGCATTAGTGGCATGGAAAAGGGGAGATAGAGAAGGGGAAAAAGATTAGGGAAGGCTGTTTGGAGAGAAGCATGCTGCTTTATTCCCAGCCATTAGGAGTGGGCGTGGTAATGGAAAACAGGGAAAGGAAGTGGTTTATTTTTCTCATAAACACCATCTATCGGGTGTATGAAAGGAGCATTTTAATGATTTAGCGGGAGAGAGCCCAGCATTAGGGCCAGGCCTGAGAACAAAGACAGATCAAGAGCTCTGAAGGGGAGGGAAGACTGTGGTCTGTTGGTTGCTTTGGGCTCTGGGAGTTTCCCTTAGTGGTCATCGTGTACTATGATGCATCTGTTGGAAACTGTTCTTGTTATGTTGCTTGCCTAATTAGGAGGAAGAAGATCTAGTTTTAGACGATTAAAGGGACTTAGTATGTTAAAATTCTCGTGCATAAAGACTGTATGTTCTTTGCTGTTTCACTTGATCCAGTTGATGCTGTATCTCTCCAGTGATGCTCCCCTCAGTGTTTGCTAAATTTTTTAGGTATTGGTTTTCGCTTTGCTTCATACATCAATAATGATATGGTGCTGCAGAAGGAGCCCGCTGGAGCAGTGATATGGGGCTTCGGTACACCTGGAGCCGCAGTAACCGTGACCCTGCGCCAAGGTCAGGAAACCATCATGAAGAAAGTGACCAGTGTGAAAGGTAAGGCAGCCCATCTTCTGTTCAGCTATTGCCCTCTTCTGCCACCTGCTGGATTATCTGAAAATGAATGCTAATGCTGTAGCTCACGTTATCCATCCATCCGTCTGTACATCCGTCTGTCCATTCATCCATAAAAGTTATTTGAATTTTGCCATGTGCTGGGCACTGAGGATACAAAGAAAAATAAGACTGAGTCAAAGTTCCTGTTCTCAAGGAACTTACGGAATAATGGGAATAGATACCCAGTTATATAGGACAGTGTGATGAATGCTATGATGAAGGTACATGTGGGATGTCTTGGGGTACAGAGGAGAAACATTGAACTCAGACTAGGTGGTAAGGGAAAGTTTCCACAGAAGATGATATTTGAGCTGAATCACATATAGAGGAGAGGCAGTATGGAGGAGAGGGTAAGAACTCTGGTAGTTCTTGCCCAACAACATTCTTACCTTCTTACATTCTTACCTTAAAAAAATCTTAAAACCCAAGACTAGCACCATGTAAATCCCATTTCTTATTTTTAAACCACAGCAATTGTTTGGATTTCTAAGTCAGCATCATTTACTGAGAGTGCCATAATGTAAGAATGTAAGACTTCATATTGGTAGTCTAAAGCTCTGGAAGTTACTGCTTTCAGGTCCTGATTCTGTCATTTCTATGGCTGAATAATCTTGGACCTGTAATATAACATCTCCATGTCATAGTTTATACGTAAAATGGAGATCGTCATGATACCTACAGGATTACTGTGAGAATTAAATGAATTAACACTTGTGAAGTACTTGTAACAGTGCCTGGCACACAACTGCAGGGTAAGTTTTAGTAGTCATGATTGTTACTATTACTATTCTTATTTAGTCAGTCATTCAAATATCTATTGAGAGCCTACCATGTGCTCTCATGATTGAGACATTGTGCTAGGTACTGGTAATACAGTGATAAGTAAAACAGATATGTCCTCTCCCTTAATGAGGCATGCAGGTTAGACAGGAAGACAGTAAGCAGTTACAATTGAGTGTGATAGTGTGTTAAGTGTGATAAGTACCACAGTGAGGAAGAACAAGGTGCTTCGTAGAGAATAGGGATAATTATGTAGTCTGAGGCTCATCTTGAGAGGTGAGCAGGGCACACCAGGTAGTGAGAATAGCCTGGCAAAGGCATGGAGGCCTGAGTGTACCTGGGCCATGGGAGAGATGCCAGGCAGGTTGGTTGGTCTGGAACACTAGGGGTGTATGACTGGGCAGATGACAGGAGATAGGTTGGAAGGGCAGGGAGGCTTGTCTGTCATTGCTAAGGAGTGTATGTTTTATTCTAAACAGACAGAGTTTTAAACAGCAAAATAATATGATCAGATATTTTAGAAAGCTCACTCTGGCAGCACTGTGGAAGATGGATTGGAGATTAGTAAGATAGAGGTGGTGGGCCCTGTGGGCAGGCTGCTATGATATCCAGGCAAGAGATGATGACGGTTTGACCTCATAGAGTAGCTGTGAGGATGTTCAGGAAGGTGAGAATTCGCAGTTTTCATGAGCAGGGAGATCTTACAAAGGAGTGAGTCTCTGTCTAGAAGAGGTAAAGATGTAGAAGCCGGCGTGGAGGAGATGAAGCTAGAAGTTATGGGATGCAGGAAGGCACGCTCAGGGCTGGATGTTACAGATAGCTCTATAGCTGTGTGATGTGGAGGTGAGAATGAGACAGATGAGGAGGCTGCTCAGAGGTGGAGGTGGAGTTCAGGTGCAAAGTGGTGGTTTGAGCAGTGGCTAGCATATATATGTGACAGGGATGCTTGTGGGAATTGCACTGGCCCCCGAAAGCAAGGATTGTCTGGTTAGTTTTAGCAGTATACTAAACTGGTGATCCAATCTAGAGTGATCCGGATCCTGATGCAGTCTCTTCAAAATTCATTTCCATTCAGCAAACATTTAAAAATACTATATGCCAGGCATTGACATAAGGTAAGTGCTTCTAATTCTTGGGTTTTAAGACTTTTTAAGGTAAGAATGTTGTTGGGTGAACTAAAAGACTGAAAGGGAAGCTTCAGCTGATTGAGACATGCTTCTCTGTTGGATCTAAATGCTGTCGGTGACTTGCAGGATATCCTGAAAGTGAAGGATTCAAGGGACTCTTCGTGCTTTCTGTTTGTGCTGGGCCACCTTAGAAATGAAGAGCACTGTGTACAAATAATGGCACTCTCAGTAAATGATGCTGACTTAGAAATCTAAAGAACTGCTGTGGTGTAAAAATAAGAAGTGTGATTTACATGGTGCTAACAAGTTACCAATAAATATTTAGGCGACAGAGAAAACACAGTGCTGTAGAGATACATACAGAAAGCGTACAATGTTGTGTAGCATTTCAGTTTAAAAATCCTCGTGCATTGTTTTTAGATTTTTCTCCCTTCATGCCTGTTTCAGAAAACACAGTGCTGTAGGGATACATACGGAAAGCGTACAATGTTGTGTAGCATTTCAGTTTAAAAATCCTCGTGCATTGTTTTTAGATTTTTCTCCCTTCATGCCTGTTTCAGAACTAGTATTTGAGGTGGGCAGAGATGAGGCAGAGGCTAGGTGGAAGGAAAGGTAATAATTAGGGGAGGAGCCTCCCTTTTCCTTTACAGTGATTGCGAAGCTGCTCATTTATCTTGAGTTGAATTTGATAAACACCGAGTGAGGGCTTACTGTGTCTAAAACACTGAGCCAGAAACCCTAGGAAAGTATAGAGAAGAATACAAATAGTGCCCATCTCTCAAGAACTCACTCCCCCATTCCATCCTTTCACATTTAGTAGTTTAGGCTCAAGTAGTGCTCCAGCTGCTTCACTGCAAGGAGATGTATCATTCGTAGTTAAAAGAACCAGCAGCAACTTAAGAGAATTGAGTGATTCATGGGTACGGATGATAATTTCCCAGGAAAAGGGGTTGATGTTATTGGTGGTGGTGGGGACCTGTTTATTAGACTCTCCACATTTACTTGGTAGAAAAGGGGAAGGTATTTGAGTTTAGAGAGATCTGCAAACCTGCTGCAGTGGGTATCTTGCTTTGTTCTGCCCGTGAAGCAAAATAGATGAAGTGTTAATTGGAATAAAGGAGGTAGACATGTAAGAAATTTCATAGGCAAAATATATCTCTCAAAAGACATACCACAGAGAATACTGAAGGGTGGATTTCTGGTTTAGATTTTAATGAGGACTCTGAGATTTTCAGCAACATTACCTGAGTTTGCTGCTTTGTCTACCTCTGGTAATGTTTAACTTATTACCCATAGTCCCCTAGAAACCCAGAACAAAGTAAGATATAACAGCGTAAAGGTGGTTGTCCAGCAGACTGACACTGAGACTTTGGGAAAATTAACACCTGAGGGATGATTGGGACCATGGTCAGGTGCTGGGTTGGTTCCAACGATGTTGTCAAATGAGGTAAGAGGATTCTTTTAGACACGAGGAATACAAGCAGGGAAAACCAGGCATATCCTCTCACTTTGACATACATGGTAGGGGTGTGTGTATGTAGGTGATAAAATGGGGGTGTGTCTGTCTATGTTTGTCATCATGATTGAGGTAAATAGATATATTTTCTCTACCTTAAAATAATACAAAAGCCTAAAACCCTCCCTGCCCCTGGTTGGCATGCATACCAATTTTCTTTTCTTTTTTTGAGATGGAGTCTTGCTCTGTCACCCAGGCTGGAGTGCAGAGGTGTGATCTCAGCTCACTGCAACCTGTGCCTGCCAGGTTCAAGTGATCCTCCTGCCTTAGCCTCCTGAGTAGCTGGGATTACAGGCACCCGCCACCACGCCTGGCTAATTTGCATACTAGTTTTCTATGCTACATAATAAATTGCCACAAACTTAGGTGCTTAAAACAACACGCTTTTACTATCTCACAATTCCTGCGGGTCTGAAGTCTGGTTATGGTTTAGCTGGATTCTCTACTCAGGGTCTCACAAGGCTGAAATCAAGGTGTGGCCAGGCTGTGTTCCCATTGGAGGTGCGAGTAGAGAGTTACCTGTTTCCAAGCTCCCTTGCGTTGCTGGCAGAATTCATTTAGGTGTTGAGCTCATGGCAGCACCTCTGCTGTTTCAGATCTCTGACCTCTAGATCCTCTTTGAAAGAGCTCACCTTATTATGTATGCCAACCCAGGAAAATCTTGATTTTTATTAAAGCCAAATGATTAGGGACTTTAATCACATCTGCAAAATCCCTTCACCTTTTCCATATAACATTGTCTAACACAAGAGTGACATCTCATTCCCTTTGCCATTTTCTGTTGGTTGGGAGCCGGTCACAGATTCTGCCAGCCACATAAGCCTGTGACTTTGGGGTGTCACCTTAGGATGTGTCTGCCACCACAGGCTATAGTGTAAGTAACTTGCATGGGCAGTTTTTATGATATAAAAGCACTTAAGCTTTTTTTCCTTTGCATTCATATTTGGTGGTGGAGATGAACTTAAGATTACAACAGAATAAATGTAGTTTGGTGAGGGGCAGTGTAGGCAGTAAGGCCTTCTTGGCTTCCAAGCCATTTCCACAAACCACTGAGCCACTTTGCAGCTAGTGAGGAACTAGGGTTCTGTTGGGTGGGGGTTGGGGAGGAAGTGAACAGGGATGCTTTTTTCATCTCTAGGTTGTTCTCGGGAAGGGAATGGTCATGGATAATTTTCCTTTTTCTCTTCTTGGCATCTGAGATTTTGGCACAGTAATAGAACAAAATAATTAACATCTGATGTGAGTAGCAAAAAGAAAAAACAAGAAAGCACTTTATGACTATGTCTCTAGACAAATTATTTTCATTTTTTCCTTTGATCGTGTGCTTGTTCTTCCCATTTTGAGGTGGGAGTGAATTGTGAGGTGGAGAGAAGGTGGAGACAGAGTTTTTCACTGCCCTTGGCTGGAATGTGAGAAGAGCAACAATAAGAAATAGGCCACCAGAGGCCAGGTGCGGTGGCTCACGCCTATAATCCCAGCACTTCCAGAGGCTGAGGCGGGTGGATCATGAGGTCAGGAGATCGAGACCATCCTGGCCAACACGGTGAAACCCTGTCTCTACTAAAATACAAAAATAAAATTTAGCTGAGTGTGACGGTGTACGCCTGTAGTCCCAGCTACTTGGGAGGCTGGGGCAGAAGAATTGCTTGAACCCGGGAGACGGAGGTTGCAATGAGCCGAGATCGCGCCACTGCGCTCCAGCCTGGACACAGAATGAGATTCCGTCTCAAAAAAAAAAAAAAAAAAAAAAGGAAATAGGCCACCAGAAACGCTAACCCTTAGACATGAGAATGTAAGGCCCTAGTCAATTTGCATGGCTCTCTTGTCAGTGTAACCCAGGGATGGGGTTTACTTCCTACCATTTAATTGATGGAGTACGTGGCACACTAAGCACTCTAAGTAGCTGTATAATGAAGGAAGGGAATAATCTTCCTAGGTGGCACAAGAAAAAATGTGAGGAAGCAGAGATTTGAGTGCACCGAAAATGAGGATTTACAGAAACCTGGGCCTGGCCTGGAATTGCTGATAGCAAGTGATTAGGGCCCAGAAGAAGGATGGAGAGCAACTTGTTCAGAAAGCCGATCCGGATCAGTAGAAAAGCAGCTGGATGGTGAACTCTTTGTGGTTAGTGACTCAAGTTTATTATTTGGACTCAAGCTTATGGACTTCATGGGTCACCACTGTTTCTAAAAACTCTTAACCAAACTTGATTGGCCTGTGGTGAACTCTATTTCAACAAACCAGTCCTGAACTGATAAGCCAAGGACTAGGCAGTTCTTATGAAATATGGTAGCTTTTGCCTTTTTAATCCCACCCTTGCTTTTGGTCTAAGAAACAGCCTTCACAGGTGCTGCTGTCCTTTGTATATACTTACATAGGAGCAAATCCTTATTGTTTTAAATGAACTGTCTCTGAGTTGGTTTAACCATTAGTAACCTCTCTGGAGTGCATCAGGTTTTCCCTGACTTGCCTGGAAGTTAACTGTTCTTAATACTTGTTATTGTCAGAGTTTACTTTACTTTTTTTTTTTTTTGAGATGAAGTTTTGCTCTTATTGCCCAGGCTGGAATGCAATGGTGCGATCTCAGCTCATGCAACCTCCACCTCCTGGGTTCAAGTGATTCTCCTGCCTCAGCCTCCCGAGTAGCTGGGATTACAGGCACATGCCATCACACCCTGCTAATTTTTGTATTTTTAGTAGAGATGGGGTTTCACCATGTGGGCCAGACTGGTCTCAAACTCCTGACCTCAGGTGATCCACCCGCCTCGGCCTCCCAAAGTGCTGGGATTACAGGCATGAGCTGCTGTGCCTTGCCAGAGTTTTCTTTTATCAAGTAGGAAAGGAAAAAAGCTAGAAACTAACATCTTGAGGACTAGCCCAGGAGGAAGTTTTCTGAGGTCTTTGTGGAAGTTGCAAGGCGGTTCCTCTGGGAGGCAGTTCTTGGGAATAAGGCTCAGGTCTTGATGCCTAGTTCTCTCTACTCCTTAGGCCCTAGAGGGAGTCATCCTCTGGTTGTAGTAGGATGGTATTGCCATGTTTTGCCCAAATAGTTTGGCATTGTCTTTTTATTACTGGGCAGCAGAGTTTTTTAGAACCTCTGGTGAAGGTAGTTTTCTTCACCAGCCATGTTGTCTGGATTGAGGCTAAGTGTAAATACCCAATTAACAGCAGTGAATAGGAATCAATTATATAGCAATAGAAGGCTAAGAAATAGTCCTTGGTTTTCTGGGGGGTGACCTCACCATCATAAGTGAATAACGTTGGTGGCAGAAGGGCAGAGCTCCAGTAAGATGTGTCAGTACAGGAAGCCTGGAAAGACCTTGGCAAGCCTGGAGTTGGGACAGATTGGAGTGTCTGCCTGCTCAGAAGTGTGAGCCATATGGAACACATCACACCTGTGCGACACAATCTGTCCTAGCTGCCCACTGTTTCCAAAACAGTGATTTTTCTGGTTTAGGTGAATTATACAGTTAATACGTTGACGTGTGGCTACTGATGGTATAAAAACAATACCGAACATTTGGTTTTAGATTTAATTAACCACTTAGGGATGGGAGTAGCAAGCTCAGTTGCTTATGCTTTTAAGAGGAGCAAGCATGCACCCTTCCCCTGATGTCTTAGGGCTTTTGGACATTTTCCCCAGGACTCTGAGAAATCCTGTATGAATTGAGTTTTTATTAGTCACCTGTTGTACATTAGGACATCTCATGCATCTGCTTAGCTCTTGCTGATTGGAAAGAACTTTGCAGTGTCTAGTACATAGTAGGCCCTTGGATGGTATTTTTTAGAATTATTATTCCTCGTAAATTGGATGTAATCATTTTAGGATGCTCCATTTCCAGTTCTTATCAGTCTTTCCCTTTGAATTTACATTGATCTGATGGGTATGAATTATAAATCAGTTCATATTCTTTGGCATAATGCCAAGAGTGTTTATTTTAAAATGTTAATTCTCATTTTTTTTTCTGTTTTCTCAGTCTTGTTTTATCAACCTTGTTCATGTTATTTGGTTCTCCTTGGCACAATTTTTGCCATTTTGAAGATATTTTCCTGAAGCTTCTAAGTATGTTGTTGGCAGGGGTGGTCTGGTGAGTGATGAGAGGTAGGAGAGTGATAGGGTGGTTCTAGGGAATATGCTATGAATTTCTGAAATAGGCTCTCAGATAGCGTCTCATCTCCCTAGTTGAGTCCCAAAGCCTTAAGTCTTGTAAATAACTCTGTGAAAATAATTAATTGGGCAAATTGGAATATCTTTTTCACAGAGACATTAATTTATATGCCTCCCACTACTTTTTGATGTGTCAGTTTCTCCACTCAACAGTTTGCTGTTCGGAAAACCCAGACCACTGGTAGTGTTAATCCTTGTTAGCAACACAGGAGGAGGTGGGGAGTGAAGGCGCAAGGGTGATACTGTCAAGCCAGGGGAAGTTCCAGATTATCATTGATTTTCTCTACCCTGTGGTCACATTCGATTGAGTAATTGCAAGTTAGTTTGGGGCACTATAAGATGAAATTATGTTAATTTTGACAGCTGGATAGTATAATAAGAATTTCTCTTTTGTGTTTTCTATTAAACTCTTGAATTTTAATCTGCATGTATTTTTGTCTATCCTCATTTAGGATTATAACTGGGTAACTTACTTTTTTTGTAAATGCTTCAGTTAAAAGTAAGGAGGGATTGGTACAGATTAAGGATAAAAATGCTGCTGCTCGTGTTAGTTCTATCCTCTTAGCTGAAATTTGGCCAATCTTCATAGCTTTGAATTCAGTTTATTACAGAGGCTGGGAATAGCCACAAATGAGTATAATCGGGGTTTAATTTCATTTTAATTGATTGATTAATTCCTTGGAGTCCTGTTACTATTTCAGCTCACTTTGATACCTGGATGGTGATACTGGATCCTATGAAGGCTGGAGGACCTTTTGAAGTGATGGCACAACAGACTTTGGAGAAAATGAACTTCACCCTGAGAGTTCATGATGTCCTGTTTGGAGATGTCTGGCTCTGTAGTGGGCAGAGTAACATGCAGATGACTGTGCTACAGGTAATTTGGAGAGTCTCAGCAATAATACATAGTGTTGGTGATGAAGAAGGAAAAGAAGGAGGAATAAGGGGACAACAAGGAGAAACAGGGCTGTTTCTATTTAGTGAGTACCATGAACTAAGATCTGTTCTAAGTGCTTTGAATGAATTCATTAATTTGACTTAATAATCTTAAGAGATAAGTTATTGTTAAATTGGTAGTTATTGATTGGTGCTAATGAATTCTATATAGGTTAAGAACTTAGAGGCAGCATTGTTTTCTCTAGCACTTTCTCCAAAACTGAGGTTCTTCTCAAGTGGATTTTTATTTTCTTGCCTTTTTTTTTTTGAGACGGAGTTTCTCTCTCGTTGCCCAGGCTGGAGTGCAATGGCGCAATCTCAGCTCACTGCAACCTCCACCTCCTGGGTTCCCAAGTAGCTGGGATTACAGGCATGCGCCACCCGGCTAATTTTTGTATTTTTAGTACAGATGGGGTTTCGCCATGTTGGCCAGGTTCGTCTCGAACTCCTGACCTCGGGTGATCCACCCGCCTCGGCCTCTCAAAGTGCTGGGATTACAGGCGTGAGCCACTGAGCCCGGCCTGTTTTTCTTGCCTTTTAATCATTCCTTTGAGAAATATTAAATTTGAGATGTAAACCTGAGAGTTGAGAACTAGATCATTATTTCAATTCATCTCTTTTAGAAAAATATATGAAATACAATACGTTCATATACTCTATGATTTATTTTGTTTCTATTTCTTAGTTTTTTCTGTTTTTTTTTCTTTTTGTAGTCTACTACTACATAATGCTACTAAAATGATCTTGCTCTGAACATATCTACTTCATTTCATCATTAGTTTTCTGATTTAGGATTTAAATTCTTGCATTGAAGTCTTCCTTATCAACATTTTATTTACTCTTATGTTCTGTCTTATTTATATATATGGAAGGCCCCCCCCCGCTTTTTTTTTTTTAAAGAGATAAGGTCCTTCTTTGTCACCCAGGCTGAAGTGCAGTGGCATGATCATAGCCCACTGCAGCCTAGAACTCCTGGGCTCAAGGGTTCCTCCTGCCTCAGCCTTCTGGGTAGCTGGGCTTACAGGTGTTAGCCACCATACCCAGCTGATTTTTTATTTTTTATAGAGATAGGGTCTTGCTATGTTACCCATGCTGGGCTTTTTGAATTAAAATGTTTATTAAACTGAACTTTGACTGGACTCTCTTTTATCATAAGAGAGTGGGAGCAAAATCAAAGTTTTATTTCTCGATAGAAAGGATGGTTTTGTATAGAAGCAGAATTGCTGTTAACTCATTAAGGAAAACAGTGTTTTCTTAATGCTGTAATTGCAGTTCCCTGTTTGCACAGAAAGGCATAGACCAGATCTGTTTGTATCTATATAGTCGCTTTCTCAACAGCAGTCTATGCCAGGGGATCCCATCCCATTTTCTGTCAAGCTAAATCAGATTTTGATTGTTAAGAGTAAACATATTTTTTCTGCCTAGAATTGACCCCTAAGCATCTTCTGTATAAAGCTAGGTCTCCAAGCTCTGGGATATAGGGGAACAGAAAAAAATTCTATCTGAAACATCCAAGTGTTAATATTTATTTTTTATTTTTGTTTAAATCATGCACTTAGTTTGCAAGATAACATTTTAGGTGCTGACAGTACCAAAAGCCAGGTTTCCAGTCTCTTAACAGTCTGTGGAACCTTATTTTTTGATTAAAAGGATGTTCTACATGGTTTCCCCTTTATTCCTTTTGCTCCTTTCCTCCTACAAACCCCCAACACACACACATACATCACACACACACATCACACACACACACACACACACACACACCCGCGAGTCTTTCTCCTTCCCTCCTTCCATGTGACTTTTCTGAGGAGGTAAGATTTTCCACTATAACCTACCACTCTTCACATTCAAATCAAGGAAATGGCAGATTGTATGCCCATCTTGTTGTTAGGGTAAAGTGGAATTTTAAAATTGAGTGTTATTTATAACGCTGAGTGAGATGTTTATAAATGGAGAAGAGTCTAAATGTTCATCTGTCGCCTCCTAAGTCAGGGTAGGTCTTAAGACTTGGATATTTCTAGTTATGCTCAGAAAAAGATGGCCAATATCCATCAGGAAACCCATTTTCCAATATCTCAGAACTCCCCACATTCCTATTTTACAAACAGAGAAATTAAGATCCAGAAGAGAAGGGCTGGTACCACATTCCAACAAAAGATTCACAGGACTTATGAGGCTGGCTTTTTTTTTTAATAGTTATCTCCTCAATTTTAGAACTGCTACCATAGTAGAAGGTAAAATAACTTACAGAATTTCCAAATTCTTTTAAGTAAATAAAGTTTCTGTCCTTCTGTGTGTGTGTGTGCACACAGACACACACTCACATGCATGCTTTGCTCCCCCATGCAGACCCCATGCCAAGATTCTCTGAGGAAATAGATTCTTGACGTGTCTTCATTAATTCAAGAATGTGGTATAAAGGTTGCAAAATGAACACCAGTGAGCAGCTGCTTTGATGGTGAACGGTCCAGTCCCTAGAGAGGAAGCAGTGCTCTCTCCCAGCCTCTGTGGCGTTAATGACTTCAAATACCTTGGTATTCATTTACATCCTCATTTAAATACTTGGTAGAAAAATAATTACACTGCGGTGTTTGATGAGATGAAATCTGATCTCAGCAGATGGAGTAAGTCTTCCCCTTTCATCAGCAGGGGAACCAAGTGTCATTTAAATGAAAATCTTCCTGCAATCTCTTTATTCCTAAGTTTGCTGCCCATATCCCCGAGGAAATGCTTTCATCAAAAAGGCCTAGTCATTGGGAAAAGATACCAATTTCTGAAGTAATTGTCATTACATTGTCAGGTACGGAAGGAATGGTCCCCACCCCCATTTTTGTTGACACTCTCTGTGGCTTTCAAGTTTGGGCTTGAAATTACACGCAAATGTGAATTGGAAAATGGAAGTTTTCCAGTCAATGTTTTGGATCCAGTTCCGTGTGCTGGTATCAATACAGGAGAATGCCAACCATTCTGACTCTATCGGCCTCACAGTACTCTACAGTGTTAGCAACGGGTCTAAAAGACAAGTAGCATGTTCTCCCATGCTGCCTCCCAAGCTGGCGTCTCACTGCGATGAGGCACTTGAGTTCCCAGTCAGTGCGGAAGCTAGTGTGGGTGGAGAGAATGAAAGCAGTTTCATCCACTGTTTCCATGGAAGCAACATAGGATCCTGAGTGCTTAGTGCAGAATTGAATTCCAAAGGAGGTGGCTTTTTACAGGTACTTGCTGCTGAAAAATAATTTCCCTGCCAGATATACTGTGAGTGCATTAACCTGTTCTTACTCCTTCGTGTTTACTTCACATTAACCTGCCAGGTATGATCCTGAACAAACAGGTCTAGATTTCCTATGGAATTTTCTTGAGAATGGGAAGACCAGTAACCCTGATAGCCTAGAGCTGCTGCTACCAAGGGAGCATTTCAGGTTGTGACTCCCACTGTGACCAAAAGAACTATCTCATTTCCATCTGGCCATCTTATTGGGCACAGCCGGCTCACTGGCAAGTCCAGAGAGATTCAAGGGGCAGCATCTTTCAGTGAAATGCACCATGGGACACTCGGCTGCTTCAGTGTTTCTCTTACGCTGTGGCTGGAGGGCCAGCTGTATTCTCTGCGGTGGGTGGGTGGGGGTGGAAAGCGAGCCAGCTGCACACTCTGTGACCAGTGGCCAATGGAACGTACCCAGCCTCCTGTGCCTCTCACTGCTGTGGCAGCCCCGACTCAGCTGGAGCACCTGCTCCCTGAGGCGAGCGGTAACTGGGCTTCCTGATGCTCCTGTTGGCCCTTTGTTTTGGGAGAAGCTGGGCCGGTCCAGGGGGATAGGAAGGACTCAAGAAGAAACACACAAATAAAAAAACAAAACAAAATATTTCTGATATATTTGTTTTAAAATAAAAAAATAACTGAAAAGTCAGGATGAGAGGAAATAGCACTTGTGCATAAGTTCATAGAGCAATGATGCTTTACTGGACTAACAAAGAAAGAACTGAGGCCAGGCGTGGTGGCTTATGCCTGTAATCCCAGCACTTTGGGAGGCCGAGGTGGGTGGATCACGACGTCAGGAGATCGAGACCATCCTGGCTAACACGGTGAAACCCTGTCTCTATTAAAAATACAAAAAATTAGCTGGGCATGGTGGCAGGCGCCTATAGTCCCAGCTACTCGGGAGGCTGAGGCAGGAGAATGGCATGAACCCGGGAGGCAGAGCTTGCAGTGAGCTGAGATCATGCCACTGCACTTCAGCCTGGGCAACAGAGCAAGACTCCAAAACCCTAAGCCACTCCTCTCATACTCCTGACAATTGATGAGGTTTAATAAAGTGATTTGGGAAAACATGATTTATCTTTGGATGGACCCTTTTCTTTAATTCCTTGGGACTGTTCTGAGCTGTTACCCTGAACACCACCTTTCCAGTCTCCATGCCTCCCTTGCTTTTCTTTGGTGAATTACCAAGACCGAGATGAGGATACCGTCAGCCTGCAGTATCCACCAGTTGCACATGTGCAGATTCAACCAGCCATGGATAGAAAATATTTGAAGAATTAAAATTAAAAGTGACATACAACAATAAATAATACACATTGAACAAACAATACATATGGGTTGAGTATCCCTTTTCTGAAGCTGCTTAAGATTGGAAGTGTTTTAGATTTCGGATTTTTTTTTTGGATTTTGCAATATTTGCATAGACATAATGAGATATCTTGGGGACAGGACCCGAGTCTAAACCTGAAATTCATTTATGTTTCCTATATACCTTATACGCATAGCCTGAAGGTAATTTTGTACAATATTTTAAAATAATTTTGTGCATGAAACAAAATTTGTGTTATTTATGTGTGGAATTTTCTGCTTGTTGACATCATGTTGGCACACTAAAAATTTTGGATTTGGGGGCATTTTGGATTTTGGATTTTCAGATTAGGGTTGCTTAACATATATAACAAATATTTACATAGCATTTACATTGCATTAGGTATAAGTAATCTAGAGATGATTTAAAGTATACAGGAGGATGTTTGTAGGCTATAAACAAATATGCCATTTTATACAAGGGGCTTGAAAATCCTCAGATTTTGATGTGCTGGGGTTTGGCCGGGGGTGGGAGTGTGTGGTTCCTGGAACCAATGCCATGTGGATACAAAGGATAACTGTATATGCATTTTGAGACTTATTCCAGTATGGTTCAGTTGTTCAACTATGTTTCAGTAGTTCAACAGTCATTTCTCAGCTGTGTTTCTTTTGAGCAGGCTTCTCTTGTGTGGTGTGGATTAGACAAATCTACCTCCTCACGGCCTTTTTGGTTCCACATAGTATCCTAAGCACCATTTTAAAAAGAAGTTAATTGGTCTGGTTTTGTGTTATGAGATACTTTTTCAGAGTATAAATATTTAGTTTCAAGGTATCAGAGTGTTGTAAGTGCTGGGCAATATTCTTTAGCCTAAGCTACTTCACAGCTCCTCTTGTCTAACATAGACCTGCTCCTTAAGATCACAGATTTCATTATGTTCCTACCCTCTTTGGGAACATGATTCATCATGGTCTCTTTTGGTAAAAGTGGATCAAGGTGATTCAGTCCAGCCCATTGATTTTGGTTTATTAATATGATCTCAGTATATTGAAGGCTTAGCAGCTCAGAGGATTGATGTTTACTAAGAGGTGTCAGGCTAGTTCACCACCAGCTAGGTTAAATGATGTTTCAATTTCTTTTCCAGGTATTTAATGCTACAAGGGAGTTGTCTAACACTGCTGCCTATCAGTCTGTCCGCATCCTCTCCGTCTCTCCCATTCAAGCAGAGCAGGAGCTGGAGGACCTTGTCGCTGTTGACTTGCAATGGTCTAAGCCCACCTCAGGTATGTGACAGCTTGAACGTGCTGTCTCTTATATAGTGGGTTAGTGCCCTAAGTGGATTCTGTAAGACTGAATTTGGTTCTTATATGTCTATTTATTATTACTCATGCCTTTTATTCCTTTCTTATTGACTCTTCATCCTTCCTGGTGGTGACTATTTCAGGTTTCTTCCCAAGACTACCAACAAATCTTCCCTCTTGCTGTGGGGAAATGACTCTTCCTTCAACATCTTCAGTGAAAATATCGAGGCCCTTCGGCATGGGCTCTGCCAGCATCTCTCGCCAATGTCTTCACTCCAAATCCGCTCCTCTTTCTTCCCTTGTTTCTATGTCTGTAGACAACTGACTGATCTCTTTTCAGGGCTAACTCTGATTTGGGTTCTCCTTTCTCCAGAGCCTTCTTGAATCCCTTAGGCACTGTGGTTTTCCCTTCAGTCCATTCAGCGTGAGCTCTCCATTTCTTTCTTTCTTTTTTTTTTTTTTTTTTTTTTTGAGACGGAGTCTCAGTCTGTCACCCAGGCTGAAGTGCAGTGGTGAGATCTCAGCTCACCCGCAACCTCCGCCTCCCGGGTTCAAGTGATTCCCCTGTCTCAGCCTCCCCAGTAGCTGGGAGTACAGGCTAAGTTTTGTATTTTTAGTACAGATGGGGTTTCACCATATTGGCCAGGCTGGTCTCGAACTCCTGACCTTGTGGTCCACCCACCCTGGCCTCCCAAAGTGCTGGGATTACAGGTGAGAGCCACTGCACCCAGCCACTCTCCATTTCGTGACTGCTTTGTGTCAGGATCTGTGCCAGGCCCCAGGAATACAGCAGTGACCAAACAGACACACAGTCCCTGCTCTCTGAGCTTAGCCTTTCTTTTATTCTCAAAACACAAAACAAAACAACACTAAACATCGCAAACACCCTTCTCAGATGCTTCGTCTTTCTCCTTTGCTTTGTTAAACCTTTCTAGAACATCTTCCGTTTTCATTCTTTTCACTCTCTTTCCCTGTGTTCACTCTTCAGCCTTTGTCACCTGGCTTCTGCTTCCACCCAACAATTTGTTCACCTTGATGTTACTATCCTTCTTTTAATGAGAAAACTGAGACCTCTGCCACATTCGGCACTGCGGACCACCCCCGTTAGAAACTGCATGTCCCTCCTTGCTTGCCTGGTGCTTTCTTTTCCTAGTTCTCCTCCTCTGTCGTCTCCGTCCCTTTTTCTTTGCTTCTTCATTCCCTTCCCTCAGAGGTGGTCCCTGTGTTCCCCCTGGACTTTTTCTTTTTCTCCTGTGCATGCTTTCCTTGGTGCTCAGAAGTTCCTACATTTACAAGTAGTAATTCACTTAACAATTATTTGAGTGCCTACTATGTGCTCAACACTGTTCTAAGTGCTGGGGATATCGTAGTGAGTAAAACAGGCCAGAATACCTGACCTCGTGGAGCTTACAGTCTAGTGTAAGGGAATACTGAAAGTGAATCATAAAATAAGTAAATTATAGACAAAGTATCTGATGCTATCCAGTCTTATACTATCTGAATTCTCTCTATAAAAGAGCTCAGGAACTGAATGGATTCAGGTAAATTTTTGGATGAATCCTTTGCTCTATGAACTCTTACTACATGGTATCCAAAACTCAGGACTCAATCACATTTGGATAATGTATTATGCCTTGCTATCTGAACTCGTTTTCACTTTGTGAAATCAGAAGCTGAATGAATAAATGTGGATATCACAGGATAGGTTAATGGGTGACATGTGCTAATGAGACAAAACAAATAAATATGTGAGGGAAGGGGGGCAATAGGAAGTGTTTGTGCTGGGATGGGGAAAGGCAACATTTCAGTAGCAGCCTGAAAGAGGCGAGGCAATGCAGATATCTAGGAAGGGCACAGAGGATCCATCTCTCCCACTTTGGGAATCTCTCCTGCCTGCTCTTCCCGTATTTTTTTTTTTTTTTTTTGACAGAGTCTCACTCTGTTACCGAGGCTAGAGTGCAGTGATGTGATCTTGGCTCACTGCAACCTCCACCTCCCAGGTTCGAGTGATTCTTCTGCCTCAGCCTCCCGAGTAGCCGGGATTACAGGTGTGCCCCACCACACCCAGCTAATATTTGTATTTTTAGTAGAGACAGGGTTTCACTATGTTGGCCAGGCTGGTCTGGAACTCGTGGCTTCAAGTCATCCATGATCTGCCTGCCTCAGACTCCCAAAGTGCTGGGATTACAGGCATGAGCCACTGTGCCCGGCCTCCCACCTCTTCTTCTGTTATCACTTCACTGCTGCTGGGAAAGGTTTTCTGATTTTAAGGACTCTTGTAATTAGATTGGAGCCACTTACACGAGCCAGGACACTCTCCCCGTCTCAAGGTCCCTAACCTTAATCATGTCTACAAAGTGCCTTTCACCATGCGAGGTAACACAGCCACAGGTTCCAGGGATGAGTGTGTGGACGTCTTTGGGATCTGTTATTTTTCCTACACCCCACATTCTCATTCTCAGACATTTTCAAGTGGGTTTCCATTTTCTTTACTCCAAGATATGACTCCAACCTCCTCTCCAGTCTTATCTTCCGCTGTTCTCTTTTATAATCTCTGCTCCAGCCAAATACTCTCAGAATATTTCCTATTCTGTGTGGCTTTTCACGTATTTTTTCTTCTGCCTAGAGTGCCAGCTCTGTTTATTAAACTCCTGTTGATGGTTTAAGGCTTCCCCAGCTCTCTTCTTCCCTCCTGTTTACCACTCCCCTCTACCTACTGTCAGTGAAACCACAGCCACTCTCAGTCAGTCAGCAAACACTGACTCTCCATCATGTCCTGGATGCTGGGGATACAGACGTGAATCAGGTGAAGTATCTGCTAATAGTGTAGTGAGCTAAGGGAAACACTGAGCAGATGGTTATTGCAAGGTCTAGTGATGCACAGAGTATTGCGGAAGCGCGCTGTGGGGCGGGGAGGTCAGTCTTTATTAGGCCTTTTAGGGTCTGCCTCTCATTTGATATTCTTTCTTTGTGTTAAAACTCTTTAATACTTGTTTGTACTTCTTGAGGCACTTACCATCTTTTGCCATATATTTTATTCAACTAAATACTTGTCTTATTCTTTTTTCTTTCTTTCTTTTTTTTTTTTTTGTTTTTTTTTTGAGACAATCTTGCTCTGTCACCCAGGCTGGAATGCAGTGGCGCCATCTTGGCTCACTGCAAGCTCTGCCTCCCAGGTTCAAGCGATTCTCCTGCCTCAGCCTCCTGAGTAGCTGGGATTACAGGCACACACCACCACATTCAGCTAATTTTTTTGTATTTTTAGTAGAGACGGGGTCTCACCATGTTGGTCAGGCTGGTCTCGAACTCCTGACCTCGTGATCCACCTGCCTTAGCCTCCCAAAGTGCTGGGATTACAAGCGTGAGCCACCGTGCCCGGCCCTATTTGCCTTATTCTATCAACTATAAGACCTATGAGGAGAGGTTCCATGTGTCTCTGTATCACTTTCCTCACTGTCTCCCATCCATCTAGTAGTTCCTGACACATGGTAGGTGCTCAGTCCATTTTAATTCTTTTGGAATTGATTTGAATCCTCACTATCGCACTGTCTACTTTTGGAGTGCCAGAGACTTAGCCATAGTCAGTCGTTAATAAACCTTGGGCTGAACTGATCCCATGCTGGTGTGCGCATGCATGCCCCCCTCTTCACCAGCTTTCTCCTAACATGAAATTGCTCACTCTTGCCTCTGTTGGTTACTGGGCAGTGTAATTGGATGAATAGGTTAGACTGTGCTGAGAATTTAAACACTGGTTTTGGCTTCTGTTGCTTTCCCTTTGGGCCAAATTTCCCATCACTTATCTGTCCGTGTTTTCTTTACCATAGCTCTTTATTTTTATTTTTTGACTTTTATTTTTTTGTCTTTTTTTTTTTTTTTTTTTTTTTTTTTTTTGGAGAACGGGGTCTCACTATATTACCCAGGCAGGTCTCGAACTCCTGGGCTCAAGCTATCCTCCCGCCTCTGCCTCCCTGAGAGCTGGGATTACAGGCGTGAGCCACCGCGCCCGGCCGACTTTTATTTTTTATTTATTTTTTTTGAGATGGAGTTTTGCTCTTGTCACCCAGGCTAGAGTGCAATGGCATCATCATGGCTCACCGCAACCTCCGCCTCCCAGATTCTCCTGCCTCAGCCTCCCGAGTAGCTGGGATTACAGTGCCCACCACCACGCCCAGCTAATTTTTGTATTTTTAGTAGAAACGGGATTTCATCATATTGGCAGGGCTGGTCTCGAACTCCTGACCTCAGATGATCCACCCACCTCGTTCTCTCAAAGTGCTGGGATTATAGGTATGAGCTACCGCGCCCAGCCTCTTTGCCACAGCTATAAAATTGGATATAAAACCACCCAGAAAAAAAAACCAAAACACATTTCTTTTTAAGCTGCCCCCTGCTTGCTTTTTCCCTTCCACAGAGCTCAGTGGGAATGAGTGGCTGAGTAAGAGGGGACACATAGAAGAGAGTAGCATGGGGAGGTGATGGCCTTCCCACCTCTCACCTATTTGCGGGAAAGCGTTGATTATCCGAGAGTCTGTGGATCCTGTAAGTGATGGGAAGCACAGGGAAGCCTATTGCCTAGCCAGAGTTTTAACTTCCATGTTATGTAAGTGAATTATTTATACTCAGACTGAGAGCAAAATCGCTATCATATCTGCCTCTCTCCCAGGCAGAGAGTGCTATCTCCTTGTTATGAGAACAAGCGTTTTGAGCAACTGAAAAAACATGAAGACAGATAAAAGGAAACTATCACTAAGGTTACGGTTTTCTCCCTTGGAAAAGATTCTCCTTAGGGAAGGTTTGGAAGAGATAATAGTGTTCAGACCAGCATATTGGTCTTGATGCTGTGTCTTCTCTGTGCCTCTCAATCTTATCCTACTTTTGAAAGTCTTAGAAAAGAACAGAAGAATGACCTCTGCCCACCCTTCTCACCTAGACCCACCTAGCAGCTGCAGTTTGTATCCATCGACCTTTCTCTGGCTCTTTTTCTTTAACCATTTCTCTGCACAGAAAACTTAGGCCACGGATATTTCAAGTACATGTCAGCAGTGTGCTGGCTCTTTGGGCGTCACCTGTATGACACTCTGCAGTATCCCATCGGGCTGATCGCCTCCAGCTGGGGCGGGACACCCATTGAAGCCTGGTCATCTGGACGGTCACTGGAAGCCTGCGGGGTTCCTAAACAAGGGTAAGACAGCATTCTCCAGTCTGAGAAAGAGCCTAGCAGGGAATTATGTAAGAGACAGGGTCATGGTCCTCTGTGGGGAGTTAAGTATATGTTGAATGTCCCCATATGTGTCGAATGTATGTAATTTATTCATGCACAGGGAAAGCATTATTCTCACTGTCATTGCCACCACAATCGTTTGAAAACATGTAAACAAATTATCTTTTTCCCTAGTAATAGTAATAGCTAGTGGTTACTGAAAGCTTTTTATATGCCAGACACTGTGCTAAGCACTTTATATATGTATTAATTATAATATTTTGAATATATATTATTATATATTAATATACTGAAGTGTAGACATTAGAGACCATGGGCGAAGACACTAAATTTCAGAGAGATTTAGCAACTTGCTCATGGGCGTGTCTAGTAAGTGGCAAGTCTGGCTTCAAGGTCTGTGCCCCTCACCATTGTGCTGTATTGCCTAGAAGAATAAACAATCTAACAGGAAGAACAAATGTTGTAAACATGTACTCAGAGAAATGTATCAGTACACTGACTGGGAACACCCGCTTAGGAAAGGCTGGATCAGGAAGAATACTTGGGGAGGGAAAGGGCTAGTGAATACAAATCCTGATACTAACATCGATGTAGAGATGAACAGTATGTGACCTGCTTTCCCGGACCGTGTCTCATTCACGCTGGGAAGGCCTGTGGGAGGAGGATGGGCTTGAGCTCTTGGTATAGTTTGGGTAAAAGCTTGCCTGTGGGGGAGTGAAGATATTCAACTTGGAACAGGAAGAATGGCCTGCAGTAGAGTAGGAGTGAGCGTTAGACCAGCTCTCTGGGGGTGGAAGGGATAATCCTGAGGGTGTGGGGATGTGGGCTTCTCACACGCAGCAGCTACAGGATAAATTCATATAAATATTCCACAGAGAAATCTGAGAACGTGTTCAGAGCCTTAAAAAAGATGCCCTTTGCCACAGCAGTTTCATTTCTGGGAATTTGTCTTATGGATATAGTTAGGCATATATGCAATGACTTAGCTATAAGGAAGATACTCCTGGCATTGCTTATAAAAGCAAAAAGTTTAAAACAACCTAAATGTCTGTCCATTAAATGAAGGTTTATTTAAGAAAAGTTAAGTAAATGTATTGCTCCCCCTCCATGTGAGATACTCAACAATAAAACACTCCTTCTCTGTGACTTTAATTACCTTAGAAATTACCTTTAATTACCATAGACAGCTGACTGATACACTTATTTTGGGAATAACCTGGAGGTGAAATTCAGAGAATATTCCCATGTTTTCAAGAGAAGGAGTTTCCATTCAATTTTAATTCTGTGTTGCTTTCATCAGAAGTTTGCCCAAGTGAAAGTGGATAGATGCCCAATTAGGGACCCTTAGGTGATCAATCACTGGCTCTCTGGTGACACTTGTGCATCGTATGATTTCAGGTCCGTTCCATATAATTCCGTAACTGGTCCCAGTAAGCACTCTGTCCTCTGGAATGCCATGATCCATCCACTGCGCAATATGACTGTGAAAGGGGTGGTGTGGTACCAGGGTAAGTGTTCAGTGTACTCTTTCTCCATTGTATCAGATAGCGTTTGTTGTGTAACACAGCACCCTAGAACGTAGTGGCTTAAAGCAACAATCACTTTATAATTTTATTCAGCTCACTGTTCTGCGGCTTAGCAGGTAGTTTTTATGTCTGGGCTGCTTCAGCTATTTCCTGCTTGGACCTCGTTTGTGTCTTTGCCCACATGGCAGATTGTCTGGTGACTGGATGACCTAGGATGGTCTCTCCCTAGATGTATTATCTGGGGCTGTTGCAACATCATTCTGAGGTGGGCTCTTATCCTTTAGCAAGCCAGTATAGACTCATTTGTTGTTTGTATAATAGTCTCAGGATTCCAGGGTCATCAGGAGAGGGCAGAGCCCAAACTTGAAGTACTTTTCAAGCCTCTGCTTGTATCACATTTGCTGATGCCCCATTGGCTGGAAAAAGGCCAGTCCAGAGAGACTGTGGGAAGACCACTACCTCAGGGCATGGATAGAGGGAGGAGAGTAATGTGCGGTCCTTTTTGCAGTCTACTCCAAACTCCCCTTGCAATTTGGACTGTTTTTAGGGGAGTCCAATATAAATTACAACACGGACCTGTACAATTGCACATTCCCTGCACTCATCGAAGACTGGCGCGAAACCTTCCACCGTGGTTCCCAGGGGCAGACAGAGCGTTTCTTCCCATTTGGATTTGTCCAGGTACGATGTGGGTAAAGGCTTCTCTGTCCGTGTCAACACCTGTTCCTGTGTTGAGAGGAAGAGGTTTAGGGGCATTGGTGTGGGGATGTGCTATTTAGATCTCTTTCCTGGAGTTCATCTTCCTTTTTCATCCTCATAACGTGCTGGTCAGGAACTGAATGGAAGGCTTAGTTCATCTCAGTTCACTGATAGGACAATTAAATCTTCAAAAAAGTTGATAAGTAACTAATATTTCTTATTAAAAAAGGATTACAGTTTCATTGAGGAAATATTAAAAAGATAAGCAAAAAAGAAGCTAAAAACATTGGTAATGTTCCAATCCAGAAATAAGCAGCTCTCTTCTGCTCATTTATTTTTGAATAGATTTGTACGATATCTTGCATTTTTCTCTTTAAGTAATATTTCAATTAGAGATAAGTAGTAAACATTTTTTTCATGTCAATAAATATTAATCTTCAATGTAGTTTGTAATGATTGTAGAGTCTGAAATATGGTTATATTGTAGTTGATTTAACTAGCTCTCTATAGATTGGGCATTTAGGTTGTTTTAAACATTTTGCTTTAATAAGCTTTGGCATGTTTATTTTCCTTGTTGCTCATTGCATGTATGCTTGATTATTTCCATAAGGTAAAGTCCCAGAAATGAAATTTCTGGGTCAAAAGGTACACCTTGATAAGGCTTTGAACATGTCCCCAGATTTCTCTGTAGAAATTCATGAATTTGTATAAATTTACACTCTTAGCAACTGTCTGTGAGAATGTCCACTTCCCCACCCCTTCCCCAGCTTGGTGTTATCCCTTCCACTCCCTAGGATCCACCATGCTCTCTCACTCCCAGGCCATTGCCTTGCTCCTTACCTTCCATACTTTCCTAGTTAACTTTAATCATCCTTTAGGTCTCAGCCTACATATTAGTTAGGAAGCCTTCTGTGACTATCCAGAGTCTGGGTTAGATGTCCCCTTTCTCTCTACTTCCCCTTTTTATTTGCATGAGGTTGCCTATGTGACTACATTTTCCTGGGTCACACTTACATCCCTAGTATGTGTGTAGTTGATTGGCACTCATTAAATAGCGGCTTAACACGTGAATGAAAAAAGATAGCAAGAGAAACCATACATTTAATTAGAGATAACTAGTCAGAAAGATTCTCCTTTCAGCCTTGCATAAAAAGAATAAACATATTTGACCAAGTTCATAATTGCCTAGCCTCCACATGTTCATATGACCTAAACTTTTTAGCAGGGTGGTAGTGCTGGTTTTTCTAGAACATAAGAAATCAAACAAGTAAGGTGATATAAAAACAATGCCTATCTTACAACATGACAACAGAGTAGGCTTTACTGTGTAAATGGGACATCCATGGTCCCAGACACCTACCTCTGCACGCCCCACAGATGCCTTCTCACCATCCTCCCAACTCCCCTACCTTGTCCTTTTCACTGTACCTTTTTTTGAATATTTGTATAGACCTTTTCACTTAAAATACCTTTATGATTATTTTCTTTCTTCTTTCCTACATTTGTCCTGACTTTGAAATGAGATTATTCTGCTCATTATTTTCAGAGTAGCAGCTCCTGTCACCAGTTCTGCATCCCTGTTGGTGGAAACTACACTTGGCCCTTGGAAGTACTTTTTTCTTCCTTGGCCTGTGCACGTGGTGATTTGAGTATGGCTTTAGCCAACTCACACCAAAAGTATGTGTTGAATGCTTATTATATGCTGTGAATCTTGTGAGGTGCTAGAAATATAGCAATCAGGCCAGGCGCAGTGGCTCACGCTTGTAATCCCAGCACTCTGGGAGGCTGAGGCGAGCGGATCACCTGAGGTCGGGAGTTTGAGACCAGACTGACCAACATGGAGAAGCCCCGTCTCTACTAAAAATACAAAATTAGTCAGGCGTGGTGGCGCATGCCTGTAATCCCAGCTAGTCTGGAGGCTGAGGCAGGAGAATCGCTTGAACCCAGGAGGCGGAGGTTGTGGTGAGCATTGCACTCCAGCCTGGGCAATAAGAGCAAAACTCCATCTCAAAAAAAAAAAAAAAAGAAAGAAAAGAAAGGAAAAAGAAATATAGCAACCGGAAAGACCTGGTTCTTGTACTTATGCCTTACAATTTAGTGAAAGTCCCTTAATCTCCAGGCTTTCACTTTATTATCACCAACAAAAACATGCTGGTTACTGGAAGTCTGGAACTATAAACATATCCCTTCGAAGGGAAATACCCAGCATGACAACATAATGGTTCGGACTGAGTCTGAGCGAGACTAACTGCATTCCGATGCTAGCTCTGACCCTTCTGGAGCTACGTGATTTTGAACACGATATTGGACTTTTGTTATTTCAAATATTGAGTGAGTTCATCCATGTAAAGCCTGGAACATACCAGGTAATGTTAGTGTTGAATATTGTTGATAGAGAAATCAGAAGATCCGGAGGGACAGTTGGTCTGTAAGGAAAGAGGAATTGGCTTCATAGAAGTGCTAAGAGTGAAATGATGGTTGCAGTGACTAGAGTACAGCTAGAGATGGAGGATGTGAGCTCCATGGAGAGACCAGGGCTGGACACGTGTATCCCAGACTGGTTAGTAGAAAGGCCACCTGGAACCTGAGAGAGAAAGAACAGGAGGCTAAGGGCTGGAGTCCCAGGGAGTGTGGTTTTTAAACAGGGATTTCGAGGAACCGTTGAACATACCACAAACTGCAGCATGTTATTTGTGAGCGTGGCCAGCTTTACATTCCCTGGCTGGTCTACGCCTTTATTAGCCGCAGTATTTCTACCACCCACTGTGGGAGACCGATTAGTGCCCCACTGTATCTCAGGTTAGGAAAACCGGAATTTCATTTGGGTGTGGAGTACGCCGGTGCCCCCATGTGGCGAGTTTGTAGTAGTGCAGTCAATGAAAGAGTGAATTGCTGCAAGAATTCTCAGCAAACTGCCATTTTGAGAAAATTCCCTTGGCTTGAGGGGCTGTTGTTAGCATTGCTCCCTGTTGAGCTTCAGGCTAGTTTTTTACCACAGTTCTTTCCTGTGACTTGTTACTGTGATCTTCATTATGACCCTGGCTGGCGCACGTGGTTGCACTTTGTCTTCTGGGTGTTGTGTGGAAGAAGTAGGGTGACTTAATAGATTTTTAATTCCCATTTTCTAGTCTTCATGAGATTACACTGTGAGGCTTCAGCGGCACCTTTTATCATTTCCTATGTTAAAGCTGATTTGCCTAAGAGAATTTTAATAAGAGAATTGGAAATGGCCTATTAGTTCCATATCATATCCAAGGCTCCTTTCTGTTATTATTGCAACCTCTCCGTGTTCTCCTGATGATTTTCTCATCTTTCTGGAGCAACTCAGAGAGCAGAAAATATCCTCGATTCAAAGTTGCATTTGGCCACATTCGTAGGGATGATGTCAGGTATTTTCTGGGCTGTGTGAGTAATAAGGCTGGGTGGAACAGTCTGTGTAAAATGCAGTCCTCTGATGGGGTCAGACATTTTGAAATGGAGTCAAAAAAAACAATGTTGTTGCTGGCCCAGACGGCTTCCCAGTTTGTGGTTTGACTTACAGTTAGATCATGGTTTGTAAAAGAGAGATAATAGGTTGATGCCTCTCATTGGCTGGAACTGGTGCTAAGAATAAGATGCTATCTAAATCAAAGGACAGGGTGATCTGAGTAAACATCAGAAAAAGAAGGAAGAAATAGTTGGACTGCATGTATCATAGTAATAGTAAAGATTTTTTCTGGGAGCCTCTGTGTTTTGCAGGAGTAGGAGTATATCAACTTTCCGTTTAGATGAAAACAAATCCTGTTAACTCACTCTGCATTCAGAATCTGACCACTTCTCACTACCTTTACTCTTCCTACGCTAGTCTAAGCCACCATCATCTCTCCCTTGAATTAGTGCCTCCTAACTGGTCTTCTTCCTGCTTCTACCTTTTTTTCTCCTCCTTTAGGATATTCTCAATATATCAAAGTGACCCTCTGAAGTGTAAGTCAGGTCGGAAGGCTCCAGTGGGTCTCCGTGTGCTGAGGTCAGCAAAGCCATACATGACGTGCCCCCTGCCTGCATTACCCGCCGACCTCACCTCCTAATTCTCTCTGCCTTGCGTACGCCACTCCAGCCACACTAGCTACCTTACTTTTCTTTAAGCACGCTAGGCGTACTACCATCCTGGGGCCTGCCATTTTCTTTTCCATTCTGCCTGGAAAGTTCTTTTCCCGCTATTTTAGTTTTCTATTGCTGAGCAAGAAATGACTGCGTATTTTACAGCTTAAAACAATACAACACACACTTATTATCTCAGTTCCTGTGGGTGAGATGTCTGGGCCTGCAGGGCTTAGCTGGATCTTCTGCTGAGGGTGGAAGTGAAGGTGTCAGACAGAGCTGGGGTCTCATCTGAGGCTTGGAGTTCTCCTCCAAGCTCATGTGGTTGTCGGCATAACTCACCTCCTTGAAGCTGTAGAACTCATGGCAGCTTACTTCTTGATGCCAGCAGGGGAGGGGGCTGGCTTCTAGAACCTCTTTGAAAAGACTCACCTGATTAGGTCTGGCTCACCATGATACTCTCCCTTTTGATGAATGTGAAGTCAGCTGACTGGGGACCTTACTTGTAACATCTGCAAAATCCCTTCACTTTTGCCATATACAACATAATCACAGGAGTGATAACCCATTACCTTTGCCATAGCCTATTAGTTAGAATCAAGTTACGAGTTCCCCCTACCACAAAGAGGAGAGGATTGTATAAGGATGTGGCTCCCTGTAGGTCATCTGCCTGACATACCCAGATATCCTCATAGCTTCTTCGCGCAACTCCTTCTAGTCTTTGTTCAACTCGGACACTCCCTCCTCCTTCTCTATTATATTTTTCTCCAGTGCACTTGTCACTTTCTCATAGGATATGTAGTTTACAGATCTATCTTGTTATTCGTTATCTCTCTCCACTAGAATATAAGAATGGGAAGGGATTCTTGTGTTTTGTTCACTGCTCTATCTTCTAGGCCGGTATTAGTGCATGACACAGAGTAGGTGCTCAGTAAATATTTGTTAAAAGCATGAATAAATAAATGAGCTGACTGATAATACATGAGCTGTGGATCCTTCACAGGCTCTTTCTGGAACAATATTATTCCCCAGATATTCTGGTGCTACTTGGATGCCTGAGATGCCACACAGTTCATTCAGATGCCGTGGCTTCCGAATGATGGATTTTACCCTTTCTCTTGTGCCCCACATCTAGTTGGTTGCCTGGTTTCGTCAGTTATTTCTCATCATCCCATTCCACTACTATCTCTGTAGATTAGACCTTTGTTTTTGTGTCTAGCATATTATAATAGCTGCTTAACTAATCAGTCTTTCTGTGTTAAGTCCTTTATTTTGGTTTTTTTTTGTTTGTTTTTTGAGATGGAGTCTCGCCCTCTTGCCCAGGCTGGAGTGCAGTGGCACAATCTTGGCTCACTGCAACCTCTACCTCCCAGGTTCAAGTGATTCTCCTGCCTCAGCCTCCCAAGTAGCTGGGATTACATGCATCTGCCACCACTCCCGGCTAATTTTTTGTATTTTTAATAGAGATGGGGTTTCACCATGTTGGCCAGGCTGGTCTTGAACTCCTGCCCTCAGGTGATCCACCTGCCCTGGCCTCCCAAAGTGGTGGGATTATAAGCATGAGCCGCCATGCCCGGCCTTATTTTGTTTTTTGTCAGAGCCATTTGTATGATCACTAGAACAATGTTTTGAAATGGTCCTTCGATCATGTCAATAATTTCAGTGGCTCTGTAATTTCTTAATTGAGGTGAAATTCATGTAACATGCAATTGACCATTTAAAAGTGTTGAGTTCAGTAGCATTTTAGCACATTCACAATGTTTGCTGCTGTCACCTCTACAGTAGTTCCTTATTGCTTAATACGAAAGTATCAACTATACAAACACTTGCCTTGCTATCTTTCCCACTTTGTCTTTCCTTCACAAATCCTCCAGTCCAGCTGGATTGCCCTTCTCTCAGAACGACCATGCTCCTCCCCACCTTTGCATCTGACATGCTTCTAACATGTGAAGTGTGAGCAGTACTGCCTGAAGTGACTCCTCATATTTTTGGTGCCCATTTCACTTGTTTTTATGGATTCTGAGGCCACGTTTTCCTATAATAATAATCTTTGCCTGTTCTAAATGTTTAGTACTTGCTGTCTGTGGCACTGATTTAACATTTAATCCATAGTATTTTATATGTTTATGAAACATAAACCCATTAAACCCTTATGTTTATTTCTTATGTGTAGGTCTGTCCTCCTCAACAAAGCTGTAAAGTACTTGTACCAGTTAGCTACTGCTGTGTAACAAACTACCTCAAAACCCCCTGGCCTAAAATAGCCCTTCTTATATAGGTAGCTCTTGTTTGGGGAGCTGGGGTTTGGGTGATTTGGCTAAGCTGCAGATCCTTAGGCTCTTTCAGACCGCTGTGGGTCAGCAGGGGAGCTCTTGTCCTTCTCCAGAAGCTCTTGTCCTTCTCCAGGGAGCAGCAGGCTAGCCCAGGCACGTCCTTCTTATGGCGATAGCAGCAGTGCAGTGAGCAAGTGAAGCCATGTGGGGTCTCTTGAGGCCTAGGCTAGGAAGTGACACACCATAATTTCTGCTTCTGTCTATTGGTCAAAGCAAACCACATGGCTGAGCTTAGAATCAAAGGGTTGGGAAACATAGTTGTCCTGTTAACAGGAGGAACTGCAAAGCCACATGGCAAGAGGGTGTGGATACAGGAAGGCGTGAAGAATTGGAGTCTTGGATGCAATTTAGCACGTGCTCAAGGGTAGATTTTTCTGTGCTTCCCTACAGTGCCTAGCCCTGTATTGTATACAGATGTATCAGTTATCTATTGCTTTGTAACAAGCTATCCCAAAACGTAGGGGCTTAAACCATCAGCCATATTTTTTGCTCATGATTCCTTGGGTTGGCCAGGGTGGGGCTCACCTGGGATGGCTCATTTCTGCCCTGTGTGATATCAGCTAGGTTTGCTTATGTGGCTGCAATTTGAACTGGAGGATCTAGAAATCCATATGACTGGCCCCTTGTCTGTGATTGCTGGAACTCTAGAGCCTGTCTTTCTATGATCTTTCAATTTCCAAGGCCCCTCTCACTCCATAATCTCTCCAGCAGGGTAGCTGGACAGTGTTTACATGACCAGCTCAGGGTTTCAAGAGAATGAAATCAGAAGGCAAGGCCTCATAAGGCCAAGACTCAGGAGCTGTATAACATTATTTCTCCTGCATTCTATGGGTCAAAGCAAATCCCAGATTCAAAGGGAAGAGAAACAGACTCCGCTGCTGAGGTGTGGCAAAGTTGCATTGCAGGAGGGCACATGGGATGAGAGGGACTGTTGCAGCTGTCTTTGGAAAGACACTGCCACAACAGTAAGAATTTCAGTAAATACCTGTTGAATGAGCATTTAAATGCAATGAGAGAAGCAGAAGCAGAGTCTGCCAGTGAAAAAGAGTCCAGTTTGGGATTCTGATGCAATAAAATTAACAATGTCTCTGCTTTCTAGTTATCTTCAGATTTGTCTAAGAAGAGCTCAGACGATGGATTTCCCCAGATCCGTTGGCATCAAACAGCAGACTTTGGCTATGTCCCCAACCCAAAGATGCCCAATACTTTCATGGCCGTAGCTATGGACCTCTGTGATAGAGACTCGCCTTTTGGCAGGTATGATTGCTTCTTGGGCTTTGCATGAACAGTGTGTTTTCTCTGTAGTCTTTCACTCTGATGTTCACAGGTGAGGGGCAGACTAGACTGAGGATTGGCACTTAGAATCACGTATGCTGGGATGTGCTGCAGATGTTTGCTGCAGTAACAACAACAAACATCTCAGTTCTTTGATGCACCAAAAGTTTATTTCTTGCTCACTGTCTATGTGAAAAGAAGGTCAACAGAGACTTTGCTCACTGTAATCATTCACAGACCCAGAGCAATAGAGGCTCCAAGTTGACCTGTGCTTCCACAGTCATCTTAAAGTCTCACACTGGCAGTTCAGTGCTTCCACACAAGTCATTTCTGCTCACATTGCACCGGCCGAACCAAGTCATAAGGCTATGGTTAACTTCAGTGACAGCAGAAATGGAATTCCAGCACTCCTCTGGCCGCAGAGGGGGAATACTGGGATATCTGTGAGCAGCCCCAGGGAATACCGCACAGTAACTGTAGGATGTGAGGGGATTTCACATAGGAAATAGAGTCCAACACACAGTGTCTGGATTATAGGAGGAACTTGATTGATTTATTGAATAAATGCATAAAAGCTCTAGGGGACCAAATAATGAACAGTTCATTCAGAAGAAACCTGACTTTTAGTGGTTAGGAACAATCTTATGAGTTAGCTCTCTTAGGTTAGTTCTGGTATCTTTCCTTCCTCCATGTCTCCCTCCCTCCTCCCATCCCTCCCTTTATTCCTTCCTTCCAAGCCATCTATTGTTTCAAGGTTTCCAACCTATAGAAGGCCCAGAGCCCCATCTATGGCTACCATTCACCATTTCCCTTAAGTTGACTAGCCACTGATCACGGAGTTCAGTCAGCTTTATTCTTACTTTCATAAAGGGTGCTTTGTATAATCCCCTTTTTAAAAAAATGTGGTTATTGTTGAGTTTAAACCCAAAGTTCTCTACTTGTTCCTCATCGTGTAGCGTCCACCCGCGAGATAAACAGACTGTGGCTTATCGGCTGCACCTGGGGGCCCGTGCTCTGGCTTATGGTGAGAAGAACTTGACCTTTGAAGGACCACTGCCTGAGAAGATAGAACTCTTGGCTCACGAGGGGCTGCTCAATCTCACATATTACCAGCAAATCCAGGTGCAGAAAAGGGACAACAAGATATTTGAGGTGAGAAGAACAGCAGAATAAACAGGGGTTCATTTTGTGGTGGAGTCAGGATTTCCTCCACACCGAGGCCGTCTCTTTTGTTACAACATTACGATGCGGCAGGTCTTGGTTGGTTGGGGCTGAGCATATTTCAGAGCTGCAAATAAACAGCTGTTAATTCATTAGCTTAGAGGCACTTTTGACAGACAGGACAATCAAGAAAGGGAAAACAAGTCCATATTAAAATGGACTTTAAAAATTTTAAATTTCCTTTTAAATGTTTTCTCCCAAAGCAACCATCTTTGCTAGGGCAGGGCCTGCAGCTTTATTTGTAGGTTACCTGTTGAAAGATCCTTGCTCCAGAAGATTCACCTCATCCTTGGGTGTATTTTTTGTTACACTCTCCTAAATCCTGACATTCTCTGAGTTGAGGTTCTCCTTTGAGAGGCTTATTCTTAGGTATTTGTAACTTAGTGTGACTTATATAATGAGACTCCTTCTAATACCTAGCAGGGGTCATTCTGCTGTGGAATTGGGGCCATTGATGAAAGAGGTTATTTAGGAGTCTCTGAGAGTTGAGGGTGGGGGGTGGAGGCATTCCTACGTGGAACATTTAAATGAGTGACTTTGGGAATCATGAGGCCTTAGGTTGGGAAGGGGTGTGTGAAAAGAATGCATTGGAGAAGAGAAAAGAGTATTAAAAGCAAACTTTTAACTACACAGGAGTTTACCTAGGGCTGCTGTTTCTGAAGTCCTAACTACGGTATCCACCTGCCTCTGATGCTTGGTTGGCACTTACCCCACTGAGCTTCTTTCCACACTGCGTTCCAGGTGAACTGAGAAGTCTGCATTCTGAACTCTCCTCTTTTAGTCAGTTGCTGGTGGTCTGCCCATCCTCTGTTCCAGGACAGAAGTTAACCTTTGGGTTCTGGATAATTTGTATTCCCGTTTCTGGATTGCCTTCTGGCTTGAGAAAGGCTTCGTATCTAGAGTTCCTTTATGCCCCTTCTTCATTCTGCAGCTCCTTTGGGAGTGCCACAGAGCAGCAGCAGCAGCTGGGCCACTCTGTTCACTTAAATTCCTGCCTGCCTTGTTGTTTGGCAAGAGGGGTCACCCAAAGAATGTTCAGGGGAGCCTTCCCTAAATGCCTCATGTGATCATGCTTGTCTCCCCCAGCAAATGTTTTATTTATTAAAATTATTTATTTAATCACATGAACATGTATTATCAACCTGTGGCTCTACTGACTAGATCCAAAGTGGGCTCAGGTTTCTTCTGGTTACTGTAGGAGTAGGTCCTTGGTGATGAGTGTCTCCTTTCCTCCCATCCATTCTGTCTGAAAGAGCAGTGCTGCTTCTTAGAAGACCCTTCTGACCTAATCATTCCTATTTTATGGCTCTCTTATTAGATCTCCTGTTGCAGTGACCATCGATGCAAGTGGCTTCCAGCTTCCATGAACACCTTCTCCACCCAGTCCCTGACCCTGGCGATTGATTCTTGTCAGGGCACCGTGGTTGCTCTCCGCTATGCTTGGACCACGTGGCCTTGTGAATATAAGCAGTGTCCCCTATACCACCCCAGCAGTGCCCTGCCAGCCCCTCCCTTCATTGCTTTCATTACAGACCAGGGTTCTGGACATCAGAGCAATGTTGCTAAATGACTGTTTCAATATGATCAGAACTTAGATATAAGGATGGGTCCTTCAGATTTTAGCATTTAGGAGTTTCAATAATAACCATTGCTTTTAAAGGAAATTAATAGAAAGCCTCATTGAATGGCTTCCAGCTAGCACATGGCTGTTTCTATATTCTGATGAGCCCAGGCTGGTAGGTAACTTGAAATGCTTGCTTTTTTTGTCCCCTAGTTAGTCGAAGGGTCTGTATTGGACTAATTCTGAACTACAGACAAATTGGACCTCAATGTCATTCACTTCACTCATATTAATGGGAGTGAAATATCTAATACTTTTGCTCCTTGTTATCCAGAGTTGTGGGATCTCAGGATTGGAATATTTTAAAGGCCGCATAGCCCAGCTAGTGTTCATGTGTTCTTTTTTTTTTTGAGACACAGTCTCACTCTGTCGCCCAGGCTGCAGTGCAGTGGCTGGATCTCAGCTCACTACAAGCTCCGCCTCCTGGGTTTACACCATTCTCCTGCCTCAGCCTCCCGAGTAGCTGGGACTACAGGCGTCCGCCACCTTGCCCTCGTGTGTTCTTTACAAAATTTCTGACAGGTGGTTACTGAATCTCTGTATGAACTTTCCATTAAAACTTTCCAAGTTTTTCCTTATGTGGAACTGAAATCTGTCTCCTGTGAAACTTTCCTACTATCGGAGTCTTTCATATAATTGAAGACAGATCTCTTTGTATTCTCTTCAAGCCCAAACCAATTCTGTTCCTTCAATGTAAATAATGATAATATGAATGTTTAAGAAATAGGAAACATGTACAGGCACTTTGGGAGGTGCTAAGTGACTGCCCTAAGGAATGAAAAGCAAGGGCCAGGTGGGAGTAGCCCAGGGAAGGCACTTAGGCTGCCAGGAACAGGAGGGACGGGAAACTCTGGCTTAGGAAAACATGAACATAGGGGCAACAGAGGCAAATGTGTTGTTCGAGTTAAATATAAATCTCAGGCTCTTTAAAGGTAAAAGGTTTAAGGATAATCCACTTGGAAGAAAAGAGAGAGTGAGGCTGAAAGTAAAGCCACATGACAAGCATATAGAAAAATAATGCAGATGATACAAACATGAAAGAGACCTTTTGTGTTTATTATTAAGAATCTTAATGCAGTTTACTGATGGATTAAAAACAGTTAACGGTGCCTGAAAATTATGTTACCTATTAGAAGTTGGAAATAAAAGCATAATCACTAGTGATGTGTATATATTTGTATCCAGTCAAAACTTGCAAATTGTCCTTGAAGCATGTGAAAAGGAACAAGAATGCTATCTATGGGTAGCTTTCCTCCCCTTAATGTGAAAAATGAGAACTAAAGCAAAAAGCATCACTCACTCTACATATACAATGTATTTTACGGAGTGTAAAAAATATGGTTTAGGTAGTGAATATATTAATGAAATCATATGTAAATTTATTTTTAGTGGCTGAATAATTTAAAACATTATGTGGAATTCACTATATTTCCCCCAATTTAGGAACTGTTTACTGTTTGAAAATGAAATTTATAATCACTCTATATAGTGAATGATGGTTTTTGCTTTAGTTCTACCCCTCTATAGAATTCCAGGGGGTTCTGGTGTAGCTCCAAACAGGAATAACTTTGTCAGTGCCAAGATTTTATTTAGTTAAAAAACAAAAAATCTGCACACTTTACAAGGAACTTTGGCTCCCCTGAGGACTTCCTAGCATTCAATTCATTCAGTTAACTCCTGTTGCCCATGCTTTGACCTCTCCTGCATCTGGCCCCATAGAAACCATGAACCTCGGCCGGGCGCGGTGGCTCAAGCCTGTAATCCCAGCACTTTGGGAGGCCGAGATGGGCGGATCACGAGGTCAGGAGATCGAGACCATCCTGGCTAACATGGTGAAACCCCGTCTCTACTAAAAAATACGAAAAACTAGCCGGGCGAGGTGGTAGTCCCAGCTACTCGGGAGGCTGAGGCAGGAGAATGGCGTGAACCCGGGAGGCGGAGCTTGCAGTGAGCCGAGATCACGCCACTGCAATCCAGCCTGGGCGACAGAGCCAGACTCTGTCTCAAAAAAAAAAAAAAAAAAGAAACCATGAACCTCGTAACAGATTGATGCCTGAGGAAAAGTCAATCTACATGTCCACTCCTCCACCCCCAATACACATACCCCCACTGGCTGTTCTAATTCAGGGGCAGCTAGAGGTAGCCAAGAACTCTAAGTCCAGGTTCCTTTCACCTCCAGGAACCTAGAATACATAGTGTGAAAAATATGGTTTAGGCAATGACTATGTTAATGAAGTCATGTACATTTATTTTTAGTGGCAGAATAATTTAAAACATTATGTGGGAATTCACTGTATTTCCCCAAATGTAATAACTTTTTAGTTTTAAAATGAAATTTATACGCACTGTAGAAAATTTGGACATTAAAGTATAAGCAAGTAAAAATCACCCCCAAATTCATCATTCAGAGAAACTATTTTGCTGAACTGTTCACTTGATTTGAGTTATACACTACATATTATTTTGTAATCTGTGTTTTTGACTTACTTTACCAAAATAATTTTCTTATGTAAATATAGATTTAGAGTGTTTCAGTTTGTGGAAGCCTCATTTTATTTAACCAATTTCCTATTAATGGACATATGGATTTTTAAATAATTTTCTACTATTAAAATAATACTGTAATGAATATCACATGCAAACATCATACCACACTCGTCCATACCACATACTATTTCTTAGGGTCCTTAACGTGGAAGGGGATAAATATATATTTAAAATTTTGATACCTACAGCTTAACCCTCCCAAAGGATTAAACAACTTACATTCTCACCAAGGAAGTCCTTTTGTTCCCTGACCTTCATTGACACTGGATGTTGTTAAAATAAAAAAAATCGTTAACAATCTGACAGATGAAAAGATAGTTTAAGTATACTATGGCAGTGTTTTTCAATTTATTTTATTTTATTTTTTTGAGATGGAGTTTTGCTCTGTTGCCCAGGCTGGAGTGCAGTGGTGCGGTCTCGGCTCACTGCAACCTCTGCCTCCCAGGTTCAAGTGAATCTCCTGCGTCAGCCTCCCAAGTAACTGGGACTACAGGTGCCCACCACCACGTCTGGCTAATTTTTTGTATTTTTAGTAGAGACGGGGTTTCACCGAGTTAGCCAGGATGGTCTCGATCTCCTGACCTTGTGATCCACCTGCCTCGGCCTCCCAAAGTGCTGGTATTACAGGTGTGAGCCACTGTGCCCGGCTTTTCAAGTTTCTTAAATCCATGATCCATAATAAAAACATTTTACACATATCTCCATACAAGTATATGTATATGTGGTGTACGTACACACTATAGTTGTATACGCATTATAGTTGAAAAAACAGTGTCAACCTTTCTCCATGTGATACATTCCAAAAATTGTAAATGTCTGTCTAAAATGAGGCTCTTTTAATATGGGTATTACTCAGGCTGTAATAGTGGGAAAATATTTGTTATATGAAAAAAGCAGCACGTACCATTTCTGTGTTAAGTGCCAGTATGCGCAAGCAATTTATGCAGAGAAAAGAAAAAACACATTAACATTTTAAGCAATCCCCTTCCCACCCGATTCACTATGATAGAAATGTTGTTTCTTTTACATTGTAAAATGTGTACAACTTATAAAAAAACTATACTCCAAATCATAAGATACCAGTTAACTTGGCTTCTGAGTTTACACCGGCCAGTGTGGTGTGCTCTCAACACTGCTGCCTGATCCCTCCCTCTGCTGGCAGATTTATTACTATAAAATACCAATCCCATTTGTGTTGTCCTCAGTTGGCAATTATGAATGGTAGTGCATTAACCATTTCATTCTCACCACTCCATCCCCATTCTTCTGCGTCCTTTTGTCCCTCCCTTTCCACACAGCCCTTGGCAACCTGGTGATGGGTACCTAAGGCATCCCACAGGTAGTGCTGAGTTGTTAGGTGATACAGTGAACCTCTACTTTAATGCTATTAACAGGGTCCAAAAATCCAGTTGCATGGAACATGGAGTTATATTACTACATGGCTAATGAAAAGACAGGACTAAGTCTGTTACAGAGGATGGGGCTCACCCCCAATTATATGTGAATTTGTGTTATCATTTGGTTTCAATGTATTGAGCTTTAAAAAGCACATTCTCTGAGGTGCGATAACGAAGGGTTAAAGAAGGATGTGCAAAATGTGAAGAAAAAGATGAACAGTGGACCTTAGACTGGACTTTCCATATTGAGTTTAAGCAGAAGATTGGATTTTGATGATACTGACGTGAAAATAAAGCAGCAGCCTGGGCTGCAGGGGCTGGGACTTGATATCCCTTGAATTAGGATTAGAATCAAGAGTAGAAGTTTGTCAGAACCTCCCTATCTCCCTCATTAGCTGCTGCTATAGACTTAATGTTTATATCTCCCCCAAATTCATAAGTTAAATCCTAACCCCCAATGTGATGGTATTGGGAGGTGGGGCCTTTGGGAGGTGATTAGGTCATGAGGGCAGACCTTCATGAACGGGCTTAGTGCTCTTATAAAAGAGACCCCGGAGAGCTGCCTTCCCCTTCTACCATGTGAGGACACAGCAGGAAGACGGCTGTCTAAGAACTAGGAAGTGGGCCCTCACCAGACATTGAATCTGCCAGCACCTTGAACTTGGACTTCCCAGCATCCAGAACTGTGAGAAATAAATTCACGTTATTTATAAACCACTCTGTCTATGGTATTTGTTGTAGCAGCCTGAATAGACTAGACAGCAGCTCTCTATCACTGTTGTTTATAAGAGGCTGAAGTTGACTCTACCTCAGGCAGAGCTAAGCAAAAAAGATTATATCCTGATTACAACAAAATGAAAATAAACAGAATTGACAAGAGAAATTTATTACTAAAAATAAAGCAGCTGAAATTTTTCCCAGGGAAAACCGTCACTACAGGACCCTTCATGATGAAATATGTGAATATCTTCTTTACTTCTGAATTGCTGCCTTCTTCCATATACCCAAAATTTTAGTTTAAGTTAAATTAATCACGATGAAAACGATGTGGCATCTGATCCCTTCTTGTTCAATCTGAAGACTGAATTGGGCTACCCTGTGATGGAGACTTCAAGTGCTGCAGGTGAGTATCTACCAAGGGTTCATGTGTCAGGTACATGGGCTGGTAAGAAGACACAAAGGCTGCAGGCTGAAGCTCTGGGAGGTCCAAGGATCCTGGGGAAAACAATTCCTTAAGTTCTACTGCTGCTTGGGAGTCTGAGCAGACTGTTTTGGTCAGACACATACCTGTCCTTTCAATCAATTCCTTAATAGCCTTGCATTTGACAGCTCAGTTTTGCCTTTGTTACAACAGGACAGATACTTTTACAATGAAAACTGGTTGAAACAGATTAAGTGACTTGCCTAGGGTTATATAGTATATTAGGCAAAGAGTGAGAATTTCAATTCCATTTTTTAACCCAGGGTTTTCCCTGTATGACCCCAAAGCCCGAACCCTTGATCACTCCACTCATTTATGGGAGGAATTCATGGAACACAGGCAGGGCCAAGGCCTTCACCTGACCCCACTGACTTCGCTTGAGATGTTATTCCCTGCACAGTAAACTTTCCCCTGGTGTTCTGCTCCGCTCTTGCTTAGCTTACAGAATAAGCTACCTTCATTTCTGGGGTACCCTGCCTTACTATGATCGCAGGTGCTCCCCATGACATCTGTGAGTAATCTCGGAAGCTATGCAGGCCGCAGGTCCCCCTCTGACTCAGCACTCTGCAAGGCTGATTCAGTGAAAGCTTTTATCACTCAATGCATAGATATTTAGGGTACTCGGCTATGCGTGAAGGTGGGAAGGTAGCCTAAACACAGTCAATTTTCAAACCAGAAAGGTAAAGTTAAAGATACCTGGCAGAAGGGGATCATTCTGATCTTCATCAAAGGTCTGTCTCTGAAAGGCTTCAAAGCTCATAGCTGCATCATTCTCTGGCAGCCCCTCAGGTAGCTGCCCATCTCCAGGTTTGCACACATCAAATTTCACCCACTGGTAACTGCAGAAGCAAGGGAAATCACCCTTGAGAGTTATCTGCTAGACATAAATACCCATTCCTACCTCCAAAGGGATCAGGTAATTTTTCTTTATATTCCTCCCATATATATCTAAAACACATATTAGCTAACAAAAACCTAAAAGAAACAAGCAGGCCTCTTTAGTGACAAATCATTCTGCAAGATTTCCCACCCATTTTGCTGTCATGGTACACACATAAAATAGTCATAATCAGCGAACAGTGGAGTCCTGGCTCTTGCTCACCTGTCCAGAAGGCTAAGGGGCCAATACTGAGCCATAGTGGTTGGGAAGCAGGCAGGCCTTGGACACAGCAGGTGAGTGAACAAAGTAGTAACTGCCAGTCCCTGGCCGGCTGATCACTGAGCTTTTCTCAAAGGAATGAATTTGACCACACTTACTTGATGCATTTTCGAGCTCCTGGACAGCTCTGGATCAAGTTTTGGATGGCTGGATGAGAAAACCCAAAAAAGTCAGCTCCAGCTGGAAGCAGGTTAGGCATTAGTTTCCCCCTAAACAGGAGAGGGATAATTTTAGTTTGAGGGCTTAGCGGGAGATGAAGATGGGTTTAAGAACAGAATAGTGGTATGAACAAACAGGATAAGCTTTCTTGACTTTGATAATGTGGAGGCTCTAGTTGGTATGACGTCAGGAGGATCCAGGATAGGTTTCCATAAAATGAGGTATCTCTACACATTCAAAGCAAGAGAAAAGGTTTCACTGTACCAACAGTGATCTTTTAGCCTGTTTTCAAGCTTTTGGTCAACTTACATAGTAGCACTTATAGTCCTGAGCAGTTCTGCATGACAAGCATCTGCAGAAGAGCTGACGATGGCATTCTGGGGGTCATCTTCAGGAACAATTTCAAACTGAGAAGGATAAACGAGCAATGAGATCAATCCTCACGAAGGAAGGAAAGAGGGCACACTACTCTGTAAATATTTCTTTACTCTGGAACTTGAAGCTGATGTACACCATCTTCAAAAGGGACACACATACTCTACAGGGCTGCTAACAATTTAAACAAATCCAAGTACCTAGAGAAAGTCCTTGGACTGTTTCAGTTCTACCCTTCTTGGTTGACGGCTTTCCAAAAGTAAGCATTTAATTTCTTATATGCCTTTCCAATCCACTTACTTATATCCTTAAGTACAAATACAAATGGTATTTTAAAAACAAATGAGATCACTCTCCATGTAATCTTCTAAGTCAATTGTGCAAGATCTAGGAGGAGCAGGCTGGCTGCAAACTGCCATTTCATTGTCTTTGCTTTCATTTCGAATGTTAAAATATCTTGGTTATATTAATAAAAAGAAACTGTTGCATCGAAATTACACTAATTCTGAGGAATTTTTGCCAAGAAAATATTTTTGTAACAAATGTAACAAGTTAACTAGCTGATTTAATTATTGGGCCAATTTTCCATAAAGCTCAATGATTTTTTTGCCAGGAAAAGATTTCTGTAACAAGTTCTATCTAGCCAGTTAAATTCTTTGACTAGTTATAAAGTTCAGTTAAACAGTTTCTAGTTCTTCAACGTTTACTTCAGTCGAATTATCCTGAACAGGATTAATTTATTTTCTGTATAATTTTTTAGAATGATATTGAGCACTACTGATTTCTAAAAAAGTCAAACCAATTTTTACTAAGTATAGGTTCTACTACTGTTAGTTTTCTTCTGTGGTTATTATTTCACTGGATTCAATTTCCTGTGTCAAATTTTAGAGATCTGTCAATTTTGTCAGCAATAAATTCTCTCGTGAGTAGTTTCAGTCAATGGTGGTTTTCTTATTTCAACCAATGGCATATCTTGCCAGGTTAAGATTCTAATGTTTTATATTTATTTCTCAGCTAATAAATGAAAACACTGTTTGCAATTAATTTCTTTTTTTTCTTTTCTTTTCTTTTTTTTTTTTTTTTTGAGACGGAGTCTTGCTCTGTTGCCCAGGCTGGAGTGCAGTGGTGTGATCTTGGCTCACTGCAAGCTCCGCCTCCCAGGTTCATACCATTCTCCTGCCTCAGCCTCCCCAGCAGCTGGGACTACAGGTGCACGCCGCCAGGCCCGCCTAATTTTGCTGTGAGCAATTAATTTCAAATAGTCCAGGACTGCTCTACTGTTTAGTATCCGTCATGTCAATTTCAATTATTTTTGTACTGAAATTTCTACCTTATTTGAGTAAAGAGCGTTAAAGGTAGAAATGTTATACTTTAGTCTTGAAGATACTTCCTTGTTAGTACTAATGTATAAATCTATTTCATTCTTTTAATTGCTGTACATACAAGGGTGGATATATTTTACTTAACCATTTTCTCATGATGGGATTTAGGCTATTTCTAATTTCTTGCTATTGCAAATACTGCTACAATGTACATTGTTACATGTTACTTGGTTCACATTTGCACATTTCTCTAGGTGCAAATATGTACCTAGTGCAGTCTAGATACTAGACTATCTAGACATATTCTGGGTCAAATGACACACATATTAAAATTGTTGATATTGCCAAGTTGCCCTCCCAAAAGTCTACCAATTTTCACTCCTACTAACTCGTTTTCCTCCACCTCGGCCAGCACTGGATATTATTAATCCCTCTGATGTGTGCCTATGAGCAAAATAAGATCTCATTTTTGTTTTATTTGCATTTCCCCATTTACTGATGAGGCCCACACTTTACCATCTGCACTGTTTCTGTGAAATGCCTGTGGGTTTTTTTTTTTTTTTTTTTTTAATATTGCTGTTTCTTACTGTACAGGAGCACTTTATCTGGTATTAATACTTTGTCATACATTTTCTTCCTGTTTATTGCTTGTGTTTTAACTTTGATCATGGTCTTTTGCCATTCAGAAGTGTTTACATTTTTAATAGTTAAATATGTTATTATGTTCCATTATGGTTTCTAAGTTTCATGTCTTGCTAATAAAGAAAGCTTTTTCACCTCACCCTAAGATTACAAAAAATTCTTTTACATTTTCCTTTAACACATTTATAGAATATTCAATAAAGCTAAAGTAATAAAAAGTCATATTGACATGTATAGACAAATAGATCAATAAAAAGGAATCATCTGGAAACAGATACAAGAATTACATATATTTAGTGTGTGTGTGTGTGTATGTGTGTGTGTATATATATATATAAAAAACAGCTGCTTGACGTTAGTTGTAACAAAATTTGAAGCTAGATTCCTAGCTCACAAACCTAAAAATAATGTCCAGTTAGGTTAATGACCTAAAAAAGAAAACTAAAAACTCCACAGATTCTTCTTTTTCAAAAATGTTTTAGCATTTTGTTTTTCAGAGACAATTAAGAATCAGCTTGTCAATTTCTACTTAGGATTTTGACTAGATTTGCATTGCATTTATAGACGTATTATACATATGGTATACCGTTACAATAATGAGTCTTTCTAAAGAAACTGTTGTATAATGGAGGTCACGTGAGCTCTCAACTATGCCTAACAGTGCTCTGATAGGCGTGATGCAATATTATCTACAAGAAGTCAAGCCGTCTCAGGGTTCTCCCAGCTTCTGCTCAAAGGTTCCTTACCTTGCCTCTACTTCCTTCTACCTTACTTTCTAGGGATCTGTAACTTCCTCAGTGAAGCTTAGAACTCTGAAAATGGTCTATTTTTTTGTTTTTCCCCAACAATCAGGAGATGATGGTTGGGGAAAATGAACCGTCTCAAATCTTAGCACTGAGAAGGATGAAAAAAGGTATTTAGTAAGACTAGGATTTAAGACTCTCAGGTCCTTAAGAGTATTTGCAGCCAGAAACTAATATGCAACTTCTTTGCTAACTCCATCTTGGTCCAACTTGACATGGCAGTGTATTAAACTAATCTTCCCTCTATTTTGGCCTGTACCTCACATAAGTAGGCTTGATCAAACCTCACATAGTCACAAAGTCAGCAGCTGAAGTAGCATGGTTCAAGGGAAAAGGGCATCAGTTTTAGAATGAGACAGATAATAGATTCACATCCAAGCTCAACCACTTATTAGCAGAGGTAAGACTTAGGGCCAGCCACTTTTCAGGATCTTGGAATTACCCAAATGGTGATTATACGTATCTACCTTGTAAGGTGTCAGAACAGGTAATACATATCCTGGCATAGAGAAGGTTTGAAAGACAAACAATGGTTATTATTAGAGGGGGTACCTGAGGCTGCACACCACCATCCTTGATCTGACAGGTATATAGACACTTCTGGTCTGGGCACTTCATGCTGGCATATATTCGAGTACTGCAGTAGCCCACAGGGTAGATGGCACTCTTATCATGAAAGCCAGGTCGGTCGGTGATGATCTATAAAAAACATTCCCCCAACCTGGGATTGAGGTCACTGAAGAAATGAGAAGTCCAGTTTCCTGTGGTAGCCTTTAGAACCACTTTGGGGCTGCGAAGAGTGACAAATCACACAAAGACAGAGAGTAGGCTGTGTAGCAGACAACGCTGACCTGGGTTGGCAGGGACTGGAGACATTCTGAGGTTGGTATGGATCAGCAAGGGGCTGCTGCTAATGGGAACAGGGAGGGAAGGCTCAACCCCATTCCCATATTTCTCTGATTCTCCTCTCTAAATATCGCTGGTCTCACTCACCTCCCCCAGGCTATATACTGTTAGACCCCCTAGTCCGATGGGGAACACAGGCCGTCCTGAGGGATCCAGGGCAATGGGCTGAACCAGCTTGCGAGCACCTCCCTCCATTTTCTTTTTCTTGCATGTTTTCTTCAGAACTGAAACGCAAATCTGGGGTCACCCACTTTAGGCCCCTCCCAATGTTGAAGGGAAGGGATAAATTTGCATGTGAATGGTAAGGGTAATAAGCCAATCCTGGTTTTATATACTTACTGAATGGGCACGTGGGGCTTTCGCCCAAAGCCCTGAGTATCTTTCTAACCTGCCCAGATTAGTGCTTAGGAGCTAAAGGCCTTATACTTTTTAAGGCCTCTCATTTCTTTTGTAAGATCAGAAATTTCCCAAGCCAGCAGTGTGCTCCAAAGGCCACCTAGCCCATTTCCCTGCCTCTAGGAAAGACTAAATGGAATGCAACCTAGAGAGTTGGGGGAAGGGGAGAGTCTCAGTCTGCTCCCCTTGCATTTAACAAAGACTAGCTAGAATTTCTCCACCCAAAGTGGCTCTAATACATTTGACATTTGTTTCTCAAGGGCTCTTAGGGCTCCTTAAGAACCAGATGAGACTCTAAGTATATCTGTAGCTGTGTCTGTCAGTTAGTACCAGGTCTAACTGTCATTAATAGGTGAGTCACTGGGACACCTGATATCATCTCCCCAAAGTACCTTCCAGTTTGTTGTTCTCTTTGCCTTTTTCTTTTTTCTCCTTCTTTGATTTCTTCCCAAATGGTTCCTCAGCCCCAGTGCTGGGCCCTGAAATAGGCCCAGCTCCCTGTATAGTTCCCACAGAGCTGGCCACACCATAAGTCAGGGGCAAACTGGAACTGTGGGAAGGAGCTGCAGCCTGTACTTCCCCTTCAGTTAGAGCCTGAAGCTGGAGGAGCTTCTTTAGCAAGTACCTGAGGTCAGGAAGGAAAGGAGCAGAGAAATGAACTTCCATATTGTCTCAATTCAGTATTTTACTCAAGTGCTGGGAAAAGCCAGAACTGTATACAAAGATTACTATGATCATAAAAGAAAGGTTCTTATTAGACCCTATGAATCATAAAGCCCTGGAGGATAATCAATACTTCAAGAGGCCAAGGATAAGAACTGTAGCTTATCCCTTGCATCTGGACGGTTCCTCTACCTTGATGTTGGATGGTGTTAGGCTTCTGAAAGGCACATTATTTACAGATGTGTATATACCCATTGTGCTTTGCACAGAATAGTATGTACAGAATAAATATTTGTAGAATAAGAGGCAGTTGCTTTTATCACTTGGCTTTTATAATTGGGCCATAAGATTAAATAATCTTAACAAGATTATTTATGAGATGTGGCAAGACAGCTTTTTCAGAAAGATGAGTAGAAGAGCTGTCTCATCACGTAACTTGACCTGGCTCAACGTAATGTGGGTGTGCAGGAACCAATGCCATAGGTTAAGTTTCTCTGTACTTGATCAAGTGGCCAAGGGGCTGTGTGATGTGCATAAATCCCACTGGGAAAAAAATCTCCAGAGCAGTAACACCATTATCAATCACCAAAAAGGTGATGCTGAACACAAAATGAAGCCAGCTCACCTTCTTTCTTCTTTTGCTTTAAGAAATTTTTCTTCAAGACGAGCAATTTCATCACAAATAGCAGCATTTTCCTTTAAGTAAAAATTTGAATATAATCATACAAAAATGAATAAACAATCACATTATTATGCTGGGAAGAGGATCCATATTTCAAACCAAAAAAGCTTGTATTACTGAGTGAGGAGGAGGAGCTATTCTACCTTGTGACAAACTATAAATAAATTCATAGGTAAAAGTAGTCAGGTTCTACTATGGGCAGGGTAGCTATGTAATTTATTATCCAATCTGGGACACCTTTGAGTGAAAAGGGGGTACTATTAATGCTTATGCCAGAACAATATGGTAAACCAGGACTGTCCTGGGCAAGCCAAGATTAATGGTCACCCTAATTAGTATAGCCTTTGGCACAGAAAAAGGCATACTGCTTAAATCCCCAGATGCTTAAATTAAATACTATAAATATGAAGACTATCTATTCTCAAGTGCCTCAACTCTTGAGAAACTTATAAAGCCAGTCTAACCCAAATAGAGAAAAACTGGACAGAACAAATTCAAATTTAGGGTGTAAAATTCTTAAACTTCATAATCTACTTATATGAATTCAGGTATTATCTTTTTTTTTTTTTTTTTTTTTTTTTGGTAACTTATGACTCAGTCTATCTCCCAAGCTCCAATCCTGAAGGGAATGATGAATCTGAATGCTCCATAGGTGGAAACTCAAATTCTCAATGTTCAAAACATCCCTTTTTCTTCACAAAATCTTCTTTACGTATTTGATGGAACCAACATCCTTGAAATAACGTAAGTTCCAAGCTTTAGGTACTTTGACATATAGGTGATAAAAGACAGGGAACAGTCAATCAGATGCCAAGTTCTCTTAGTTCTACTTTTCTTGTTTCTCTCCAGCGCAAATAGCAAGCAATGCACATAGCGAGTGCTGAATAAGTGTTTTTGGAATGTGTATTCTAATTTCTAAACTTTTCCTTTTGCTTCCAAATATGCTGAGAGATGTTCAAGCTTTTGGTAGAGAGATGAACTGTTGACTTGGATGTGGGGGGACATTTGAGGACTCCACCCCTATTTCCAAGCACTGAAGCAAGCCAAAATATTCTAATATACAGTTATGGCTGGCAAGCTATATTAAGTTTATTCATTCAATAAATCCAGTGCTTCTACAATAAAAGAAAGGAAGAAACACTTGGAACACTCAAAGGTTAGAGAGGGGAAATTACTGAAAGTTTCATGTACCTCTTTGGGCAAGGGGGCAGTTATGGGGATGTGAGGTGCTCAGAAAATAGTCTGTGTACTGGAAGTCATAAAATGGAATCAGGGTTATTTAAGTTGGAGTCAGGGCTCTGACACAGTAGCCTTGGGCAAATCATCTCTTTCTTCAGTGTTCTCATTTTACAAATAATGCCTCATTCTCAGGGCTGTATCTCAAGAATCAAATGCATTTCCTAGAGTTCTGCAGTAATAACGATGACTAAAATTTATTGGCATGTCTTTTAGGCACCAAGCACTTTTCTTTGCTCATTTAATATTCATTATTCTGCAAGGTAGTTACTATCTCATTTACAGATGAGGACACAGAGAAATCACGTAATTTGTCCAAGGACACAAGGCTAACAAGTAGTAATGTATACGGAAAAGCCAACACTATATTAATACTGTCATCCTGGGAAGGCGGAACAGCTTGGGGAAAGATTTTGTGAGAGGGTCTCCAGGCGGGGACCGGCTGGACGCGGGTCAGACTCACAAACACAGTGGCCTTGGCCGCTTTGCGCAGCCGCAGGTACTTCAGCCGGTACTTCTCGTTCTGGCTCTTCTTCGGGAGCTTTTTCATCCTGGCCTTGCTGGACTGCAGCAGAGCCCGCGGGGAGGAGGCGAGGCCGTCCAGCAGGCTCATGGTCCAGCCCCGCTACGGGGGCCCCAGGACGCTGCCGGCATCGGATCCTAAGTCGGGGGAGCGGGCGGGAGCGCTGGCTTAGTCTGTTCGGGGCTAGCGGAATCGTGGCTCTAGGAATCTAGCTCTCCGGGACGTTCCCAGGGTTGACCGCAGGGCCAGAGACACCGGCAACCTAACCTGCTCCCGGCGCCTCCCAACACTTCCGTGTCTGTCTTGGAAGTTAAACCCTTCCCGGAAGTTACGTCCCGGTGTCGGCAGCGTGTAACTTCCGGGGCAGGGAGAGTAAGGCGGTCTGGGCGGTGCGATCCCGGGCGCCAGGAGGAAGGAGACAGTTGGGGGAGAGTGCTGGATGAGGAAAGGAGGGAGGGCCGGCAGCTGGAATCGAATCCGGGCCTCGGGCGTCTGTGTGCTTAGCTGAAGAGTGCTATAGTTGAACTAATGAACTAACAAAAATCTTACCAACGCTAGCTGTCCTTCACGCTCCCCCAGCGGGCAACTGCCTTTCAACACGTTTTTCATGCTTCATGCAGACAGGCTTTCCCAGACTGTCTGGGAAAGAGTCCCAAATGCTGGGACTCTGCTTCTTTCCCTGCTTCGTTCCTTTCTGTAGCTCACAGAAATGTGTTTGCAGGGCCTCCTAATGCTATGATCTTCCTAGGAGCTGGGAACACAGTCGTGAATAGGGAGGAAGGCCTTGGCTCTTTCTAGTAGGGAAGATGAGAGATTTAACACGCAGTTTTAATACTGTCTCTAAGTAGGCACTCAGTAGATGTTTGTCTAGTGAAAGCAGAAGTGTATTTGTGTACATAGTATGTACATTTATACGGTTCTAACTTTACAACCGAGGTCTATTAAAATTAAGGAGGATAGAATAATCTTTAGGGTGCGGTATTGGTGAATGACCCAGGCTGGATGGCAGAAGGCTTGCATCTTCTTCCAGCGATGCCAATAACTAGTTCAGTAACTCTGTAGTTTTTTTCTCTCGGAACTAAACATAGTCTTTAGATTGTAAACTTTATAATAGTGGAGGTGAATGGGATTTCTACATTGTAAAGTACTCTACTGATACATAATGACTGTTATATGTTCAAAATGTAGACTTTTTTTTTTTTTTTTTTTTTGAGAGGGAGTCTGGCCCTGCTGCCCAGGCTGGAGTGCAGTGGCGCGATCTGGGCTCACTTCAACCTCTGACTCGCGGGTTGAAGCGGTTCTCCTGTCTCAGCCTCCCGAGTAGCTGGGATTACAGGCGCCCGCCAACACACCCAGCTAATTTTTGTGTCTTTAGTAGAGATGTGGTTTTACGATGTTGGGCAGGCTGGTGTCAAACTCCTGACCTCAGGTAATCTGCCCGCCTTGGATTACAGGGTGAGCCACAGTGCCTGGCCGAAAATACTTTCTTTTAGAGTTGTGGAAATTCAGGAAATATGTTACATAGTTAAAACAATAAGTTCACTGAACTATTGGAGAAAAATATAACACTATAGTAAGTAATGTGTAGTCAGAATAAAAAACAGGTTCACAACTGATGACCCAGGTACTTAATTTCTGAAAACAGTAAAAACAGTGACAGGGTCTTGGCAAAATCGTTTTAATACAGACGAAAGCTTATGGAATTCTTGTTTTGATCATATATATTGTAAAGTGCTCTTGTTTGACCTGAGTGAGTTTTTAATAGAGCAGCTCTTCAGGATGCCAGTGTTTCACAAACATACTTAAGGCAGCCATATATATTCAGTTTTGGAAAATACCAGGATTATTTTTAGCGCTTAAAAAACCCACACTAGTGCCTTTGGTAATATAGACTGGTTCTGTACCTTGGAACTTCAAAGTAGTGCCAGTAATAGGAAGAGACTTTTCTTTCCTTTTTTTTTTAAATCTTGTTTGCTAATTGCCTGATTTATTTGCTGTTGTGCTGTATTTTGTCCTTGCAGGCTTTGGGGTCTGACTTTATTTGTATTATTTATTTTCATATACATGTATCACATCTAGTGGGAAGGAAAGTGCTATCCTTTGTCCTAGTTTGCAGGCTGTTTTGGCCAATGGACTTCAGTGGGATTTGCATGAAGATATTTTTTGTTTCTTCTTCATTGGAAACATTTCCATACACTTATAAAACATTTCATTTGAACCTTTGAAATTCAGAAAATATAGTACAGGAAAGGTTTAAAAATCCATAATGCTACTACTTGGAATGAACTACTTTTAACATGTTAGTATATGTGTCTAATATTTTATGCATTTTTATATAGGTTAGGTAATACTGAAAATAAAGTTTCCTTTTTGTTCATTTACCATTATATCATTTCAATTTCACAGATGTTAGTATAGCTTCTTTATAAGCATGATTTTAAGTGGCTGGTTAATATTCCAGTTATGGCTATATTATATTTTGCATAATTATTTCCATGTTCTTTGACTTTTTGGTCAATTCCATTAAAAGCACATCTTTGTGTCCAAAGCTGTTTCCATATAGGACAATTTAGAGGCTAGATTTGTGTGCTCCACAAAGGTGATGCCACTGAGCAACTCATTCAGTCCTTACTTGTTGGGAAGAATATTTACCTAGTGCCTACTATGATACCACCTTTAAGAACTTTAAGAGAGGAAGACAGACAAGTAAATTGGCAATGTTAATATGGTATGATAAGTTTATTTCAGAGGTAGGTTTTATTTTATTTGGCAGCACCCAGTCAGGGAAGGAGGGAGGAGATAGGAAAGATTTCTTGAAGGAGATATATATGGACAGACTCTGAAGGAGAGGTAGTGGTTGGTTGGCCCAGTGAAGAACAAAGGAGGGCATGCTGGGTGGTGGAGACAGCATCTTCAAAGGCTCAGCATTGTGAGCAGCATGGGAACTGCAAGTAGTTGATTGGTGTGAAAGTTGTGTGTAGAGAGAAGCAAGAGGAGAGACTGAAGCAGTAAGTAGGGTTTGGGTCATGAAAAGTCTTGTGTACCAACTGAAGAGTTGGACTTTGACCTAGTGACAGTAGGAAATCATCTATCAGCTCTTTGCTTGTGTTAGGTAAACTTACCTGAATTTGTCAGAAGCAACATAACTTTTCTACGTAACTGTACAAAGAAGGGTCTAAATGGTCTATGCAAAAATTCTCTAAAGAAATGCATAATGTGTAGCTCTAAAAAGAAATATAAAATGGCAGACAGCATGATATTGTGTGTGAGTCTTTGAAGTCAGATCAAAGTTCCATTAACTACAGGCATAGAAATGGGAGTTAGAAGATAAAACAGGGTGATAAATCAGAAGAGAAAGAAGTTCAATAGCATTTTACTGTCTAGCCATTTCTAAGTGCTTGCTATTCAGTGATTAGCTGTAAGGGAAGGCATAGTATCCTCTGGAGTATTAAAAGCATACCTGGCCCTATTAAAAGTTGTGAAGGAGTCTGTAGCCCATAATCCCAGCCCCTGGTGAAATGAGTTCCTGGTTTAGATGGTGAAAACTGTATCTGGGCACCTGAAGTCTCCACTTATGGCTGAGACATAGCCCTGGCCTTGTTCTACTATGTCCTTACATTCTAAGAGCAGATTAAAAATTGAAGCCATCATCTCCCAGCACTTTGGAGGCTACAGAGGACTTGGACAAGGTTGATAACTTCTACAAAGCAAGCTGGGTAAATTCCTAGGATTTCAGGCCACACTAAAGGGTTTCAAGGGTTTACATCTTTATTAATCTCTTGCCAGATTGCCTCACTTGCTCTCTGGGGTAAGCTGAATGTGCGTCCAAGAAAGGACATGAAATTGTCTCCATAAATGGCCTTTAGAATCTTCTTTCCTTGCAGCATGTCTAGACTTTATTTCTTTTTATTTATACTGTCCTCATAGAATGTTCTAGACTTAATTTTTTAGCTCTTTGACTCTTCAGCTCCAGCTTTCACATTTATTTCCATGTCTTGATTATGTCTTCTCACTTTTAGGATAACATGATAAAAGATATATGATTCAGTTAAGTCCAAGCTTAGCAATTTTAAAGTGTGTATTTTGTGTGTGTGTGTGTGTGTGTGTGTGTGTGTGTGTGTATGTATATTAGTGTGCATGTCTTATGAGGAAGGAGAGAGACTTTCCACAAAATTTCTGGCTCCATGGTTTCTTAACTATGGGTGTTCATCACATGCCGGGTTGGTGAGATGTTTGGGTTTTGAGGGTTCTAAGCCAGCCAATAAAGTCATAAAATCAACTACTGTGTCAATATTGTGCTTCTGGGTGGTCGTATCCTTTAACACACATAAGACACTCAGCCAGCTAAAAGAGATGAGCTCAGAGACGTTAGCTCGGAGAAAAAGAAGGATCACATTGAGGTCATTGATGGGACATCCTAGCATCTTTCTGCTGAGGAGATCGAAAGCTGGGAGCATCTCATAGACAGATAAGAGTCGTTTGTCCCATCGACATAGCCGTGTGAGGTTGTATATGATCACTGGAACCAATATGGTGTATATTGCTACACTGGAGAGGCTAACAATCCGGAAAATGGACAGCGATGTCAGCCTGCATGTGATGAGGCTGGGGACATGGGTCTCATCACTTAGCAGCCCTGTCTTGATGGAGCAGCTGAATTCTTCCTGGAAGAAGACATCCAGATGGAAATGACCAAGGTATAGGTAAGTTGCGGAGGTGAAGAGGAGCAAGAGGGAGTTCCTCAGGAGGTAGGTAGCCACTAGTGAATGTGAACGCTGCTTACATGCCAGGTACCGCTCTAGCAAAGGGAATTCAAAGTATCGTTCTTTCCGAGCCCTGGGCAGTGGAAGAAAGGAGGCAAGGTGAGTAGTGACCGTTTAGAACCATACTCCAAGAGAGGCATGTGACAAACTAACAGATCTGTTTTCAACATGGCATTCTTGGCTCCCATGAAAATCTGCCTTCCCGGAGCATAACCATCCTTCTCCCCAAAACAGAGACATATGAGTGTATCTTGATTCTCCAAGTACTGACTGCCATGCGAAAAACCCAGTGAATGATCAGTGAGTAATGATTTATTACACTGGATTTCTGCCAAGCAAGGCAGACTAAAGTTCTAAGCTGAAGTAGGATCTTTAGGTAGCAATAGGCTTATGAAATTAGCACTGGATTGGGGGTCTAGCTGAGTGCATTCTGGGCCGGGCATGGTGGCCCGTGCCTATAATCCTAGCACTTTGGGAGGCCGAGGTGGAAGGGTCCCATAAACCCAGGAGTTTGAGACCACCCTGGGAAACATAGCGAGACCTCATCTCTATGAAAAAATACAAAAATTAGCTAGGTGTAGTAGTGTACACCTATGGTCCCAGCTACTTGGGAGGCTGAGGAGGGAGGATTGTTTGTGTCTAGGAGATTGAGGCTGCAAGAAGCCAGGATTGTGCCACTGCACTCCAGCCTGGGCAACAGAGTGAGACCCTGTCTCCTCCACCAAAAAAAAAAAAAAAAGAAAAAAAAGTACATTCTGGTTCTTGGCCTGTGTACTCTGTGTATGATCTTTGGGCCAATTCATTCATCTCATGTAAATAATTTGGCTCACAAATGTTTGTTGAGAGCTGTGGTGTTCAGGTACATGCAAGCCAGTCTGTGCTCTGAAGAAGCTTAGAGCCTGGCTTGTGGGGAAGGGGAAGATAAGACATGCAAATATGGAATAAAAATAGCGCTTGGTTTGTTGCTAAAATTGTGGACACAAACCACAATGGCTGTAAAAGTTAGGAGAGGTAGGCAACAGTGTGGCCTTCAATGTTCAGAAACCTTTATGGAAAATATTGGCTGAAATCTGGGCTTCAAAAAATAGGATTTTTTTTCCCAAAGATAGAGTATGTGCATAAATATGGGACAATATGATTCAAATGTTAGCGCAATTGTCCCCTTGGGCCATCTAGCCTGGCCACTGTCTGTAAAACTACACCACTCTCCATCCCTCCAGCTTCCTTCTGCCCCCACTTTACTTTTTCTTTTCTTCATACCACTTACTATCTCAGAACATAGATTGCACTCCCACGTTCTGTTTATTTGTCTGTTTCCTTAATAGAATCTAAGCCCCACAGGGATAGGTACAGCTTTGTCTCTCCTGCCCCCATCCCCCAACACATACACGTGAATGTGTCAGAAGCACCCAGGACAGTGCCTGTATGCAGGTGGAGGAATAATTACATAGATAAATGATTTGTTCAGGGGAAAAGGAGGAGGCTGCCTGGGTGCAGTGGAAGGTTTCTGTCACCTGGTAGTTAGAAGTTTGAAAAAGTAGTTGGTGACAGTGTGTTGAGGGCCTTGCACACATATCTGGGAAAGTTTGAGTATTTTTGGTAGGCATGAAGGGAGCTATTTAAGGTTTCGGAAGGGAGTAGTGTATGAAAGTGGAATTCTAGAGAGATGAATCCCTTTGTGGGCTCAGTGTACACTACAGAAAGAGTCCTTTCTCTCTCCCTTTACAGAAACAATAGAAAGTTAATGAGATGATGTGTTAAGCACTTTGCCCTCTTGAGACGAATGGCATGGAAGATCATTTAAAGATGACTATGCAAAGATATCATTTAAATTCTTGAATGAATTTCTCAGAAAAAGGTGGTAGAGACAACTCACTTCTCCAACTCATCCCAGAATACATAGGGGTCAGAGCTCTTCTGCCGGATCTTCAGCATGTGCTGCACCAGGCGGATGGAGCGATTATAGGATTTGTCCAGTTCACTGATGATGAACAGCAGATCGGAGCTGAGGGCTGGCACAGCTGCATACTGCCACAGCAGCACCGGCAGGTACATGAGCAAGGCCAGGGCCAGCAGGGAGTAAGGGAGGGCCTGCAGGGCGAGAGCAGCTGAGGAGGGAGGCCGGGGCTGCCGAGACCCTGAGTGACAGTGCTGAGTGAAGGGCTCTCCTTTCCCCTGTTCCTGCCTCAGTAGGGGAAGGCTGTGTGGGGAATGGGCTAGCCCAGGCCCAGCCCCCGAGACACCCTACTGACCTGGCTGAGTATAGGGAGGCCTGCTTGAGAAGGAATGTGCACCTTCATGCTCCCCTGGTTCGCTTTTCTGATCCAGGGTCTGTGTGGGTTCCCAGGGAGAAGAGAGAGTGAGAAGAGAGAGAGGAAGGGAGGGGAGGGGAGGGCAAGGGAGGGGAGGGGAGGAGAGGAGAGGAGAGAGAAAAGGAGAGAGAGAGTGATCTGCCTACCTCCCTCAAAGTGGTCTATGCAGCTAGCTAGCTAGGGGTCACGGCCAGCAGAGGCCATGTCATCCTAAGGGAGAGAAAATCCCATTTCCTCCCTGTCGCCTTCCTGGACTCGTCTGATGCACAGTGGTCTTTTCCAATTTTTGGATTCTTGGTAATGCCAAACTACACCATCAGACACTGTCTTGGGATTCTTTGGGGGCTCTTTCAGCTATGTAAATCTATAAGCTGACTTTCACGAATTCATAAGCCTTGTCTCCTCAATGACTGCATCGTTAGCTACCTGCAATAAGGGACTGATACGGGTTGAATTGTGTCCATGTCCTCCCTCCATTCATACATTGAAGTCTTAATTCTTGGTACCTCAGAATGAAACCGTATTTGGAAATGGGGTTGTTGTGGATGCAATTAGTTAATTTAAAATGAGGTCATACTGGAATAGGGTGGACCTCAAATTCATTATGATTGATTTTTTTTTTTTTTTTAAAGCCAGGTAAAGAAGCAGACATGCACACAGGGAGACTGCCCAGGGCACTGTATCTACAAGCTAAGGAGTGGGACCTGGCAGACCTTTCCCTCGCAGCCCTCAGAGGAGCCAAAACTGATGGCACCTTGGTCTTGGACTTCCGGTCTCCAGAACCCTGAGATGATAATTTTGATTGTTGAAGCCACCCAGTTGGTGGTGCTTTGTTTCAGCAGCCCTAGCAAATTAACATAGGGACTTTTCCTTAGGTTTCCTCATCATACTTACCACACCTAGCAGGGTTGGGCCCTGTAAAGTAAAATCTCTACTTGTAAATATTTTCATTTATTTATTTATTTATTTATTTAATTTATTTTTTGAGATGGAGTCTCGCTCTGTTGCCCAGGCTGGAGTGCAGTGGTGGAATCTCAGTTCACTGCAACCTCCACCTCCTGGGTTCAAGCAATTCTCCTGCCTCAGCCTCCTGAGTAGCTGGGATTATAGGTGCTCACTACCACACCCGGCTAATTTTTGTGTTTTTAGTAGAGACGGGGTTTCACCATGTTGGCCAGGCTGGTCTTGAATTCCTGACCTCAAGTAGGCAGGCTTAATTCCAACGGCACCCCGCCCTTCCCCACAAATTAAGGTCTGAATGACTCTTGTAGGAGGAAACTGATGAGCCCAGGAAAAAGGACTACAGAGTCAGTATTTCAGAAACTAATGAAATAGACCAAAGGGATCACCTTAAACCAAAGTCTGCCTGTTTATGTGCCTCACCCTCAGGCACAAAGCTTCCAATTAGATACAAGTGGGTCACCAAAGATCGCCACATTCAGAGAATGCCTGAAATATGAAAGCAAGTGACTAACATAAATGGGTTAGGGGTGGTGGGGATAGAGGCAAGAAGGAGTAGAATGAAGTGGTTCTGCCCCACTCCACTCAGCCGTGAAGCTGGCCTGACAGAGAGTTTGCTTTACCTTGTGGGGCCAGAGAGATTTCATCTTGTCCTGACCAGGCCCGTCCTGCTCATGGTGAACCAGTGAGTCCCAGCAGGAGCTGTCCACGTAGGCTGCCTGCCGGATGCTGAAGTTACTGGGAGAGAAGCAACTGATCGGAGACCCTGCAATAGGAACACAGCTTTGAGGCCGCCTGATTTGGAGTGGAGGAGTGGGGACTCAGGGGCAATCATCTAACTCTTCCTGTTTCTGTTTCTGGCAGGGACTGTCTTCTTCCCACACCTTAGTTTTCTGGGTTGAGCACTGCCACGTCACGGTAGGACAGGGCACTCCTGGACGCATCCCACTGTATGGCCAGGGCTTGCCAGTGCTGACTCAGCCTTTTGGGTCTGGCGGTTCTTTGCTCTCAGAGTACCCCCTGGGCTTTTTGTGCTCTTGTAATCTGGTACCAGAAGGCTTGTGGTTTGATGGTGATGTCTCTTTCCTGAAATAACTGACATCCTTTAGGCTCTAAAATGTTGAGGATTAATTGCCTGGGCTTCTGAGCCTAAATGAAGAGAAAGGGTGGGCAAATTATGCCGGAAGGAAAGTGGGCTTGGAGGAGAGTTCCTGCCTTTTTGTTTTCATGTCAGTCTGCAGAAAGAGGCAGAAGTGGGAGCCATTTCTTCTCCCTTGGTTGTGGATGAATGAAGAGGTGGTGGGAGGCTGGCACACCTGTTTGGGAAATATAGTAAGCTAATGGCACTGCTGGAAAGGAAAGCCAGAAAGAAGTCTCAGTTCTCAGGAAGTCCACATTCTCTTTAACAAAGGTGGCGGATTTGCTGAGTGAATCCAGCACCTGAAGCCCTAGATGTATGTGTATGCTAATGTCTGCGTGTGTGGCTGGGATTCGTAGACAGGAAGCAATGGGTTTATCCAGCATCTCCAATGTGCCTGGCTCTCAGGCACTTAATACATATTCTCAAGTCAATAACCCTGGAGTTGGGGGGTTGGGGTGGGAAGAGGGCCCAGAGCAAATAAGAGACTTGGCCCAGCTAAGATGAAGAGGTCTAAGGTCCTAAAAACATTACCAGGGGCGTCAACTTCTTTCATTCATAATGAAAACCAAAATAAAGGTTTGATCATTTGAAATGACATAAAATATATGAATACTAAAATTACAACTTTTTTTTAACTGTAACATTTTGCAGATGACTTTCAGAATTTTTTGGTGCCTCTGCTTTGCTGGCCTGAACTTATGCATCATCTGCCTTTTGGATAATCCAGCCCAGCCCAAAGCCATGGAATCCCATCACTGTGCGCACCATCTCACTTCAGAGCCCATGCAGAGAGTCACATGAAGGGGAGTCTCTCTTGCGCACTGGGCCTTGGAAGCAACTTACCAGAGGAGAACTCCTGGGCGAATGCCAGGGACATCAGCAACAAGGGGGAGCCCACAGCTACGAACTTGACTATCCGGTCCAGGGGCAGTTCCAGGCGCAGTCCTTTGAGGCGGGGGCCCCTGCGGTCAGGCAGCAGGGCATCCGAGAGCATGTACTCTGCAGCTGTGTGTGCGAGTGACATGATGCTGCTGAGCTTGGGAGTGCCGAGGTGGCAGGAGGGGTCCTGGGATGGTGGAATGAGGAGATGGCAGCTTCAGGCAGCTGGCTTTGAGCAGACAGTGCCTGCTGCCACAGCCTTATGGATATCTATGCTGGGAGCAGGCGATGGTTCTCTAAATAACTGCCCAGGCCTTGAGCCAGGCCCTGCTAATTAGAGGGAGGCACAGCCTTAGCGGGTCCTTGCTGGAGGAGGGTCGGGCCTCACCTGGGGCTGGTGCCATACTGTTGTCTGGATTATCCTAGAGCAGATGGAGTTCTGTGGCTTTATGCTGCCCTGTCATTAATAAAGTATTTTCAGCCGGGCGGTGGAGAGAAGGAGGGCTGTGGAACCAAGCCCCCCCAGGTAATTGGTGTGGAATTTGGAGGAGGATTGCTTAAATGTTTTGAAGGCACTCATTTTGTGGTTTGGGGTGGGAGTCGAGCCCCCGCGACCCAGCTGGGATTGCTACCCTACACAGTAGTCTTTGTCCCAGTGATGGTTTTTGCTCTGGGCCCAGACTCTTTCCCAGAAACTTTTCTGTGTTTGGTGTTAGATTTCCTTCCCTGACTCTGGTCTTTTTTCCAGAATGTTTCAACTACATATTTACAATTTCCAATTCCTTTTTAGCCCATGGGTTCTTTACAAAGCTAGGGGATGCATGGCAGTGTTGAGTCATGGAAAGAGCATAACCTTTGAAATTTGGAGGGAAAACTCCTCCACTGGATTCCTAGGAGTACCCAGGTTTTGACTGTGTGACTTCAGGCCAGTCACTTTTAGCTCAGTTTTCCCATCTCTCAAATGGTAGTATATAACAAGCTTACAAGACTGGGGGGATTGATTAAGAGTATTGTTTGTGAAGGTGCTTTGTAAACTGGAAAGTGTAGCAGAAGTGTCAGCTCTTATTTCAATTAGGTGGGGGTGGGTGAGTGGAGAATAGGGCACTCTTGTCTCTAGTGTTGCCCTTAAACTGGCAATAGAGGCTCTTAACTTTATCCTCTTTGGTTGTGCCCTTCTCATCAGGCAACGAGTACATGGGCTCAGATGGATGTGTCCATTCAGAGTGCGTGCGGCCAGCTAGATACCACTCTGTAAGGTCCTGCCCAAATGGCCCCAGCCTACTTCCCAGACCTGTATGGGCCTTTTTTTCAGGGGTAACCTCCCAAGGGAAGATTGTGCTGCTGGTGTGCACTTCTAGGCCCAAGGAATCTGGCTGTCGGGGTTTGGATGCAATTTATAAGTCTTGGGGTGTCCACATGTGCAATTGTGAGGTTTTTTGCAATGTGGGCGTTAGCTGGGTTGGGAAGAGGAGATTGGGCCAGGGACCTGGGAGAGTCTGAGGATTCTAAATTTGAACCTGGCATTCCTGATCATTATGAAGCTGGGGTGTGTGTGTCTATATATGTCAAGCAAGGATAACATATTTTATTCAACAGTTTGTTAACTTGGTTTATAACTTTTAATATTTTAGATATATGGTATGTGGACCTCTATTTGAACTTTTTTTTCCTAGGCCACAAATGTTTGGGCTGGGCTTACCTCTCTCCCACCCCACAGGCTAGAGGCCCATTTGGATTCAGAGCTGCCCTGCGTGTGCTAACTGGAGCGTATGAGTCATGGGGCAGCAGGAGGGATCCTTTATTTCTCTTCCCCATTTCCCTCCCCACACCACATTTCTGTATCTTTGAATTAGCCATGTTTTTGCCAAATGTTTATTATTAGTTTGTATGCATGTATGTCCTTTTACTTTTTAAAAATACATTTTTATTGAGAAATAATATACACACCTTAATACTGTGTCTAGCGTACACTACTTGTGTGATGGGTGCACTAAAATCTCAGACTTCTCCGCTATACAATTTATCCATGTAACCAAAAATGATTTGTACCCCAAAAGCAACTGAAATAAAAAATTTAAAAAACCAAAAACCAGAGAAAAATTCATATACCATAAGGATACAGTTTAATAAATTTTAATCTGATCAAGAAACAGAACATTACGAGCACCCCGGAAACCACCTCTGTGCTCCTTTCTTCTAGCTTTTCCAAACGGTAAACGTTAGATACACTTCTAATTGATTAGTTTTGCCTTTTTATACGTTATGTAAATGGAATCATGTGCATGTGTTTATGTGTCTGGATTCTCTGCTCAGCGTATTTTTGAGATTCACCATGTTGTTGTATGTACCAGAAATGCATTTCTTCTGTGTAGATATGTAACAATTTGTTTATCCATTCATAAGCTGACAGATATTTGGGTTTTCAGGTTCTGGGTGTTAGAAGATACTGTTGCTGTGAACATTCTAATATGTGTCTCCTGGTGAATATATGTACGCATTTATGCTGGGTACATAGCGAGGGGTGGAATTGCTAGGTCGTAATGCTATGCGTATGTTTATCTCTATAGTTTTTCAAGAGGTTGTATCAGTTTACACTTTCACCAACAGCTTACGAAAACCCTAGTTGCTGCACATCCTTGACATTACACCTTTGGAATTAAAAAATTATTAAAGCCATTTTGGAAGGTGTGTAGTAGTAGTACACTGTGGTTTTAACTTGAATATCTCTGTCGACTAATGAAGTTGGCTACTTTGGCCGTTTGGATATTTTCTTTTGTGAGTGTATGTTTGAGTCTTTTGCCTTCTTTAATGTTGGGTTGTCTATATTTTGCTTATTGATTTGTAGTACTTTTTCAAATATTCTGGATATGAAACCATTGCTAGCAACATGTTTTATTTATATCTTCTTCCACTCCACTGGTTGCCTTTTCATTCTCTTAACGGTGTCTTTTGATGACCAGAAGTTCTAATTTTAATACAGTCCATGTATTATTATTTTTTCTATGGATAGTGCTATATGTATTCTGTTTAACGAACCATTGGTTATTAATTACAATGCCTTGAAAAATGTTTCTGACGTCTTCTCCAAAATATTTTTGTGTTATGTTTCTCATTTGAGTCTGCAGTTCATCTATAATTTTTTGTAACATGTGGTATGAGATAGAGGTCAAGAAATATTATTTTCCATATGGCTATCCAACTGACTCAGCACCATTTATTGTAAGACCAGTCTTTTCTCATTGCAGTGCAGTGTTGTCATGGTCATAAATCAGGTGACTCTGTTCCAGCTGACAATTTGTCTTTTTTTTTTTTTCCCCCCACACTACACTATCTTAGCTAGTACAGCTTTATAACAGGTCTTGGCACCCGTAGTGTAGATCTTCCAGTTTTATTGTTCTTCCAGATTGCTCTGGTTATTTTTGATCTTTTGCATTTCTACATGAATTTTACAATCAGTTTTTGAATTTCAGCAGGAAAAAAACCTGCTAGAATTTTTTGATTGTGACTTTAATTTACAGTTTAATTTGGGAAACATTGCCCTCTTTATAGCATTTAGTTTTCAAATCTATGAACATGGTACATCCTTCCATTTGTTTAGACTTATTTCTGAAGCTGGGCACGGTGACTCACACCTGTAATTCCAGCATTTTGGGAGGCCGAGGCAGGTGGATCACCTGAGGTCAGGAGTTCGAGACCAGCCTGGCCAACATGATTAAACCCCATCTCTACTAAAAATACAAAACATTAGCTGGATGTGGTGACAGGCACCTGTAATCCCAGCTACTTGGGAGGCTGAGGCAGAGGAATCGCTTGAACCCGGGAGGCGGGGGTTGCAGTGAGCTGAGATCGTGCCACTGCAATCCCGCCTGGGCAGCAAGAGTGAAACTCTATCTCAAAACAAACAAATAAATAAATAAATCATAAAGACTTCTTTCTGTGCATAGCAACTTTTGGTTTTAAGTGTGGGTGTTTTACACATCTATCGTTGGATTTATTCCTTGGTATTTGATGTTTCTTGATGCTATTGCTAACCATGTATTTTTTAGAAAATTTATTTTCTAATTGTTTGTTGCTCATATATGGAAATACAACTGATTTTTGTACACTGATCTTGTGTATGTCAATCTTATTGAATTCATTTATTGATTCTAATAGTTTGTAGATTAATTTAGATTTTTAAAAATCTATACAACCATATCATTTATGAAAAATCAGTTTTCTTTCTTTCTTTCTTTCTTTCTTTCTTTCTTTCTTTCTTTCTTTCTTTCTTTCTTTCTTTCTTTCTTTCATCTTCATGCCTTTTATTTATTTTCTTGCCCTATTACACTGGTTAGGCCATGCAGTATAATATTGAATATGAGTAGTGATAATGGGTATCCCTGCCTTGTTCCTTCTCTCAGAGGGAAAGTTTTCAGTGTTATTATTGAGCAGGATGTTCATTGTAGGTTTTTTTTCCTTTGTTTTTTATTGGTAGGCATTCTTTTTCACATTAAAGAAGTTCTCCTTTATTCCTAGCTTGCTAGGTGTGTTTGATATGAATGAATATTGCATTTTTAAAAATATATTTCTTGCATACTTTGAGATGCTCATATGATTTTTAACTTTATGTGTATTATTGTGATGAAATATATTGATCAATTTTTGAATGTTAAATTACTCTTGCATCTGTGAAGTAAATCTCACTTGGTTTCAGTTTGCTAATATTTTGTTAAGGATTTTTACATTTCTATTTAAAAGGAGAAAGAACTTGATTTAATTTTCTTTCTTAATAAGGTCTTTGGCAGGTTATGCTGGCCATACCAAAAGAGTTAGGAAGTCTTTCTTCTTTATCTGCTTCCTCTTGTAAGAGTTTGTGCAATATTGGTATTATTTCTTCACTAAATATTTGGAAGAATTTGCAGGTGAAACCATCCAGTCTTGGGATTTTCTTTGTGTGGAGTTTTAGTAATGGATTTAATTTCCTTAGTCAATATTTGATTGTTCAGATTTTCTTTATACGAAGTCTCACCCTGTTGCCCAGGCTGGAGTGCAATGGCGCGATCTCGGCTCACTGCAACCTCCGCCTCCCAGGTTCAAGTGATTCTCCCACCTCGGCTTCTGGAGTAGCTGGATTATAGGCGTGCGCCACCATGCCCAGCTAAGTTTTGTGTTTTTAGTAGAGATGGGGTTTCACCATGTTGGCCAGGCTGGTCTGGAACTCCCGACCTCAGGTGATCCCCCTGCCTCAGCCTCCCAAAGTGCTGGGATTACGGGCGTGAGCCACCACGCCCGGCCTGATTAATCAAATTTTCTAGTTTCTCTTATCACAGCTTAAATGCACTAGTTTTTTATTGTTGCATAAAAAATTACCCCAAAATGTAGGGATTAAAACAAAAAAAGTTATTATCTCAAATATTGTATAGATCAGAAATTTGGGAGGGGCTTAGCTAGGTTGTTCTGGCTCAGGGTCTAGTGAAGGTGTTGACTGGGGCTGCAGACAGCTAAGGGCTTGACTAGCTGCAGGATCTGCTTCCATACTCACTGAGCGGTTACTGGCTGGGAGTCTCAGTTTCTTGTTGAGTGTTAGCAGTAGACCTCAGTTCCTTACTGCATAGGCCTCTCCTTAGGGTGACATGGGTGCTGGTTTTCCTAGAGCAGATGATCCAAGAGAGAAAGCAAACAGGAAGCGACAGTGCCTTGCATGACCTAATCTCGGAAGTTGCAACTGCTATTTCTGCTTTTTACTATTCACTAGAAGGAAGTCATTAAGTCCCCATACCCACAGAGAAAGGAATTAAGCTACACAGTTTAAACGAGTGTCAAAGAATTTGCGAACTATTTTAAACCGTTATATTAATAAGTTAAAAATTTGAGAAAATTGTCCATTTTCCATTCGAACTGTCAAATTTGTTGGCATACTAGTAATCATAATATCCTCTTATATCAAATTGTATTATGTAATTTTATATATATAGCCAAGTTGAAAGAATTTTATAGTGAATGCTTGCAATCCTTAATTCTATCCTTAGTACTTCACATGGTTTGCTCTGTTATGCATCTATCCAGCCCCCATGCACCCATTAATTAATCTTTTTTTGGATGAATTTCAGAGTAACTTGCAGACATTGATTCTCTCTTCCGTAAACATTTCAGCATGCACATCAACTATACCTCAATGTTTATTTACAGGTTTTTGTTTGCTTGTTTGTTTTCTGAGACGGAGTTTTGCTCTTATTACCCAGGCTGGAGTGCAGTGGCGCGATCTCGGCTCACTGCAAGCTCTGCCTCCCGGGTTCAAGCAATTCTCCTGCTTCAGCCTCCCGAGTAGCTGGGATTACAGGCACCCGCCATTACACCCAGCTAATTTTTGTATTTTTAGTAGGGACGGGGTTTCACCATGTTGGTCGGGGTGGTCTTGAACTCCTGACCTCAGGTAATTCACTCACCTTGGCCTCCCAAGGTGCTGGGATTACAGGCGTGAGCCACCGCATCTGGCCTATTTACAGTTTTTTTAGAGGTAAAATTTACATACAATGAAATGAACAAAGTTGAGGTGTGTATACATGGAGTTTGACAAATGCATACATCTGTGTAATTCACACCCCATTACAATTAGAACATTATCATCACTCCAGAAAATTCTGCTTGATTATTTTTTAAAGATCCTAGTTTTCTGGCAGAAATATCCATAACTTTCTTTTCTTTTCTTTCTTTTTTTTTTTTTTGAGACAGAGTCTCGCTCTGTCACCCGGGCTGGAGTACAGTGGCACGATCTTGGCTCACTGCAACCTCTGCCTCCCGGGTTCATGCCATTCTCCTGCCTCAGCCTCCTGAGTAGCTGGGATTACAGGCGCCTGCCACTACACCCAGCTAATTTTTTGTATTTTTGGTAGATACGGGGTTTCACCATGTTGGCCAGGCTGGTCTCGAACTCCTGACCTCCTGATTCACCTGCCTCGGCCTCCCAAAGTGCTGGAATTACAGGCATGAGCCACTGTGCCCAGCCCATAACTTTTATCTATTTCACCCATCTTATATTTTCTTGATCTTGCTAATCAGAGTTATTTTAAAATTCCTATGGTTAACTCCAGAATCTGGGTAGTCTGTGGATCTGCTTTTACTGTCTACTTTCTGTCTTCTTTATTGGTCATATGGTCTCATCTCCTTGTATGTCTAGTAGTTTCACATTGTATGCTGAAGACCGTGTATACAAAACCATAAGAACCATACATGTTCCAGATGACGCTATCGTTCACTAAAGATGGCTCACTCTTCTATTAGGTAAATAGGGTGAGAAGGTGATTACAATTCTACCAGGAACTGAGCATTGTTAGGCCTGTGTTGGAATTTTAGTAAGGTTCTGTCTACATTTAGTTTTCCCCGTTCCTAAGCTTGACCGTTCCGGGTTTTTGACTGAGAACCTGTTGGGTGTTTTAAGATTGAGAGGTTCTATCATCCTCTTTAGAAGATTGAGAGGTTCTATCTTTAGAAGATTCTATCTTTAGAAGTTCTATCTTTAGAAGATTGAGAGGTTCTATCATCCTCTTTAGAAGATTTCCATTTAGCACGTTAGCCTCCTACTGCTTCAAAATCTGGCAAATGTTAGACACTGGCTCAGTGAGTTTGGATCAGTGAGTTCAGTGCAGACCCCGTCCCTCTGGAGGGTCTCTGTTTTCTAAGCATCACAGAGTGTAGCAGTTTTCACTTTGTATTTTAGAGACTTCTGTTCTAGTCTTCAGTCCACCTGACTCCAGCACTCAGTCCATGTCCTCTGGGGAAAACTGGCCATGTGTGTGAAGTCCCTCAAGTTTCTGATTGTCACTCCATTTGGTAACAATCGTTAAAAGCTTTGATGGTTTATTTTTTTCCTCAACAGAGGCCCTTTGCTTGGGCAAAGTCTCCTAGAAACAGAAAGAACTTGTTATCTTATAGCAAAATGGTTCTATCTCCTCTGGAATTTCAATTCATCTCATTCTCATTTCTTTCATAGCTTCCAGATATCCATAAAACATACTTTTTGTTATTAATACAGCTTTTTCTATTTGTTGCTCCAGGAGCATTCACCTGCCATGCCATAACATATTGCACCTTACCTGAAAGTTTGCGCTTGGTAATTTTAATATACATAAGTGATATTCCATATTATATTTCATTCTGTTTCTTATTTTTAAAAACACTCAGGCCGGGCGTGGTGGCTCACGCCTGTAATCCCAGCACTTTGGGTGGCCAAGGCAGGCAGATCACGAGGTCAGGAGATGGAGACCATCCTGGCTAACATGGTGAAACCCCATCTGTACTAAAAATACAAAAAAATTAGCCGGGCGAGGTGGCGGGTGCCTGTAGTCCCAGCTACTCGGGAGGCTGAGGCAGGAGAATGGTGTGAACCCAGGAGGTGGAGCTTGCAGTGAGTCGAGATTGTGCCGCTGCACTCCAGCCTGGGCGACAGAGCAAGACTCCATCTCAAATAAAAAAATAAATAAATACTCAGCACTGTGCCTTTAAAGTCAATCTATGTTATTATGTCCACAGCGAATCTGTTTCCACTACTGCAAAATACTTTACCTACTCACTTGCCTACTGATAGAGACTCATTTTGCTTTCACAAATAACTTACATTTCCCCTTATGGTCCTAAAGGAAAATTCAGTTGGGATACATGTCCAGGTCTAGAATTTCTAGGTCCTCTAGGGCTACTGGTGTAAAATGATATCTTGTTACTTTAATTGGCTTTTCTCCTGATGACTAATGACTTTGAGCTCTTCATATGTGCACTAACTATTTCTGAGTAACAAATTACTTTAAAAATTAGCATCTTAAGGCTGGGTGTGGTGGCTCATGCCTGTAATCCCAGCACTTTGGGAGGCCAAGGTGGGTGGATCACGAGGTCCAGAGTTCAAGACCAGCCTGGCCAAGATGGTGAAACCCAGTCTCTACTAAAAATACAAAAAATTAGCCGGGCATGGTGGCAGGTACCTGTAATCCCAGCTACTTGGGAGGCTGAGGCAGAGAATTCCTTGAACCCAGGAGGCAGAAGTTGCAGTAAGCCAAGATTGTGCCACTGCACTCCAGCCTGGGTGACAGAGCGAGACTCTATCTCAAAAAAAAAAAAAAAAAAATTAGCCTCTTAAAACAACAAGCATTTATTGTTTCCCAGGTTCTGCAGGTTGGGCATTTGGTAGCATCTTAGCTGGGTTGCTGTGGCTCAGAGTTGCTCAAAGATTACAGTCAAGATGTCTCAGTTGGGGTTGGAAGAGTCACATCCTGGGTGGCTTACTCATGTGGCTTTTGGCAGAAGGCTTCAGTGTGACAGGAGGCCTCAGTGCCTCACCACATGGCCCTTTCCATAGGGCTGATTGAACGTTCTCACTACACGGCACCTGCCTTTCCCTGGAGCAAGCAATCCAAGAGAGGACAAGGCAACAGCATGAATGCTGACCCATGTCAGACCCATGGCAAAATCCCAGAGCTTGCCCTGTGTGAAGCTGATGTGGAGGATGCTGGAGAGAAAAGGAGTAGGAAACAAGAACCGTTAATCTAGCGACTACAATATTGCATCAAGTAAAAAAGAAAATTGTCCTATCAATATCATACGTGCTAGCACATGAGGGAAGTATGACTGATGAATAACTTGCACTAGTACTATTTTAATACAAGGCAAAATATCTATTGTTGTACCAGTCAACTCCATATAAATACTACAACTACCAGCAGGGAGCTGACTTGATGAAATGTGATGACAGCAGTTGCTGGTCCGCATGTTACACTTGGCCATGACTATATAAGCACATCCTCATAGGAGATGATGGTCTTCTCTAACACAAACTTCATCAGTGTTTTAGGAGCACTAATAGAGGAACTGCAGTGATCCATAAATGATAAGTTTCTGATGAAGCAGTACATGGGAGGGTGAAGCTGAGAATTAAGGAAAACCAGAGTGATGAAGATGAGGGCCCCCACTATGGTGCTCAAACAGATCCCTAGAAGAGGGGGAGCTGGAACCCTCGCTGGCTTTTTCCTGAGAATGAACTCTGTCACCGCAGAGTGACTTCCTGCTGCCATTGTCCTGGTGGAGCTAGGTATAAGCATCTCCCCTGAATGAGCTGTTTCCTGCATTTTACTCATGCCGTTACTACTAATGTTCTCCAGGAATCACATCAGCCAGAGGATGTTCCAGAGATCAAATTCGTTAGAATAAACGGGTTAGACCCGGAGTTTTCACTGCCTATAAGCTTTTCACATGTTTAAAGATGAACATTTTTATGTTTTATTTCTTGGGTTTGGATGCTTCCTTTGCTTCTGAAATTTAATCTCCCTTTTTGTATAGGTAATCCCAAAATATTCACTAGACTTTCATAATATAAAACTAACACTATTCCAAATCTAGAGCGTACAGTGTAGTGTGGTTATAGTTAAACTACTTACCGAGTGACAAGTCATTTCCTTATCCATAAAATGAAGAGTAACGCTGTCAACTCGCAAGGCATGTTGTAAGCATAAAGGGGGATAATGTGCATGAAAATGTTTTTCAAATGCTTAGTTGCTATAGAAATGTAAGTTGCCCTCAAGCATCTGTAAGTCATCCTTAGTTTTTCCCTGGACTTGAAGCTCTGTGACCTAACACAGCAGGTGTCCTTCCACTTTGGGGAGGTTAGTTAGCAGCGAAATCAGAGGGAAGTCGATGGGGTGAAAATGTCATGTGCTGGTTCCTGAGAAACCATTTCAAAAAGGAGTACAATCTGCACCCTGACAGGCCATGCATATCAGCATTAATGGAGCTCAACAAGTTGAATTTTAATGCACACAGATGTAAAAGTCAGAAGACCATGAAGAAACATTGCTGTTGATGTCTGCATGTGCCATGTCTGTGGTATTGGCACAATGTCACCAAAGAAGAAAGAAAAGAATAAAGAATTTTATACATTCACAAAAGCATGCATGTTATCACAGTTATATATTTGTGAAAAATTGCATATATATTTGTGGGTATATGTATTGAAAATGAAAGAAAATATGAAAAGAAGTAGGATATGCCACTTTGTGTATTTATGCCAATAAGTAGGTTTGCTTTGCATATGAAGTTGAATCCAATAAATTTGTACTTGGGCTTAAGCCATGTGGTTGTGGAAAAGCCAGCATCTATGACTCTAGGCAGGAGGTTGTATTCTGCTACAGAAGGAATAGTTAATGTCAACTGAGAATTTTGTTGTTTATTTGGGCAAACTAGACTTGGAATGTAGTTTATCCTGAGAAAAATAAAGGAACGAAGAAAAATAGATAAGATCTATTGCCTCCTTCTATGCTCAGAGGAGCTCAGGAAAATTCAGGTTAGGTCAGGGTTAGAAGTAGGTGGAACTAGAAATAGAATATAACATGCTCACAAATCAAAAGCAAAGTAATTTGAATGGGGAACTGGATTCTCTTCCTCTGTGTGCCCTTTACATTGAGGTCCCAGAAAGTCTTTGTGTCCTTGACTTCCTCTTTCCATGTCACATTTTGCCCCTGAAAAATCTCAACAGCTCTCATTGCTTCACCATTTTTCTATTTTTTAGCTTTGATTCCCAAATCACTGTTTATTGGTTTTCCACTTTTAGGGTCAACCCATGGTCAGGGCAGAAAGGCATGTAGCTGATGATAATTGTATGTTGCTGCCCAAGAGGCCTGCTAGAGGAATGCTGGGACATTTAAGACGAAAAGGCAGATTAAAGTTTGGTCTTCAAAAAGCAATTGCTTTTAAATACTATCAAGAAAGTGAAAAGGCAACCTATAAAATGGGAGAAAATATTTGGAAGTCATATATCTGATAAGAGTCTAGAATCCAGAATATATAAATAACTTTTAAAATTCAACAACAAAAGACAGACAATTCAATTAAATGGGGAAATGACTTGACCAAATATTTCTCCAAAGAAAATATATAAATGGCCAACATGCACATGGAAAGGTGCTCAACATCATTAGCCATCAAGGAACACAAATTAAACCTACAATGAGATGTCACTTTACATCTGTAGGATAACTATAATGAAAAGGTGGACAATTGTTGCTGAGGATGTGGATAAATTGGAATGCATTATATAATGGTGCAGCCACTGTGGAAAATTTTGGCAGTCACTCAACAAATTAAACATGTGACCCAGTGAGTCCATTCCTGAGTATATACCCAAGAGTATTAAAACATAAGTTTACACAAGAACACAACTATTGCTGGTAGCATTATTCATAATAGTCACAGAGTGCAAACAGTCTAAATATCCATTAACTGATGAATGAATCAACAAAATATAGTATATCCGTGCAATGGAATATTATTCAACCATAAAAAGTAATGAAGTACTGATACATACAACAACACAGAAAACATTATGTTAAGTGAAATAAGCCAGTTGCAAAAGGCTGTGTGTGTGTGTATATATATTTATGATTCCACTGACATGAAATGATCCAAATATGCAAATTTACAGAGAAGGAAAGTAGATCAGTGTTTGTCAGAAGCTGGGGAAAGAGAGGAAGTGGAGTGATTGTTAATGGGCACAGGGCACAGGGTTTCTTTTTGGGATGGTGAAAATGTTCTGAATTAGATAGTGGTAAAAGTCACACAACCTTATGAATATACTAAAAAGTACTGAATTGTACACATTAAAATGATGAGTTTCACAGTATGTGAATTATGTCTCCATTTTTAAAAAAGCAATTGCTATCACTGTATCACTGGATTTTACACCCTATTCTGACACACATACACACACACACACACACACATTTATTTATTTATTTATTTGCTATTCAGGAAAAAGCTGTAGAAGGAATGCATAACTTGTAAGAGCAAATAGGACCTTTCTTTTGAGAAAGTCGTTCACTGTAAGTGATTGGATTATTCCTACAGAGACGTGATTCTCAACAGGGGATGATTTTGCCCCTAAGGGACTCTTGGGAATGTCTGGAGACATTTTTATCTGGGCGTGGCAGCATATTACTGGCATCTAGGGGCCAGACATGCTGCTAAATATCTTACAATGCACAAGACATCCCTTCAAAACAAAGAATTCTCGGCTCTCAAATGTTAATAGTGCCAAGGTTGAGATTTTAAGCTAGTCCCATGATCCCTGCCTTTTGGTAGTCACACCTTAGTGTCATCCCCTCCTCTTGAGTGTGGGTGGGCTTGTGACTTGAGGTTCATGCCAATAGAATGCAAAGGTGATGGTATGCATGTGATTCTGGGTGCATGATTGTGTAAGAGCGTTAGTTCCCATCTTTCTGGAGTCTGTCTCTGTTGCTGGCTTTGAAGAAGCAAGCTTCTGTGATTCTTACAGCCACAAGAAACAGAATGCTGCCAACAACATGAGTGGGCTTGGGAGAAGATCCTTCCCTAGTCAAACCTCTAGATGAGAACCAGTCCTGGCAATCCCTTGACTGCAGCCTGGTGAGACCTGAACAGAAGACCCAGCTAAGCTGTGCTTGAATCCCTGACCCATAGGAGTTATGAGATTACGAATGTCTGTTGTTTCAAGCTCCTAAATTTGTGTAATTTGTTACCTCAAAGTGGATAACTCAGAAAGAGTCCTAGACAAGATGGGTGGTTGGATGATTGGACAAAATGACTCTATATCTCTCCAATCCTCTGATTTTGTGATGCTGAGATATGGGTGAGGAAAGAAAGGTTCAATGTGGGTGAAAAAGCGATTTTCTCTCAAGTCTGAAGGATTATATAATACAACAATTCAGAGTAGTTAAAGGTAGTGAGTGAAGTAACCTAGTTACAAGGTATTAGTATTTCTGGGAATCTTTCTTTAATATTTATATCAAAAAGCTCCCTTGTTATGTGCATATAATAGGAACAGAATGATATGAAAAATAAACAGTCTATATAAAGAGGACATTTTTTGCAAATAAAAATATGACAGGCAAAGTTCTAATTCCAATGGAAAGCCTACAAAGTGAAGTTGATAAAAGTCTCCTAGGGAAATGAACAAACATTTTTAAAAATGGAAACTAGGAGGGGAGGTTCAACCTGTCAGTAATAAGGATTCCAGAAAGAGAAAGAAACAGAAATAGTGAACGGGAAGAAAATAATAATTAAGAAAATTTCCTAGGGCTGAAAGTTTTTTTCCCCCAAAATAAGAACTCACTGAATATACTGCATAATAAGGAAGAAAAAGAGATATATACATCACTGCAAAATTTTAGAACACTCTGCAGAAGAGAATATATTGAAAGCTTCCAGAGAGAGAGAAAAATACTACTTACAAATAGAGTTTCCAGATCAAATACAGGGTACCCAATTAAATTCGTTGTTTAAATAAACATGAATAAATTTTAGTATATCCCAAATATTGCCTGGGACATATTTATACTAATAATATTTTGTTACCTGAAAGCCAAATTTAACTGAGTGTTACGTAGTTTTATTTGTTAGATATGACAGCCCTGCACATAAGAGAAATGAGGATGGAATTCAAAATCTGAATGGCAATAGTGGTTACTGTAATAAAAGACAACAGAGGAATCCTTTCACTATTCCATGGCAAAAATTATTCTTAATGTTTTCAAGTATCAGGGTTAGAACTAAAGATATGTTCAGAAATAAGAACTGAAAAAATTATCGCCACCTTCCTTCTCTGCATCCTCCTCCTCCTCCTTTTTTTCTTTTAGGGAACTTTTGAATAAAGTGTTCTAGCAAAACAAAGCTGTGACTCTAAACCAAGACCTGGAATCCAGAAAAGAGCAGACCCAACCCAAGAGAAGAGCACAGCAAAAGGAAGTTTCAGGATCACAGCCACGCTTCAAGCCTGGAGAGGAATCCAGGTGGGAATAGGAGAAGGGAGTCCACCAGAAGAAAATGAAATCGACTTATTGTCGCGTATGTTTGTGCTTTCGGGAAATAATATTGTTGGGTACTTGACAGTTACAATGGAGTATGTGGAAATATTAAGAAGAAGCACATAGAAAGCTATGAGGACAGTATTTACTCTGGGAAAAACAAAATAGAACAAGTGAAAAAAAAACCCCCAAGTATAGTAGACATTTAGTGTTGAGAAATGAATATTGTGATTTATCTATATAGGGAAGATAGGAGAGAAAGATTAGGGATGGGGAACATAAGAGAACTAAATTCCAGTCAAATCTAATTGGTAGCAATTTCCTTAGCAAAAAATTATTGAAGGCCAGGTGCAGTGGTTCATGCCTATAATCCTGGCACTTTGGGAGGCTGAGGCCAGCGGATCACTTGAGGTAAGGAGTTCGAGACCAGCCTGGGCAATGTGGTGAAACCCCATGTTTACTAAAAATCCAAAATTAGGCTGGGCGTGGTGGCAGGAGCTACTCGGGAGGCTGAGGCGGGAGGGTTGCTTGAATCTGGGAGGTGAGGGTTGCAGTGAGCCAAGATTGTGCAACTGCACTCCAGCCTGGGTGACAGAGTGAGACTCCATCTAACTAAACTAAACTAAACTAAACTAAACTAAACTAAACTAAACTATTGAATAATTATTATGAGTTACCTACTATTCTGGGCCCTGGATCAATCAATCATATCTAAATAAGATGAATCAGCAAATAACACTGTAAGCATATTATTTAGAAACCCTGCTTCTGATCTTTTGTGTGTGAGCCTGAGAAAGGTACTTGACCATTTGAAGCCCAAGCTTTCTTAAGCTACACATTTTGAATTATTACAAGTGGCTTCCTCATAGGATTGTGAGGTTTAAATTCAGTACTGTGCCTAGTAAATAGGAAACATTCAATATATTTTAACTCTTGTGATTATTATTGTTATCGTTCACATGTTCACATCATGGTGTCTAACCAAGTACTAATAGTAGCAAAGTACTCACATTTTGGACATGTTTTCTAGAGCATGGATCTTCACCGTTGGGTTCCTAATATGGAAATAATGTAAATTCTAGCTATGATAGTTGCTTAACTCGTGTAATTAATGATATTTGCATAATTCAGTAGAATTTGTGCATTCCTTTCACAAGTTTAAATCATTTAATGCTCATAAGTATCTTGGGGACAGGTGATACTTATTAGCAGGAATTATGATATTCTTTTTATTGGTGAAGAAGTTGAATTGCAGATTAAGAGATTTGCCCAAGGTCACAGAGCTAATGGAGGTGACTTGGAACTTGAACCTGAAGCACCTGAGCTTGTTGCTTTGCCTCTGGTTCAGTGGTTCTCAACGTGTGGTCCTCAGACTAGCACCATTAGCACTGCCTGGGAACTTGTTATATAAATCCTTGAGCTCCACCCACAGACCTACTGAATCAAAACCTCTGCAGATGGGGTCAAGAAATCTGAGTTTTAACAACTTTTCTAGGCAATTCTAATGCATATTAACATTTGAGAACTACTTCTCTAGTTTGCAGCCTCTCATATCCGTGCACCTGTGTCTCTTAGGCATTGTGACTGCACCAGTTTTACTATTTTAAAAATATTATTATTATTTTTAGTACACTTGGAAGAGGGCCCACCTGGTGACTCGAAAGACAAGGTGCTTCTACTCTTGATACTCTTGATTGTCTTAACAGCATAGCATAGGGAAAAAGAAGAATCCTGTATTATTTATTATTATTATTATTATTTTGCATTTTCTAGGGGCTGAGGTGGGAGAATCCCTTGAACCCGGGAGGCTGAAACTGCAGTGAACCAAGATTGTGCCATTGCACTGTGGTGTAGGTGAAAGAGTGAGACTTTGTGTCAAAACAAAAACAAAAACAAAACAACAACAACAACAACAACAACAAAAAAGGCCGGGCGCTGTGGCTCATGCCTGTAATCCCAGCACTTTGGACGGCCGAGGCAGGCAGATCACGAGGTCAGGAGATTGAGACCATCCTGGCTCACACTGTGAAACCGTCTCTACTAAAAATACAAAAAAATTAGCCGGGCGTGGTGGTGGCATCTGAGTAGTCCCAGCTACTCAGGAGGCTGAGGAAGGAGAACAGCTTGAACCCGGGAGGCGGAGCTTATAGTGAGCCAAGATGGGGCCACTGCACTCCAGCCTGGGTGACAGAGTGAGACTCTGTCTCAAAAAAAAAAAAAAAAAAACGAAAACAAACAAAAAAAAAAAGACAAGAAATAAAACACATAGTTTTATTTTATTTCACTTATCCTCCCTAACTCCACACCCAATAACAATACCTACCCTATGTTCCTTCTTAGGTGTGGGAAAAAGTCTATAAACTTCATGTTGCAGTAGTAAAAACAGGGAAAGCACATTACATCATAAGCTCTATACCTCAATTTATGGTGTCAGAAATGGCATCATTTATTCGTAACTGTAACTCTTTGAGTTTAGGCATTATTATCCTTATTTTAAGTTAAGGGATTTGAAGTCCAGAGAGAGGTTAAACAAATTTATCACTGTCATTCAGCTAGGATGTGCCAGAGCTAGCATTTTTACTGATATCAGTCTGATTCCAGTTTATTGCCTGAATACTTAGTAGGACCATATAATTTGTCATTTAAGTGGGTTACAAAGGGGGTTGATTTTAGAGAGATGTCAGCAAGAATGGCAGAGCAGGGAACTCCAAAACTCTTTTTTGCACCCACAAAAGCAACAAATAAACTGGTAAAAAACTTTCAGAATCCACTTGCTTAGAACTATGAATACTAGTAAAAAAAACAAAAAACAAAACAAAACAAACAAACCAAAAACATGCAGCAACTAAGGCAACATTAAAGAAAAAGAGCTGGATCTAATAAGGGAGCTTTGTGGCACTTTAACTTATTCTAGGAGTTTCTCCTGCTCTTACCTAGTTGGCAACAGCCTTGAAGACAGGAGCCCACATTCCTGGCACAAGTACCCAGTACCTGAGGGAGCATAACAGATCTTATTTTCAAAAAATTGAGATTTAAAAAAAATTGTAGAAATTTAAGGCGTGCAATATGATTTTGATATACATAGCATAGTGAAATAATTACTATAGTAACCAATTTAATATATCCATGATCTCACATACATACCTTTGTGTGTGTGTGGTAAGAGCACCTAAAATCCTCTCTTTTAGAAAATTTTCCAGTATACAATATTATTAACTACAGTTATCATGCTATAGAGAACTAGATTTATTAGATCTCTAGATTATTCATGGTACATAACTGCAACTTTTTACTTTTTGACAAACATTTTTCCACTGTACCGCACCTGCCGCTGGTAACCATTATTCTTTTTTGCTTCTATATGTTTGACATTTTTAGATTCTACATATAAGAGAGATTGTGTGCAATATTTTTCCTTCTGCATCTAGCTTATTTCACTTAGCATAACGCCCTCTAGATTAGTGTTCATCCATGTTTCCACAAAGGGCAGAATCTCCTTTTTAAAAGCCAAATAATACTCACTCGTGTGTGTGTGTGTGTGTGTGTGTGTGTGTGTGTATGTGTGTATTGCAGTTTCTTTATCCACTATTCTATCCATGGATGATTAAAAAAAAGTTGATGTTTATTTTGGCTTCCCTGGTGATTCTCTGAAAGATCAGCTCAAAGGATTTGCCTGTCTCTTGCCTAACCTGGGACTCTCCCACGGCTAAGGTGACTTTGTAGGGTGCCGGATGGGAGTACGGAGGTGGGGCTTGTTATAAGTATGCAAAGGCAAATGTAATAGATACAGTCAGAAGCAAGAGATAACAATTGGGGCAAAAAAATAGGTTAACCAAAAGCCTGGTATGGTAGACTGAGAATGAGAGGCTTTGGGAAATACGAACTCTGAAAAGCCCCCATGTATTCCTGGGGACCTAGAAGGTCAGATGCATGCTTAGGGCTGAACGCTACTCAGAAAAAACCTGAGAATGCTCTAACTCTAAGATCTCACCTTCGGCTGACCTTCAGGTAGTATTATTTATAATCGCCAAAAATGGAAACAATCTAAATGACCATTAACTGATGAAAGGGTAAATAAAATGTATATACACAGAATAGAATATTATTCAGCCATAAAAATGAATGACATAGGCCAGGCTCGGTGGCTCACACCTGTAATCCCAGCACTTCGAAAGGTCGAGGTGGGCAGATCACGAGTTCAGGAGTTTGAGACCAGCCTGGCCAACATGGTGAAACCCCATCTCTACTAAAAATATAAAAATTAGCCAGGTGTGGTGGTGGGTGCCTGTAATCCCAGCTACTCGGGAGGCTGAGACAAGAGAATTGCTTGAACCCAGGAAGTGGAGGTTGCAGTGAGCCGAGATCAAGCCACTGCACTCCAGCCTGGGTGACAGAGCAAGACTCCAGATCGAAAAAAAAAAAAAAAGAATGACATACTGATATATGCTACAACCTGGATGAACCTTGGAAACATTATGCTAAGTGAAAGAAGCCAGGCACAAAAGAACACATATTGTATTAATGTATTTATATGAAATGTCCTGAATGGCCACAGCAGTACAGATAGAAAGCCAATTAGTGGTGTCCAGGGGCTGGAGGTAGAAAGGAATAGGGGTGACTGTTAGGTGTGAGGTTTCTGCTTGGGGGTTATAAAATAATCTGGAACTAATAAGTGTTGATGGTTGCACAGCATTGTGAATGTACTAAAAGCCGCTGTATGCACACTTTAAAAGGCTTAAAATGGTGAATTTTATCTCAACAAAAATAAAAAAATAAAAATAAAATAAACAAAAAGGCAATACTCTAATTTTGAGTTGCATTTGAAATGAAGCCTCCATTGTAACAGTCTCTGAAGTGACATCAACTCGGAGGGACTTCCCTGGTGTTGCCTCATCCAGGCAAGAATCCTCAAAGGTTCTTAGAGAAAAGTCAACTTTTAATGAATCCCTGAGGTCTTATTTGCTCTTGAGTCTCAAGGAGGTTCTGCCTTACAGGGTTTATTTGAAGTTCATTCTAATGAATTGTTTTTCTCTAGTTGTAAATTTTGTGCAGTGGGATTGAGAACAAGGAATGGGATTTATTAGTAACACTGAAGGATGTGGCAACATTCTCACTGAAAATCTATACATGAGGCACTGTCACTGCTGAACCTTGGTTGAACATGGCCCATGGAGGAAGATAAGCAATTACTGATAAGTTTGTGCATATACTCATAACCATGAATAGGCCTTGCTAGGAAGAACATGGGCTTTGGCCTTTGTGTTATGATTTTTTTTTTTTTTTTTTTGAGATGGAGTCTCGCTCTGTCACCCAGGCTGGAGTGCAGTGGCACGATCTCTGCTCACTGCAAGCTCCGCCTCCCAGGTTCATGCCATTCTCCTGCCTCAGCCTCCCGAGTAGCTGGGACTACAGGCACCTGTCACCACGCTTGGCTAATTTTTTGTATTTTTAGTACAGACGGGGTTTCACCATGTTAGCCAGGATGGTCTCGATCTCCTGACCTCGTGATCTGCCCGTCTCAGCCTCCCAAAGTGCTGGAATTACAGGCGTGAGCCATCACGCCCGGCCTTTGTGTTGTGACTTTATAACCTCTCCATGAGGACTCTAGCCGTTAACTCTGACTGGAAACATGTATAACCCATCTGCTAATTGAGGCTTCAATTTCTCCAAATAGAAATTTATTGCTTTGGCTAAAATGTTTGTCCTCATTAACATATAAATTATTTAAAATATAAATATAATGTTAACATACTATACATTCCTAATACAAAAAAATAAGGAATGTGGACTACAGGTGGTCACATACCAGCTTTATTAGTCCTTGAAAGAATGAGTTTTATGAGATTTCTTTCTGAAGCTGAGTACCCATGGTTGGAATTTAGGGCAGCCATGGTTGGGTATCTGGAGAACAGAATTGGGTGTTCACAATTACCTTCATTAGATGAATTGTGATTTCTTAAAATGCTCAGATCTTTTGCTCTTCTAAACTCTCAGTATATCCTAGTTTTTCTCCCTTTAGATCCAGTGCTTTGGATTAAGATATAGTTACTAAAATATCTGATAAAATTTTTTGCCTGAGACAGATATTTCATTTAGCCACGATTATTCAACAGTACATTAGGGTAGCTAATATTACTGCGCAAAAGTCTGATCATCTTTTTCAACTCTTTGAACAAATATCACCTTCACAATGAGGCCTAACCTCACTACTTGATTTAAAACTGCAGCCTATGTCCCTGCTCTTTCTATCATTTTTCCTTGATTTATTTTTAAGGATATTAAAAATTGAGACAAATATTTTTTATATTTTCCCCCACACTTACCATTTCAAGTGCTCTTTGAGTTTACGTTTATGTCATATCTCTCAAGTTACATTTTGCAATTTCAGGAGCTCTCCCTGCTTCCAACTAGTGCTGCTTCCAACTAGTATCTTTTTTCTTTTTCCCACAGAACTTCTTGTAAATCTCTTGTAGTGCAGTTGTTACTGAGCAAAAAGGGCTCGCTGCCCGCTATGCTATGACACCAGATTTTTGAGAAAAGAAAAGCTTTGTATTGCAAGTTGACTCACAAGGAGACAGGAGTGTCAAGCTCAAATCTGTCTCCCCACGCTGACTTCAAGTTAGCATTTTTATTAGAAAAGGTACAGGGGGTGGATTTTGAGATTAGTAGATGATGGGTGGAAGGAAAGGGGAGGTCTGGAAAGCCCTTGGGTATGTGCAATTATTTTTTCTTGATATCTCACGGGTCACATGTGCAAATTTGTGGGGAGTTAGTATGAAACATGTGGTAGAAATCCAGGCCGTGATGTCAGCAAACTCATTCTGCAAAAACTCCAGTCGGCCATATTGGTTCCAATTAATTTCAGCCAGTTTTTTCATCCCAGAGGGAGACGAAAGAGGGAGTTTCAGTGTTTCAGGAAGTTGTTTCTTTTCTTAACTGCTGCCAAACTCAAGAATTTCTGTTAGTGGTTTCTTTAACTCTTTGGGGGCATGGTTTCACTTTTACTTATATTAAGAAGTATTTATTTCGCCTTTAATTTTGAAATATATTCCACTGAATATAGAATTTCAGATTGACAATTTTTTTCTTTTTGCCCTTTAAAAATTTCAAAAGAATGAAATCCTGTCATTTGCAACAACATGGATGGAACCGGAGGACATTATGTTATGTGAAATAAACCAGGCACAAGAAGACAAATAGCACATGTTCTCACTCATATGTGGGAGCTAAAAAAAATTTAATCTCATGGAAATAAAGAGTAGATTGATGATTATCAGAGGCCGGAAAGGGGATTAGGGAGTGGGGGATAAAGACGGGTTCCAGTAGGAGAAAATACAGTTAGATGAAAATACAGTTAGTAGGTACAAAAATACAGTTAGATGGAAGGAATAAGAGCTAGTGTTTGGTGGGGTGACTATAATTTACAATAATTTAACGTGTATTTCAAAATAACTAGAAGAGTGGAATTGAATATCCTAAACACAAAGAAACATTAAATGTTTGAGATGGTAGGTATCCCAGTTACCTTGATCATTACACATAATATGCTTCTATCAAAATATCACATGTACTTCATAAATATGTGCAACTATTATATACAAAAATTAAAAATAGAAAATACTATTACAATATGATTTTTCATTATCTTCTTGTATGCATCACTTCTGGTGAGAAATCTGTAGTAATTCTTACCTTTGTTCCTTTGGTATATAATGTGCTCTCCTGCATTCCATTTCCCCAGGCTGCTTTTAAAATTCTCTCTTTCTAATTGATATTCAGAAATTTAATTATGATGCACCTTTGCATGGTTTTATTTGTGTTTATTTTGCTGACAGATTCATTGAGCTTCTTGCATCTGTGGACATACAGTTTTTAGCTAATTTGAGACATTTCAGCCATTACTTATTTATATAGTTTTCTTCCCCCTTTTCTCCTACTGGAACTCCAATTACAACTATGTTAAACTGCTTGATATAGATATTGTTCCATAGGTCACTGAGGTTCTATTCAATCTTTTTTTTTTTTTTTTGAGATGGAGTCTCACTGTGTTGCCCAGGCTGGAGTGCAGTGGCGCTGAGGCTCTATTCAATTTTTATGTCAGTCTTTTTTCTCTCTGTGTTTCAATTTGGATAATTTCTATCACTGTGTATTCAAGGGCATTGATATTTTCTTCTGCAGCATCTGATGTGAATACAATCAAGTCATCATTTTTCTTTACAGATATTATATATGTTTTAATCTCTAGATGTTCCATTTGGTTATTTTTGGTATCTTCCATTTCTCTCAGCATCATGTTTACTTTAAAAAAATTATTGACTATATTGAACATATAATAGTTAATTTTAAAGCTCAGTTTGCCAGTTCCATCATCTCTGTCATTTCTGGGATGTTTTTGCTGAGAAATTTCTTCTGGCTACAGGTCACATTTTTATGTTTCTTCCATATCTAGTAATTTTCAATCAGGCATGGACATAATAGATTTTATGTGGTTGAGTGCTAAATTTTGTTATATTCCTTTAAAGTGTGTTGGGAATTCTTTTGGAAGGCTTTCAAGCATCTTGAGGGTCAATTTGATCTTTTTGAAGTTTATTTTTAAGCTTAACTTAGGTATCAAGCCAAAGTCTCAAGTAGACCTCTATGCAGATTTGTGGGGTTCTTTTTTGCAGAGCTCCCTCTTCTCACTTTCTGCTCCACAGATTCTTGCTGCTCTGGCCTCCCTGAACACGTCTGTCTCTTCAGTTCAGTGAGACTACCAAGCCCTTTTTGCTTCCTGATCTCTGCATTCCTGAAATTGCCTCTAAGCAGAAATTCTCATTCTTTTTTCCCTTTTCTCCCTCTGGAATAACAATCTTCTGCTACGTTTTGTCAAAGTCTGAAGACAGTTGTTTTCATACTTTTTTTCTGGTTTTCTAATGATTTAGGGTAGGGGACAAGTCAGGACTCTGTTACTCCATCATGATTAGGAGAGAAAGTCTCAACCCCCCCTTTTTCTTGAAGCATCTTTCCTATAGTTTTAACGTGCATTTCTTGTATGAGAAAAGTTGAATATCTTTTTATATGTTCAAGAGCCATTAATATATCTATTTTCTCTGAAATCTTTATTTATGTCTTTTGCTCATTTTTGTCTTGGGTTGTAGGTCTTTTTATTTTCAAATACTAGAAGCTCATTATATTAAATATATTAGCTTTTTGTCATATATATTTTTCTCATTTTTTATCTTGTAACTTTTCTTACAATTTTTTTTTCCCAGGCAAAAAGCGCTTTCTAGAATATAGTCACATTTATTAAAATTTTATTTATAGGCTCTGGGTTTTGAATAATTGTCTGCCAAGTATTCTCTACTTTCAGGTTATAAATAACTTCATCTATGCTTCATTTTCCTTTCCAGAACTTGTATGAATTTAATTTTTACATTTGGATGTATTTGAAATTTATACTGTTTGTGGTGTGAGAAATAGATCTAATTTTATTATTTTTCATAAGGCTATCCAGTTATACCCTCACCATTAAAAAAATGATAACCTATCCTTTCCCCTATTGATTCTAGTTACTACCTCCATTAAATATTAAACTAAATTCCTATTTGTTTTATATTCTGTTCTAGTGGACTACCATCCTATTCATGTGCTAATATTTTGTTTTAATTATGGAAGCTTTATATTGTTTTCATATATGTTAGGGTTAGCTTCTACAAGTCGTGATCCCTCATGTCCCCAGGATTTTCCATGGTATTCTTGCCTATTTATTCTTTCAGATGAACTTCATTATCAGTTTGTTTTTCTCCAGACCAAAAAAAAAAAAAAAACCCTCCTACTATATTTATCAAGATCATGTTACATTTACAAACTTAGAACTAACTGATACATTCTGGAGTCCGACCATGGGAGACCACGGTATGTCTTTCTGTTAGATATGCTTTTGTGTCCTTTAGGTATGTGTATACTTTTAGTCATATGGGTTTTGTACATTTTTTAAACTAGATTTTTGCTTAGACATTTTATTTTCTATTGTAATGAGATCTATTGTGACATGTTCTACCAGGTTATTGTTTGTATATGAAGTATATTGATTTCTAATTTTATTCCTGCAATTTAACTGGTATTGTTTTTAGTATTTTTCATGGATTCTTTTGGAATTTCCAAAAAATTAATAATAGCATCTGCCCATACTTCTTGTACTTCTTCCTTTATGATTCTTTTGTCTTTAATTGCTTTCTCTTGTCTAATTGCATTGGTTCCCTACTTTACAATATTAATTAATAGAAGAGATAGTAGACATATTGGTCTAGTTCAGGTTTTAATGGGAATGTATCTAATATTTTTACCATAAGGATGTTTTCACATTTACTTTTAGAGTGTGTCTATTGATTCCTATTTCACTGAATATTTAAAAATAACGATATTGAATTTGATCAAATGCCCTTTCATGTGCTCTTAGTGCCACCCCTACCATCCCAAGTATTTCAAATCCTCAAATTTTCTTTCTTTTTTTAAAAATTTTTTATTTCCATGGGTTTTTTGGGAACAGGTGGCATTTGGTTACATGAGTAAGTTCTTTAGTGGTGATTTGTGAGATTTTGGTGCACCCATCACTCAAGCAGTACACACTGAACCCAATTTGTAGTCTCTTATCACTCACCCTCCTCCCACCCTTTCCCTCGAGTCCCCAAGGTCCATTGTATCATTCTTATGTCTTTGCATCCTCATGGTTTAGCTCCCACTTAGTGAGAACATACAATGTTTGGTTTTCCATTTCTGAGTTATTTCACTTAGAATAATGGTCTCCAATTGCATCCAGGCTGTTGCAAATGTTATTATTTCATTCTGTTTTATGGCTGAGTCATATTCCATGGTGTGTGTGTGTGTATATGTATATATATACACATGTATCTATATATATGTCAGATATATATATCTATCTCACAATTTCTTTATCTATTCGTTGATTGATGGGCATTTGGGATGGTTCCATACTTTTGCAATTGCAAATTGCTCTGCTATAACCATGTGCGTGCAAATATCTTTTTTCATATAATGACTTATGTTTCTCTGTAGATACCCAGTAGTGGGATTGCTGGATCAAATGGTAGTTCTACTTTTAGTTATTTAAGGAATCTCTGCATTGTTTTCCATAATGGTTTACTAGTTTACATTCCCACCAGCAGTACAGAAATGTTCCCTTTTCACTACATCCATACCAATATCTTTTTTTTTTTTTGATTTATTGCTGATGGCCATTCTTGCAGGAGTAAGGTGGTATCACATTGTGATTTTGATTTGCATTTCCCTGATCATTAGTGATGTTGAGCATTTTTTTCATATGTTTGTGAGTCATTTGTGTATTTTCTTTTGAGAATTGTCTATTCATCACTTTTTGATGGAATTGTTTTTTTTCTTGCTAATTTGAGTTCCTTGTAGATTCTGGATATTAGTCTTGGTTGAATGTATAGATTGTGAAGATTTTCTCCCACTCTGTGAGTTGTCTGTTTACTTTGCTGACTGTTCCTTTGGCTGTGCAGAAGCTCTTTAGTTTAATTAAGTTCCATCTATTTATCTTTGTTTTTGTTGCATTTGCTTTTGGGTTCTTGGTCATGAAGTCTTTGCCTAAGTCAATGTCTAGAAGGGGTTTTCCAATGTTATCTTTTAGAATTTTCATAGTTTCAGGTCTTAGATTTAAGTCGTCAATCGATCTTGAGTTGATTTTTGTGTAAGGTGAGAGATGAGGATCCCGTTTCATTCTCCTACATGTGGCTTGCCAATTTTCCCAGCACTATTTTTTCAATAGGGTATCCTTTCCCCACTTTATGTTTTTGTTTGCTTTGTTGAAGATCAGCTGGCTGTAAGTGTTGGGTTTATTTCTGGGTTCTCTATTCTATTCCATTGGTGTGAGCCACCATGCCTGGCTTCTCTCTATTGTAAAAAATTTTTAAATGTTTTGTGTATTCCTCTTCCTGTCAAAATTCAAGTGCTGGTGCTAACTTTTCACTGTTATACCATTTTTCCTCTCTCTTCATATGCAGTGCAACTTCCCTGTACAGATGTACTTGGATCTCAGATCTAGGTTTTCTATGATTTAGAACTTGCTGTATAATTGTCAGGTTTTCCCTGGGCCAGAGGGAGCTACTGAGAATGTTACTCTCCTTGAGTTTTAGGCAAGCTGCCACCAGATGGCAGCAGCAGAAAAAGTCATTCTGTCTGAACGTCAGTTAAATATGTTTAGGCCTATGCTGATTTTTAAATACCATCTTCTCTTTTATGGGAAGAAAAGAAAAAAAATATATATATATGTTACTTTTGGGATACATATTTTTAAATATTCCCCAAAGTAATTAAGAAACCTTAAGACACAGTTTCTTACAAAGACTTTTTTACTTAATAAGGGGAATATATTTACACACATATACATAGTATACAAATATATTTATATATAATGTATATATTTATTTTAAGAAGTAAATTCTAGCAAGCACTAAGGCATTATTCAATAAATTTATATTCTAAAAAAACTTAAAAAAATAAGTGGGTATTATTTATTCTTTATTTCCTATTTTACTTAGAATTGCTGAGAGTACGAGGGCATTAAATGTTTTCTGACTAAAAGGATGATGCATTCATGTAGACAGCTTCTGCCTTTCTGAAAATAACAGTGAGTGTATGCCGCAATTTGAACCTCTGAAAGCAAGAAAAATGTCACATGTTTATGGTGTGACTCTTCCCTGCTGTCTTCAAGGGCACAATACTGCTCCCCAGAACCAATAACAAATGAACAGTTTTTCCTCTCTACTCCATATAAACTGATTTTAAGCTCTCTCAAGGCATTACCTGCCATTACTTAAGAAAACAGAGATCTTAGTAGCTTTGAATAATTTTATATAATTTAATTGAAGATGGCGATATGAAAAGGGCTTTGTCATGTGCAGAATGTAAAAACCCTGCCTAATTGCCAGCTCCACAAGTTGTGTTACTGAATTTCGGCCATTTTTGTAGAGCGCTAGCCTGGGAATTCCCACGTAGCATCAACCCTGGGCCCCAGAACCAAATGGCGGAGGGAGACAGGGTAGGCACCTCCTTTCATTGCTTTCAGTGTTGAAGCAAAATCGAACATGGAGGTTGTTAAAGTTGCTACATGTGTCAACTCAAAGGACATAATTTCTTGTTTTCTATAGTAACTCTAGGAAGTAACTGAGGGAGCCTTCTCTGGATTTTTACTGAGGCCTCTGAAATATGTAAAAGAAAACTCAGGCTGTTAGGTTGAGAGGTCTCTGGTTGCTCTTGACTTGAGACACACTTTGTGTATTTACCCTCCAATTGCACTTGGGCTTCCAGAAGCAGATCCAAACTTCGACTAGCAGAGAGAAACAGCTACACTAAAGGGGAAAACAAGTAGAAGCGTGTCTTAAAGTTTCTTAGTTACTTTTGAGAGTATTAAAAAAATTAATACATCTCAGAAGTAACATAGCACAGTACTGAACTACAGCAGAACTTTACGAGCAAGTATTTTACATGTCACAAGAAGGAAACTTGCTGTAGGGAAATGATTGCCCTGTCTGTGACTGAACCCAAAGCAGATTAGCCTGTGTAATGGGATACCTATGTGCCTTCTGTGCCTCAGGAAGATAAAGAGCGGGAGGAGCCCTTTCTTTTTTCCTTCTCCCCACTAGACTCACCCCCAGAAAGAACAGTGACTCCTGCCTCTTGAGGCTGGAAAACAGCACTGGTTCAGGACGGCTGAGCCCCCTGAGCATTCTCTTTGTAGGACAGCCCTGTCCTCAGGAGTCTCTTTCTTCCTCTTCTAAGTGCTCTCCTTTTGTAGAGAAGAGCTGCAGTTGCCATCTCAGCTTGTGTCTAGGTTGGTAGAATTAATCTAGGGAAGCAGAGAGGGAATTAGGGAGTCCTTTTGTGGCTGTAGCTCTAAGCTATGCCCTTCTATGAACTTCATCAGTGTTTACGCTGTCTTCATCTCTTTCTATGTGGCTTCTTTCTCAATTCTCAGAGTGTGGAGGGGAGGATGATTAATTATCACCTGTAACCTCTTGTGTCTGTCTGGATTCTCCAGAGAAACAGAGCCCTACCTATATCTAGATATCTATATCTATCTCTAGATATCTACATCTATCTCTATATCTATCTCTAGATATCTGTATCTATCTATATATCTATGCAGATATACTGTGTAGATAGATGGCATGTCTGCAGGGAGCTGTGTTTTATGGAATTGGCTCACATGATTGTGGGGACTGGGAAATATGAAATTTGTCAGGCAGGCACAGCCTGGAAGAATTGATGTTGTAGTTTGGAATCTCAAATTCACAGGGCAGGCCAGCAGGCTAGAAACTCAGGTGGGTTTCTGTGTTACAGTCTCCAGGCACAACTCCTTCTCTGGAAACTCTTCTGCCCTTTGGTCTTCAATGGATTGGACGAAGCCTGCTACATGATATTCTGCTGTAATCTGCTTTACTTAAAGTCAACTGACCGTAAATGTTAATCACAGATACAATTCACATCCACAGCAACATCTAGACTAATGTTTGCTCAAACAGCTGGATTCCATAGCCCAGCCAAGCTGATACATAAAATTAACCATCACAGTTTAGCCCTTGTTTACTCAGCATCCATACACATTTTCTTGCACTTAATGTCCAGGTAAAGGAAATAACAAAGCCGTTCTTCCATCTAACGTGATACAGTCAAAGTGACACACAAAATTAACAGTTGTGCCACTGTTCCCCAAAGCTCTCCTATTTCACTCTTCCACACATGCAGTGATTTAACCATAATATCACCAACCCTTCCCTAAATATACATAGATACGTGGGTTTTTTTGTGCCTCCGTATCTTTTTTTCATGTTGTCTTCTCTGCCTACAAAACCCTCATCCATTCTTTTCTGGTCATCTTCTATTCATCATTCAGGATTCATAGCAATGAGTTTTTCGTGTATCATAAATTTGATCATGTATTTCTATAGTTACAGTGTTAAAAAATAGGACATGGTTTCTGAATAAAGATTGAATAGAAAATAAATAAAGATATGGCCAGTTACCTGTCATAAAAGCAAAGCTATAATTATTTAAAAACAAAGTACCATAAAATAAATCTTGTAAAAATGAACAATGAGCTACTCTTGTATTGGTTCCATAAGGAACTTTAACAGACAAGGTGTATGGTATCTATGTGTGTGCCTGTGTGTCACATAGAGATAGTCCTCTGCTATCACAGTGAATGTTTAAAATACAAATGCTAACCATACCACATGTGTAACATTTAAATAGTAATTATGTCATTCACTTTGTTAGAGTTCAGTAATAATTTTGGGAATACACTACATTATTTTAAGAATCTTAGTAAAATTCGAACTGATACAAATATAGATATCTAGATTGGAAGCATGTGTGTTTATAGTTGTTTTGCTGGCATTAGGGCATTGATATTTGGGTTAGTCACTTGAAATGTAGTTCTCATAAGACAAATTGACTGCGGACTTCCCCACACTCTTTACCAAGGATGTTGGTCTCTGGAATCTGGTCTGTTCGTACATTTTCTTTTCTTTTTTTTTTTCTTTCTTGCTTTCTTTCATTTTCTTTCTTTCTCTTTTCGCTCTTCCGATCTATACGCCTTACTATGCCAACAAAAGGAGTCTGGAAGAGAAAAACAAGAATAAACACAGCGTGAGTATGATGCAGAAGAGTAAGGTAAAGGCTGTTTCCACGTTACCAGGAGGAGGGTGGGGGTTGATCAGCAGCCACAGGCGTCTGAGAGGGCTGCTGTGCTGCCGGGCACTTTCCTCACTCCCTATCATTTCCCTCAGATGCGCCATCTGGCCAGCTTCTATTATAACCAGCGATGGCTCTTAGCTGTGAAAAAATAGAATCTGACTCTGGTGAACTCCAGCAGGAAAGGAATGCATTGAAAAGAGATAGGGCTACTCATCTGACAAAGGGCTAATATCCAGAACCTACAAAGAACTCAAACAAATTTACAAGAAAAAAACAAACAACCCCATCAAAAAGTGGGCAAAGGATATGAACAGACATTTCTCCAAAGAAGACATTCATACAGCCAACAGACATATGAAAAAATGCTCATCATCACTGGCCATCAGAGAAATGCAAATCAAAACCACAATGAGATACCATCTCACATCAGTTAGAATGGCGATCATTAAAAAGTCAGGAAACAACAGGTGCTGGAGAGGATGTGGAGAAATAGGAACACTTTTACACTGTTGGTGGGATTGTAAACTAGTTCAACCATTATGGAAAACAGTATGGCGATTCCTCAAGGATCTAGAACTAGATGTACCATATGACCCAGCCATCCCATTACTGGGGATATACCCAAAGGATTATAAATTATGCTGCTATAAAGACACATGCACACGTATGTTTATTGCAGCACTATTCACAATAGCAAAGACTTGGAATCAACCCAAATGTCCATCAGTGACAGATTGGATTAAGAAAATGTGGCACATATACACCATGGAATACTATGCAGCCATAAAAAAGGATGAGTTTGCGTCCTTTGTAGGGACATGGATGCAGCTGGAAACCATCATTCTTAGCAAACTATCACAAGAACAGAAAACCAAACACCGCATGTTCTCACTCATAGGTGGGAACTGAACAATGAGATCACTTGGACTCAGGAAGGGGAACATCACACACCGGGGCCTATCATGGGGAGGGGAGAGGGGGGAGGGATTGCATTGGGAGTTATACCTGATGTAAATGACGAGTTGATGGGTGCAGTAGACCAACATGGCACAAGTATACATATGTAACAAACCTGCACGTTAT